>NC_061510.1:65449560-65647769 GCF_022539505.1 Lolium rigidum | reverse complement strand
TCAAGAGGAACTAGCAGGATGGTTCATGAGGGAAGTTCTCCATCCTAAAGGAGAACACTATTACGAGAACATAGAACCGTGGATGAAGTAAATTATGTATGGAAACTTGTTCAAAATTGTATATGGTCATCCGATATTGAATATATATTGTATATCCCTCTTGAATTTTCTTGGTTCTAATTTCAAATTTGTTTGAAATTGTACATTCATATGCATGTATATAGTACCATAGAATATGTGTACTTAAACTTCTTCAAAATTAAAATAAAACACAAAATAAAATATAAAAGAAATAAAACAATTACAAACTAAAAGGAAACCAGATTTAGGTGGGGCTAAAACCCTAAACCTGCGGAGGCCTTTAGTCGCGGTTGGCCAGGAGAACTGCGACTAAAGGTCCTCCGCCCCATTTGGGATGCCTATGTCACCGACAGACTGCTGGCGGCCACGTGGGCGTGCCTTTAGTCGCGGTTCGTAAGCAACCGCGACTAAAGGGGGGCCTTTAGTCGCGCTTCATTAGTCCCGGTTGCGCAACCGCGACTAATGGCAGTTGCGAACCGGGACTAAAGCCCCTTTTTCTACCAGTGTAGACATAGTATTTATGTTTAAGAAGCTATAGCCAAGTAAAACGACTGTAAGCATCAACAAAACTCACATAAAAACGATGTCCGCTAACAGATGTGTGGCAGGACCCCACACATCAGAATAGATAATCTCCAGTAGAAATTTTGTTACATGAGTAGACAAGAAGAAGGGTAGCTGATGATTCTTTCCTTGTTGACAAGAATCACAAACTGACACAATTTTATAGGACTCATGTAGGGATGGTAACTCATGACTACGAAAAACATGCTGAACAATCTGAAGTGATGGATGTCCTAGACCTCCACTACAACGACCTCTAAGAATGGGTTCCCTCGTGTCCCGATCCTTAACAAAAAGATCATGAGGATGAAGTTCAATGAACACATTATTATCATGGCAAAGTTTACTCATAGATAACAAGTTACGAGTGGTATTAGGAACATGAAGGACACGATTAAGAGCTAGAGACTGAGAAGACGGAGTAGATAAAACAACATGACCAATATTATGAATGTGCATACTCGATCCATTAGATGTATGAACCTGGTCTCTGCCGTGGTAGGGCTCACGAGTGGTGAGCTTCTCGAGATCATGAGTAATGTGGTGCGTGGCGTCGGAATCGGCATACAATGTCGGGTCTACGGTCCAAGGATTACTAGAAGACCCATCAGAGGCAGCCATCGCCATAGAGAGTTTCTTCTCAGTGTTAGTCCCATCATTGCCAATGCCAAGAAAATCACGGTTAAACCTCTTATAGCACCTGGATGTTGTGTGGTGGGGAACTCCGCATAGCTGACAAACAACACACGCCCGCCCACCAGTAGGTTTTATTGCGGTTGGTGGAAGTGTCGGCCTAGGTGATGGATCTGAGGGGCGAGGTCCACCGCGTGCAGCCCCCAAAGGCAACTGGCTAGTGGATGCCGCTACACCTGGGCAAAGTTCGGGCCGGGACGGGCTTAAAAAAGCCCGTGGGTAAAAATTCAGGCATGAGCCCGGCCCGGCCCGGCCCTACCGTCAGGCCTGTAATTTAAGCCCGAACCCGGCCCGAACGAGCAAAAAGCCCGGCCCGACCAGGCTAAAATGCACGAAAATGAAAGCCCGGCCCGGCCCGAGGTTCGGGCTCAGATTTCAGGCCCGAGCCCGGCCAGAAGTGCAAGCTCGACCCGGCCCGGGCCGGGATTTTCGGGCCGGGCCGTCCGGGACGGGCTGCCCATGCCCAGATGTGGATGCCGCCTCCTTGAGTGCGGCGTTGCGCTAGTTTGCGCTACTCAGTGGCCAGGATCTAGGAATAGAGATCACTAATCGGCATCGGAGTAGTGGGAGCATTGACCACCTAGAATAGAGCGTCATACTCATTACTGGCGAGGATGGTGCCGATAAACTCGTCGTCACGAAGAGGCATCCCGATACTTGTCAACGAGTTCACGAATGTCGTCATCTGATGAAAATAAGCATTGATGGTTTTGTTCTCCTTCTTCAAGTCAGCCATCTCCTGTCGGATGGCCGAGGAGCCGACATGAGATGTGGAGGCGAAAGCACTAGCAAGAGTCTCCCAGACTTCATGAGAGGTGGCCGCAAACATGATCATGTCGAGGACGCTTTCAGTCATCGATGATATGAAGCCCGAAAGGATAGCCTAGACCTGCTGAGTCCAGCGCTGATGCGCCAGGTTTGGCTGCGGATGGAGACTGCTAGCATGACTGACAACAATGTGTGGGTTGGGGCAAGTGAAGGATCCATCAACGTATCCCATGAGATATGACTTCGGAGGAGAGGACCGACTTGGGCACACCAAAACAAGTTATTGTCGCTGGTCAGCTTGATGGTAATGGCCGGGGCGATGGTGACAATGCTTGGGAGTCCTTGAGGAGGGAAGAAGCCGACGTCGTATTGCGTTTGTTGCTGATTTGGGAGAAATCTTGAAGAGGCAGCACCATATGGAGGTGAACTGATGTAGGACATCTATGGTGCCTGTGGCAGCTGTTGGGGCTGAAACCCTAGTGCCAGCGGGTAAGTGCCATGTGGAGAGAACGCTGGGTAGCCAGCCGTGAATGCGAACATGGACTGCTGGCGCATGGATGCAGCGATGGCGTCGGTGTAGATCGGCGCGTCGGTGAAGATGGCGCCCATGGTGGACGGGAGCGACGAGGCAACATCTGTGGCGGCTGCGGACAAGGTGCCAGGGAGGATCGCGGGTAGCGTCATGCCAAGCCTAGAGAGCGGCAGCTGCCCGCCAGATCGGCGCCCAAGGTCGAGGTAGAGGGCAGCACGGGGGTGGGAGCAGGTGGGATGGAGAGCCCCGAAGAGGAAGACGATGCCATGGCCGTGGAGTTGACGGCGGACACGAAAGCCATTGCCGGTGAGGTGCGGCGGCGGCGAAGAGCGGAAGCGGAAGGCAGTGTGGCAAAACCCTATGTCAGGGTGTGGTGTCTGATAGCATGAAAGAATCAAAGGAGTACTCGATAGGCCATCCCGACGTACCTCGCCGGGTAGGGATCTTCTCATTATATAGGCGTATAAAGTATGTTACAAGAGTTCTATACGTATAAAAATTGTACACGGTTACATATTCTAACAGAGTATGCGTTTAATGTGCTATCAGCAAACGCACATGCATTGAAGTAAGGCCTCAAACTTGCTCAATCTATCGGATGGAATAGAATTAGTCTATATTCAGATTGCATGGAAGTGGTAGAGATGGCGAAGAATGGAGCTGTAAGTCATGGAAGTGCGGTGCGAAAAAACGCTTTGCCCCAGGTCGCTCCCCGCAGGCGACCGGAGCGAACCCTAGCTCCCTCCGCGCCCCCACCCTCCATCCTCCTCTCCTCCCCGCCATCGCCGGCGAGCGCCGCCGGGCAAAGCCCGCGCGTTGCCGGTGGCGGCGGGCTCTTCCTCACCCGCGCGTACGAGGCTCTGCGCGGGGCAGACACGGCTGGCGGCGGTGCTCTTCGGGGTGTCGGGGACTCGGTCCAGCGGCGGGGCGGTAAGGCATGGCGGCGGCGGTTCTAGGCAAAAGCGGTGGTGGCGTAGCGTGAGGCCAAGGCAGGCGGCAGAGCGTGGCGTCTCAAGGGGCAAGCTGGCGGCACGATGCAGGCGTGTCCAGTTGGGTCCCGATCTAGGCCTTGCGGGGCCTGTCCCATGCCATGCGGGTATGGGCAGGGCCACCGCTGGCGGATCACTCTCCAGGCTGCACTGTAGTTGGATCTAGGGCCCAGATCTAGCGGCCTGGGTAGCTCTGCGTCCGTCCCCTATCTTGCTCGGACGGGTCTCTGGATGTTCTTGCCGGTGTTCAAAGGTGAGTTCTTGGATGCCAACAAAGTGGTGGGCTTGATCGACAGCGTGGTGGCATCGGTTACGGTGCAGCTATGTCCACGGGCGTTGTGGTGGGGGTGCTCCTTTGTGGCAGTGTGCGGTCTCGATCGGGGCCGTCTTGCGAGGAGTGAGGTTGCGGTGACCCCGCTCTTGGCATCTACCTAACACATGGTGGTCTGGTCGGTGACGGCATGGTTTGGATCGGCACAGAGCTGCAGTTGGATGGCATCGGCGACGTGGGCGTAGCAGCGCGGCAGCAAGTCTAATGGGGCCAGATCTGGGCCTGGCAGGCGGCCGGGACTGATAAAGGCCTAATTGGTAGTGCTACTGCGTCCGGACGGCGGACACCTTGTGTGCCGGAGGGCGGATCCCCTTTCCTAGCTAGCGTTGGCCCTGATGACTATTAGCTATGGTGTTGGCATGCCCTGTCCAACGTTGTCGCGTGTTGGCTATGCCATGGGCTCGAGCTCGTGGGATGCCTGGGCGGCGGCCCCGGAAGGCGGACTGCACGGTTGACTTTACGGCGGGCAACGTTGCGGTGGTGGTAGTCTCACTCTTCGTTCATGGGGATGGAGTGGAGTGGACGATGGGGGTTCCTGGGGTTAGCGGCGCTTCGGCTTGGGCTGCGGGCGGCTAAGTTCTCCGGGCGTGGTGTGAGGATGCTTCCGGACGAAAGCTCAGCGCCAGCGACGGCAATGCTTGAGGGTGTTGTAACCCTCTTGGGGGCATCGTTGTGGATATTCTCCCCGCGTGATGGATCCGGGTGATAAACTATACCTTGCGGTCTCGATGGCGGCGATGTAATGCGTCGTTACCAATTTGGGGGCGTCGTTGTGGAGCTCCGTTGTAACTCAGGCTGTTTTCAATGTCTTCGCAAGTTTTGGTTTTCGTGTTTTTTTTTTGTTTATTCTTGATCTGCTTTGTTAGAGATTCTCCTCACCACCTTGTATCGGTTCGGCCGTGGCGACTTTATTTATAAAGTGGGGCAAAAGTCTATTTCGAGAAAATCATGGAAGTGCGAAGAATTAAAAAATTAACTGCCGAAACATCGTGATTCTGATCCTAGCGTCGCTGCCTCAGCACCCACGTTGTACTTTCCCTTAGTCTGTGATCACTTCTACCGTTCGAGAGAGTGGGGTGGGGCGGTAGCGGATGAACTGGACAAGCGCTGGATTTTGACATGATGTATAATGAAATTTGGTATGATTTGTGCTAATACATCTCACTTTTGGACAGCATCTAGAAACATAATTTTCATTTATCAAGACAAAAGATCACGAATTAGAAGTACGTCAAGTGTTCATAATTTCACAAATAATACATATATACTCCGTAAGACACAAGATCACATTTTTGACACGCACTACAGTTTCACATGACGAAAAGTAAATCGATCTACAACTCAAAGGCACAATTTCTTCTTGTTGCGAGTGTTTTTTTTTTCGGGCTAGCTTGCACATTTACTGCCATGCCTCCGGTGTTCATTGCTGGGCTATCAAGAGAACTTCCCACGAGCCCCCGCGTCGCTCCTCCTGGAGTGGCTCGGGCGGAGCCCCAGATCAGCACCACCTAGCCGCCCCCTCCCCCTGGGTCCTCCCCTGCCGCCGCTGGTGGATGCCAACGGGCAAAGCCCGTGCGGTGGCTGGTGGCGGCGGGTCTTCTCCCTGTAGCGACGGTGCAAGCTCCTTCCTTCGTTGACGCCGGCCAAACCCAAGCGGGCGTTGGTTGGTGCGGGTGAGGCCGACCACGCCCAAACGGGCGTCGGTGCGGGCGAGGCCGACTGTGGGCAAGCGGCCGTTGGTGCGGCGAGGCCGGCCGCGCTCACGCGGGCGTCAGAGCGGTTGGGCGCCAGGGCGGTGGCCCCGGGCTGCGGTGGCTGTGGCCGGCGAAGTGAGGTTGCTGCTCGGCGCGGACGGCGTCGACGCGGGTGTGAACAGCCTCGCCCAAGCGGGCGTCTGTGCGGATGTGGGACGGGGCGCGGCGGTCCAGGCGGGGCGATGGAGGGCGGTGCTCTGGCATGCTGCTCTGTGCCTGGCCGTGCGGGCCCGATTGGGCCGGATCTGGGCAGCCCAGGCCGCGGCCTTTCCGTGGTGGCGCGATGCACTGCTCCGGCTGCTTCCAGTCATGGTGGGGCGGCGTTTTTTCCTTGCTGGCTAGGGCGGAGGGCGGGCTCCTTTTCGAGCGGATGGCCAAGCGGTCCTTGCTCCAGATCTGGGGCCCTGGCGGCGGAGGCAGTTTGCAGGCTGCCTGGTTGACGGCTGGAAGTAGGTGCGGTGCACACAGGCTCTTGGTTGCCAGCGGAGGTGCTGGTCATGAAGGCGTCTTTTGATGGTGCTCCGGCGAGGTATGTGGAACGGTCGGGTGTTACTGAGGTGTGCCAGGAACTCAGGTTCCGGTGAGGTGCGCAATTCTCCAGATGAAAATCTTGCTCAACTTCCGTCGGTGCTGGTGACGACGTCACTGTTGGGTGTCGTTCTCCTTGTTGAAGGCGTCACTGAGGAGATCGTGCACCTCTCCCACTCTTGGTTCTTGTCTTTGGGTGAAAACCTAAATCCGCTTGTCGGATTGGCGATGGCGGCATCCTCAATGTCGCGACTTCGTTGGAAGCATCGTTTTGGAGACTTAGTGCTGATGGGAGCACCTGGACTGCGGTCAAGCGGTTGGTATGGCACTATCAAATGGCGGACGTTCTTGGAGTCTGTGGTGATCGTGGGGTTGCCCCGTGGTGGCGATAGCAAGAGCACTCTCGACATGCAGACAGCGTCAAACTAGTCATGTTTTCCGCCCTCTCAATACCGGAGCGGCACATGCCGCCTCCCTTCGGTTATGTCTTCTTTCCTGGTGTTGTTGAAGTCGGCGAACAAGCTCGTGGCAAATGTGATCGATGCGACTTGATTGGAGTGACCTTGGTGTTGTTGCAATGAAGTCGAAGCCGTCCCATCGTAAGCACGATGGATGATGTTCGGTGACACTGTTTACTCCGGTGGTGTGCTTTTCCTAGCCTTCCTGGCGTCCTTTATGTCTAGCGGTGCTTTTGTTGATGTAAATGTTTTCGCTCGTTTTTCCTTCAATAAACTGAGCAGTTTTTGGTCTCTGTGCCTTTTTCTTCTAATGCAATGAACACAGTAGCTCTCCTGCTGTTATTAAAAAAAAATGAGAAGCTGATCCCATTGTAGAAGCATCCGCATTTTTAGATCATGGTGATTTTCTCAAACGTACTACATGCGCAAAGGACAGTGAGAAGAACGAACATAGTCATGCCTTGCAGAACTAGCGACTACAGACAGGTCCAGGTTCCTGCTCTGGTTCTCCATATGCTTCTTCTCCAAATGCTGGGTCAACACAACAGACTCTTTGCAGATCCTTTGTATGCGACCACAACCACCACAACGCATGCACTTCCTCTTGCTAGCTTTAGCTAGCCTGCCTCCTTCAGGGCAGTGGCGGATGCAGAAAAGAATTGAAGGGGGGCACACCTCAAAAAAAAATTTGCGCACCCCCTAATATGTGAAAAACCTTTGCATAATGAAGTAATGAACAATATACAAGACAAATTCATTGCATTGGAGTTCAACACATATATCAAATGTGCACGATAACAATACAGATAGTTCAAAACATTACAAGGGTCTTACATGATAGAATATAGCATAATTAGAAACTTATATCATTTCTTCAAAGTTTCAGCAATGGTATCATCACTTACATGAATGAACACCCCTCGCTCGATAAATGTCACTAAGTAATGGTTCAAGAGGTCATCACCCATACTATTTCTCAACTTGTTTTTCACTAGAGTCATTGCGGAAAATACTCTTTCAACATTCGCCGTCGCCACCGGTAGAAGCAATATCAATTTGAGAAGCATGTAAACTAAATCATAAACAACATGCTTTTTTGTTTCAACAAGCTTAATAGAGAGCTCACCAAGATGATTGACACATTTGAATCTATCATCTTTTCTCATGTCATCAATAAAGAACTCAAGTTGGGCTTCAAGTCTTAACAAATCCATGCTTGATACGTCATCGGGGGCGGGCGGCGCTCGACGTTCAGAGCGGTGGCCGGCGACCGACAGCCGGTGGATGGCGGTCTCTGCGGACTGCGGCAGTGCGAGCGGGCGGGGCGAGCGAGTGCCGGGATGGGCAGAGTCGAGGGCGGGCGGGGCCAGCGGGCAGCGGCGGCGCCGGGGCCTGAGCAGCGGGCGGCGGCGGTCTGGGCGTGGCCGCGTGGGCTTGGGGATTGGAGAATCGCGACGGTCCTCGCCCTCGCTGGTCGTTGCCTCGACCACTCGACCCACGATGCTTTCTCCAGGAATCGTCGAATCGGGCTTTTTTCCATGACATATTAATCGGGCCGGCAGAATTCTGGGTGGGCCACGGCCCCCCGGCCACCCCGCTGCGTCCGCCAATGCTTCAGGGTGCCATCGTGTGCACAAAGAATTAAGGGAATCTCCAACGAGGCGACGGCGTGGACAGGAAATACGCATGTACCCTGCTCCAGCGGGGCTCATGTCTGGGGCATCTGCAGCGACGTAAACACGGCGCAAATATGCGTAATGTTTGCGTCTCCACAGACGCTGCGTGGTCGCGCCGAGCGGCCGCTCGCTTCCCCCACGGGTCTACCTGGCAGCGACCCTGGCTCTATCGGCACGAATTAAAGCACAACAACTGTCGGGCAGGTCAACCGCCGGAGTGGCAACCGCGCCGATCAGCCCGCCAACCGCCGGAATGGAGCGCCGAACCGCCGCGGAAGAGCAACCGCAGGCCTTTTCCTTATACGCGCCACCATTAATCTCCGCTGAATATAACCCCTGCACCTGTTGTAATTCACGTCCGACCGGCTGCCATTCTTTTTCTTCTTTTCCAACACCGGCTAGCCACCATGAGCAACTTGTCGTTGCCGTCGGACACGGAAAGCAAGGGAAAGCCTCCAGGATGGCGACATTGGTGGGATAGGGTGTTGAAGATATGCCTAAGAGGCAATAATAAAATGGTTATTATAATATATCTTTAAGTTTATGATAATGTTTACATACCATGCTATAATTGTATTAACCGAAACATTGATACATGTGTGTTATGTGAACAACAAAGAGTCCCTAGTATGCCTCTTAACTAGCTTGTTGATTAATGGATGATTAGTTTCATAATCATGAACATTGGATGTTATTAATAACAAGGTTATATCATTGTATGAATGATGTAATGGACACACCCAATTAAGCGTAGCATAAGATCACGTCATTAAGTTATTTGCTATAAGCTTTCGATACATAGTTACCTAGTCCTTATGACCATGAGATCATATAAATCACTTATACCGGAAAGGTACTTTGATTACATCAAACGCCACTGCGTAAATGGGTGGTTATAAAGGTGGGATTAAGTATCCGGAAAGTATGAGTTGAGGCATATGGATCAACAGTGGGATTTGTCCATCCCGATGACGGATAGATATACTCTGGGCCCTCTCGGTGGAATGTCGTCTAATAGCTTGCAAGCATATGAATAAGTTCATAAGAGACCACATACCACGGTACGAGTAAAGAGTACTTATCGAGAGACGAGGTTGAACAAGGTATAGAGTGATACCGATGATCAAACCTCGGACAAGTAAAATATCGCGTGACAAAGGGAATCGGTATCGTATGTGAATGGTTCATTCGATCACTGAAGTCATCGTTGAATATGTGGGAGCCATTATGGATCTCCAGATCCCGCTATTGGTTATTGGTCGGAGTGAGTACTCAACCATGTCTGCATAGTTCATGAACCGTAGGGTGACACACTTAAGGTTTGATGTTGAAATGGTAGAAGTTGCATATTGAATGGAGTTCGAATATTTGTTCGGAGTCCTGGATGAGATCCCGGACATCACGAGGAGTTCCGGAATGGTCCGAAGAATAAGATTCATATATAGGAAGTCATATTCCAAGTTTGGAAATGATCCGGTGCATTTATGGCAGGTTCTAGAAGGTTCTAGAAAAGTCCGGAAGATATCACCATGGAAAGTAGAGTCCCGGAGGGACTCCACCTTGCATGGCCAGCCAACCCTAAAGGGGAGGATTCCAAGGTGGACTCCCCAAGGGTGGCCGGCCAACCCCCCTCATGGAAGGGGGAATCCCACCCCAAGTGGGATTCCCACCTTGGGTAGGTTTCCCTACACATGGAAGGTTTTTGGTTCGGGTCTTATTCGAAGACTTGTAGTCCAACACTTGGGGCTTCCACCTATATAATGAGGGGCATAGGAGAGGGGGCTGACCACCACAAGCCCATAGCTTGGCCGCACCCCTAGGTGGCCGGCCACCCCCTCTCCCAAACCCTAGCCGCCCCTCTCTCCTCCTCTTCTCCCGCACGCTTAGCGAAGCTCCGCCGGAGATCTCCACCACCACCGCCACCACGCCGTCGTGCTGCCGGATTCAAGGAGGAGCTACTACTTCCGCTGCCCGTTGGAACGGGGAGAAGGACGTCGTCTTCATCAACACCGAACGTGTGACCGAGTACGGAGGTGCTGCCCGATCGTGGCACCGTGATCAAGATCTTCTACGCGCTTTTGCAAGCGGCAAGTGATCGTCTACCGCAGCAATAAGAGCCTACTCTTATAGGCTTTGGAAATCTTCAAGGGTCAGTCTTGATCATCCCCTCGTTGCTCCCGTCTTCTAGATTGCATCTTGGCTTGGATTGCGTTCTCGCGGTAGGAAATTTTTTGTTTTCTATGCAACGAATCCCTACAGTGGTATCAGAGCCGTGTCTATGCATAGATGGTTGCACGAGTAGAACACAATGTTTTGTGGGCGTTGATGCTCTTGTTGTCTTTAGTTTGAGCACTTTGCATCTTTGTGGCATAGTGGGATGAAGCGGCTCGGACTAACTTTACATGACCGCGTTCATGAGACTTGTTCCTCGTTCGACATGCAACTTGTATTGCATAAGAGGCTTTGCGGGTGTCTGTCTCTCCAACTATAGTGAAGATTCAATTTACTCTTCTATTGACAACACTAGTATCACCGTTGTGGTTCATGTTCGTAGGTAGATTAGATCTCTCTCGAAAACCCTAAACCACGTAAAATATGCAAACCAAATTAGAGAAGTCTAACTTGTTTTTGCAGGGTTTGGTGATGTGATATGGCCATAATGTGATGATGAATATGTATGAGATGATCATTATTGTATTGTGGCAACCGGTAGGAGCCTTATGGTTGTCTTTAAATTTCATGTTGAGTAGTATTTCAAAGTAGTTGTAATAGTTGCTACATGAGGTGAACAACCATGAAGACGGCGCCATGAACCTTGACGCTACATCGACGATGATGGAGATCATGCCCGTTGATGATGGAGATCATGTCCGTGCTTTGGAGATGAAGATCAAAGGCGCAAAGACAAAAGGGCCATATCATATCACATATGAATTGCATGTGATGTTAATCCTTTATGCATCTTATTTTGCTTAGAACGCGACGGTAGCATTATAAGATGATCCCTCACATTAATATCAAGATAATAAAGTGTTCTCCCCTCGTATGCACCGTTGTACAGTTCGTCGTTTCGAAGCATCTCGTGATGATCGGATGTGATAGACTCAACGTTCACATACAACGGGTGTAAGCAATGTTGCACACGCGGAATACTTGGGTTTGCTTGACGAGCCTAGCATGTACAGACATGGCCTCGGGACAACGGAAACCGAAAGGTTGAACACGAGTCATATGGATGATATGATCAACATGTTGATGTTCACCATTGAAGCTACATCATCTCACGTGATGATCGGTTTTGGTGTAGTGGATTTGGATCGTGTACCACTTAACAACTATGAGGGATGTTGTATTAAGTGGGAGTTCATTAGTAATTAGATTAAAACATGAACTAATTATCATAAACATAGTCCGAGTAGTATTTTGAATTAATTTTGTAGTATTGGCATCCGTTTTCTACCATGCGCTAGTCTTGTTATTGAGATAGAAATACTGTTAAAATCTGACAAGAAACTTTACGGATTGGTACCGTATTGTTAAAGAATCAAGAATTGATTAAGTCCTATTGCAAACTTTTAGTAAACCTCACATTGTTGATTCAAAGAGCTATGGTTTCAAATAGTACCTAAAGTTATCTTGTCTCCGTGAAACTTGAAGTTCAAATCTGTTTGAAAAGTAAGGAGCTGAAAATTTAGTTTTCGAAATAATCAAGGTATGAGATATATGTGATATCTAAGACCTTATTGCAAGATGATAGAATATAAATTTGGTGAGACTACATAAACTCATAAGTTTTATGGGAATGTATGAAGGTTGAAGACGCCAGGCGTCACAATCCTCCAAATATTGGGGCACTAACGATATTCGCATATTCATGAAGTTATCATCCTTAGTATGCACCGTTGCTAAGACTCGTCGTTTCGAAGCATCACGTGATGATCGGGTGTTATAGATTCTACGTGTGCTTACAACGGGTGCAAGCCAGATTTGCACATGCGAATACTGAGGTTAAACTTTACGAGCCTAGCATGTACAGACATGGTCTCGAAAAGTAGTCATGAATTGATGGATAAAATTATGAGTGAAATTGTTCATCATATTACAAAGTTACTAATAAGTGAAATCTAGAACACTTTTCATATGATGATCAACTTCAAAGTAAGAACCTCAAGGTTATTGGTATTAGACCAACAAACCTAGAAGTTATTGATGTTGAAGTGTTTTTCTGAATAATGAGGAAAGCTAAAAGAGAAACAGCAAAAGATATTTTGGCAAAAAGAAAGAAAAGACTAGAAAGTCTAGCTCAGGTGTATATAAATGATATACATGTTATGGTTGTATTCCTAGTTAAGTCACACTATAAAATTCTTGGGTATTAGTACTATATTGGTTGGTATGAAGTGTCATACAAAACAACGCAATACAAGAATACAATGGCCTAAGTGACTGACAAGGAATATGATAGGAATGCACGTCTGGAACAAAATAAAGTGTTATTATGTTCGTCGTTGGCATTCTATCTAGCCCTTAGAATTTATAATAAAGAACTTAATAATTGTTATTTTGCTCTAGTCAAATGAAAACAATGAGTTGTTCAAATTATGACATTACTCCATGTATGATGGATAAGTTATTATAAATCTTAATTGTGAAACACACATACATAACACTGACGCTAAAATGCCATAAGGCAAATGATTTGAATTCCACTTATTTGTGGAACCGCCATTTAGGTCATGTTAGAAAGGAACGCATGAAGGAACTCCATGCAAATGGATTTTTGGAGTCATTTGATTTTTTGAATCATTTGGCGCTTGCAAATCTTTTCTAAAGAGAATGATTAAAATACCATTCATAGGCCAAGAATTGAACGGGCAACAAACTTAGTGGAAAAATACATGATGATGTATGTGGTTCACTGGGCATAGTTGTGTGCGGGAGATTCTTCTACTTCATGAAAACTTTCAACAATGAATTGAGTATATATGTGGATATATTCAATAAGGAAGAAGTTTGAATTTTTTGAATGGATTCAAATAAATTTCAGCATGAAGTGGAAATCATCGAAATAGAAAAGTCAAATATCTATGATTGGATCATGGTGGAAATATTTGAATTACGAGTTTTAGCGAACATCTAAAAGAGTCATGAAATTGTTCTACAACTCACATTTCTTGGAGTATCATAATGATGATATAGTATCCGAGAGATGTATCCAAACCTTGTTGGATTAATGATGAGATAAAATATTATGACGCCATTATATTTTGTGGATTATGCTTTAGTGACTACCGCTTTTACACTGAATAGAGCATCATCATGATCCGTTGAAATGACACCATACAAGTTATGGTATGGGTATAAACCCTAATAGTCTTTTCTTTAAATTTTGGTCTAAGAGTTTACAACCAATATCGGATGAATGTCTTTGTTGGTTATCCCAAAGAATTGATTGGGAATTCTTTTCTCTATGAAGTAAACGACAAAGTGTTTGTTAATGTTACTTGCTTATTTCCAAGAAATTGTTTTCTAGCGAAGTATTTGAGTGGGAGGACAATAGAATTTGATAAGGTTTATGAACCTGAGCATAATGATCAGAGTAGCGCAGCATCGGAATTGGTTTTGGAAGCGGCCACGACGATCATGGCTCTCATGACTACAAAGTGTTTTAGCCATGGAGATCGAAGTACATATTGAACCTTGTAGTTATGCTTTACTTTGTGATCAAATAAATGATTTGTGGACAAAGGATTGATTTTGAACAATGATAAACCAACTACAAACAAAGAAGTTATGATGGGCCCTGACTCCGTTAAAATGGCTATACGCCATAAAATCCAAGATAGATGAATACTTTTTGAAAGTAAGAGGATCTATAAAATTGATGGACTTGGATGAAATATCCTTGAAGAAGCTCGATTTGTCGAAAAGTTGTTTACAACAAAGTTCAAAGAGTTGACTACGATAAGATTAGATCTTCCGTAGCAATGCTTATAGTCTATGTGGATTATTCTAGTAATCACTACATATTTCTTTTATGAGATATGCTAGTAGGATGGCAAAATACATTACTTATCAGAAGTGTGTATTAAAGGTGTATACAAGATACAATCAAGAGTTTTGCTGGTCCATGGAATACTAGATAGGTAGACGAACTTCAATTGGATGAAGTGAGTATCGCGGAGTTGGAATCTTCACCAGATGAAATAGTCAAAGAGTTTTTGATTTCATCAGAGACGATGAAGAGGATTGCATTTGCAAGAAATTAAGTGGGAGCGCTAAGACACATTTATAACAATTTATGTAGGTGACATATAGTTGGTTATAAATGATGTAATTATATACTTGATTAAGAGGTTTCATTGAGAAATTAATTTCATGAAAGGATATGGACTGAAACATATCTAGTGTCAAGATCTATGAAGATAGATTGAAACACAAAATAAGTTTAAGTCAAATTACATAGAATGGATATTGAAATAGTTCAATATAGAAATATTAAGAAAATGTTCTTGTCATGTGAAGTTTTAACAAGACTTGAGTGTATCTGATACTCAATGAGTAAAAACACATGAGTGATTATGGATCACGGATAATATGTACACAATCAGATGTCCTGTGCTCTAAAAAGTGTTATGAGCATGTACCAGAATGATTCATGTGATGATCATTGAAAAACAGTAAGAATATTCTTGAGTACTTAAGAAGAACCAAGGATATATATATATATATAGTTTTGTATGGAGAAATGACAAACAAATTGCTGTAAAGTGTTGCACCGATATTTGTTTTGTCACATATGAAAATAAAATTTCAATCTCAAATTAGACTAAGTGTTGTTTAAAAGGTAGCACAATGAGCTAGAAGTTGTCTATGCTAGATTTAGAAGAGTTCTAAATATTGTGACGGATTCTACAAAAGAAGGCAGAGTATGTCATTGTTTTGACAATGGCAAAGGATGTTAAGTCAAGAGGTTCTTTGAGAGCTTGGTGTAGTTCCGACAATGTCAGAACTTTGAAGCTATATTGTGTGTGACAATATTAGTGACATATTTCAGACCGCGGAATTAAGGTTCCACCAGAAGATCAAACATATTTAATGCCGACTCATTTGGAAATGAGTGATGCGTTGAGACGCAAATGAATTACAATATACATACGGTTCTGAGCATGTCAGATCCGTTGACTAAAACCTCTCCCGTGAGCAAAACATGATAAAGCACCGGAAGGCCAAGGTGTTATATCTTTACAAATGTAAACTAGAATATTGACTCTAGTGCAAGTGGGAGACTGTTGGAGATATGCCCAAGGGGCAATAATAAAATGGTTATTATAATATATCTTTAAGTTTATGATAATGTTTACATACCATGCTATAATTGTATTAACCGAAACATTGATACATGTGTGTTATGTGAACAACAAATAGTCCCTAGTATGCCTCTTAACTAGCTTGTTGATTAATGGATGATTAGTTTCATAATCATGAACATTGGATGTTATTAATAACAAGGTTATATCATTGTATGAATGATGTAATGGACACACCCAATTAAGCGTAGCATAAGATCACGTCATTAAGTTATTTGTTATAAGCTTTCGATACATAGTTACCTAGTCCTTATGACCATGAGATCATATAAATCACTTATACCGGAAAGGTACTTTGATTACATCAAACGCCACTGCGTAAATGGGTGGTTATAAAGGTGGGATTAAGTATCCGGAAAGTATGAGTTGAGGCATATGGATCAACAGTGGGATTTGTCCATCCCGATGACGGATAGATATACTCTGGGCCCTCTCGGTGGAATGTCGTCTAATAGCTTGCAAGCATATGAATAAGTTCATAAGAGACCACATACCACGGTACGAGTAAAGAGTACTTGTCAGGAGACGAGGTTGAACAAGGTATAGAGTGATACCGATGATCAAACCTCGGACAAGTAAAATATCGCGTGACAAAGGGAATTGGTATCGTATGTGAATGGTTTATTCGATCACTGAAGTCATCGTTGAATATGTGGGAGCCATTATGGATCTCCAGATCCCGCTATTGGTTATTGGTCGGAGTGAGTACTCAACCATGTCCGCATAGTTCGTGAACCGTAGGGTGACACACTTAAGGTTTGATGTTGAAATGGTAGAACTTGAATATGGAATGGAGTTCGAATATTTGTTCGGAGTCCTGGATGAGATCCCGGACATCACGAGAAGTTCCGGAATGGTCCGGAGAATAAGATTCATATATAGGAAGTCATATTCCAAGTTTGGAAATGATCCGGTGCATTTATGGCAGGTTCTAGAAGGTTCTAGAAAAGTCCGGAAGATATCACCATGGAAAGTAGAGTCCCGGAGGGACTCCACCTTGCATGGCCAGCCAACCCTAAAGGGGAGGAGTCCAAGGTGGACTCCCCAAGGGTGGCCGGCCAACCCCCTCATGGAAGGGGGAATCCCACCCCAAGTGGGATTCCCACCTTGGGTAGGTTTCCCTACACATGGAAGGTTTTTGGTTCGGGTCTTATTCGAAGACTTGTAGTCCAACACTTGAGGCTTCCACCTATATAATGAGGGGCATAGGAGAGGGGGCTGACCACCACAAGCCCATAGCTTGGCCGCACCCCTAGGTGGCCGGCCACCCCCTCTCCCAAACCCTAGCCGCCCTCTCTCTCCTCCTCTTCTCCCGCACGCTTAGCGAAGCTCCGCCGGAGATCTCCACCACCACCGCCACCACGCCGTCGTGCTGCCGGATTCAAGGAGGAGCTACTACTTCCGCTGCCCGCTGGAACGGGGAGAAGGACGTCGTCTTCATCAACACCGAACGTGTGACCGAGTACGGAGGTGCTGCCCGATCGTGGCACCGTGATCAAGATCTTCTACGCGCTTTTGCAAGCGGCAAGTGATCGTCTACCGCAGCAATAAGAGCCTACTCTTATAGGCTTTGGAAATCTTCAAGGGTTAGTCTTGATCATCCCCTTGTTGCTCCCGTCTTCTAGATTGCATCTTGGCTTGGATTGCGTTCTCGCGGTAGGAATTTTTTTGTTTTCTATGCAACGAATCCCTACATAGGGCTGTGACGCCCAGCAACCCTAGCTCCCCGCTGAGTGAGGTCGAGGAGGAGGGAGGCGCCGTTGGCCTCGACGACTAGGAGGACGAGGAGGACGAGGAGGACTCCGAAGCCAAGTGGGCACGGCTGGAGGCGGCGGACGACGCGGCGGCGACAAGGAAGGAGGCAAGGAAGGAAGCAAGGTCCCGGGCGAGGGCGCGAGCGCAGGCGCGGGCGCAGGCGGAGCATCGTCGTCCGTTTACCGACGACGAGGAAGACCCCATTGACCAGTTGTCGGACTGGAACTCAAACTCGTCGGACGAGTTGACCGGCAGTACTTCTTCGGAGGAGGAGGTGACAAGCAGGAGACACTTCCGTGAGGACGATGAGGCGGGGCCTTCTAACAAGAAGGCCAAGAATTAGTTTATAATTTGTTTGTTTTCAAATTTATTCTCTAGTTTGTATGTTAAATATGTTTGAACTTGTTGGATTTGAAAATTAGTTTATAATAAGTACAACTTGTTTTCACGTTTGTTCTCCATGTTCTTTCAAAGATTCATTACAACCGATGCACCACTAGGTACGGTCCGCGTCGTTTATTCCGACTGGACGTAGTATTAGGGCATCTCCAGAGGCGCGACGCATTTCGGACGTCCAAACGGACGCGTCGTGTCCGTTTGCGTCGGGTGAAATGGTCGAAAGTGTCCGGGTGTCCGTTTGCATCGGGGGTGGCTCCAGCGGCACGACGCATTTTTTTTTTCATTCATACGCCATAATTTTCATGATAATAAAAAGGATATAAAAAAGCCAGAAAGGGGTGCTAAAATAGGCGCTGTCTACTGGTCGTCGTCGCTGACGAGGTCAATCAGCTGCGGCGTCGGCCATGGAAGCGCGTATGCCGGCGGTGGAGGAGGTACCGCCGCACGGGCAGGAGGCTGTGGCCAGGGATCCCACGCTGGAGCAGCAGGCGGAGCGCGGACGTTGGAACGCGTCGGCGTGGCCGGAGGAGTCGCCGACCTCCCCTGCGCGAGCGCTGACTCGCGGAGCTGGATTGCGAGCCCGTCCCACAAAGCGAGCTCGTTGAGCTCGTCCTGCTCGCTGTTGGCGAGTGCCATGGCAATGGCCTCCTCCTCTGAAATGTCCGGCGGCTGGTTCTCCGGATCCCACGCCGGTCCGCCGTCGTCGTGGTCGTACTGCGGCATGGTCACGTCATTGTCCTCGTCCTCGTCGCCATCCTCGTCCGCGTCCTCGTGGTCGTTCTCTTCTTCTTCGGCGGCGATCTCGCGCTCGAAGTAGTCAACGTCGGCGAGGTAGGCAGCGCGGCGCCGCGCGTCGAACTCCCACGCCCCGAAGGAAATCCAGTTGTAGGAGTTTAGCGCGTACGCCGGATCCTCCCGCAGATCCGGCGACAAGATCACGCGGCGGCGCCGTACCTCGTCGCGCCGCTCTCGGACCGAGCGCGGCACGGGGGGACCGGCACGCGCCGCGAGTTCAGGTACCAGCCCCCTCCCGGCAAGTTCGCGTCCGGCCATGGTGCCGGCCGGTTTTCCTCCCATAGCTGCCGAGCGAGGTCAACGCGGACGTACCGGCCGACCCGTGCTTTCTTGCCGGAACGCGAGCCGCTAGCCTCCTGGTCGTTCTTCGTCTTCCGGAACGGCCAGCATTTCTTCCCCATGGCGTCCGCGTGGTGGCTACTGTGGGATTTTGCCAATGGTTTTGGTCGGGGAAATGGGCGCCGGCAGCGTCCCTTTAAGGCCATCTCGCCTTCAATGGCCTGCCAGTGCAACGCCTACTAGCTGCGCACGCTCGCGAAAGCCGAGGCACGCCATTAACGCGGCCCCTGCAAAGGCTGCAGCGCGCCACCCAGAAGTAATACCGTGGAAGACGAAACAGTTGTGCTGCTGCCAGGCGAGCCCGGTGGGCAAGCGAGCGGACACTTTGCGCGTCCGCCGAGAGGCCAGGTTTGCGTCTCCGCGGACAGCCCGATCACTTTGCGTCGCCCCGCTGGAATAGCCCCAGACGCATTTCCGGTCACGGCGAACACAAATGGTCGCTTTGCGTCCGTTTGCGTCGCGCCGCTGGAGATGCCCTTAGACACTGAGCAGTGCAACAACAAAAAAAGTACCAAGGTGATTGATTTTGCACCTTTTGTACGATTGTTTGTATTCTTTTTGTAGTAGTATTATTATAAACGCGGAGCAGGCATATTGAAACCTGGGCTAACACGAATTGACTTCCATCCGACCTAGGTATGCCAAGACGCACACGGACTCCAGACCGGACTAGACAAGAGATCGCCCAAATAAAGACCTGCCCTCCGCCGCCGCCACCAGACGCACCTGCGCCCCTAGTCTTCCTCCTGCCCGGCGAGTCGGCGACCATGGTCCCTCTCCACCCCGGCCTCCCCGATGAGATCGCCATCTGGGAGATCCTCATCCGTCTGGACCCCAAAGCCCTCCTCCGCTGTCGGGCCGTCTGCCGGGACTGGCTTCGCGCCACGTCCACCCGCGAATTTCTCGTCGTCCACCACGGCCGCCAGCCCACACTCCCCCTTCTCAATGGCTACAACGGCGATGTCGACGACCGGACACTAGACATTATCTCCTTAGACCACCAGACAGGGCTCGTCGCCGCTGACCAGCTGCAATCTATCGCGCGACTTGACGGCATGCATCTCCTGCGATCGTGTGACGGCCTCCTCATCCTCTGCACCAACAACATATACGATAGGCATTACGCAATCTGCAACCCGGCAACTCGTCAGTATGCTCCCCTACGACAGATTGATGACTTCGAAGTCTCAGGAATGTACCTGCATCGCAGTACTGGCGAGTACCGGTTACTGTTGTACCCGTGCCCGGCTAGGGTTATGAATGCTGAGCTGCCACATGGCCTTCATGATGGCTGCCACGTCTTCACACTGGGCTCCTGCGAACCACCAAGGCACATCGGGTGGCCCGAGGCGTGGGAAGTGATGTTCGAAGCAAATGTGCTATTCCGTGGCAGCCTGTTTTGGTACATGGGACCTGAGAACATCAAAAAGGACATCATAAGGGTGTTCAACACCACAGCCGAATCATTCAGACAGATGCAAGCTCCGGTTCTTCCTAGACCCGGCGAGGCTAACCTGTTTGAAATGGATGGCATGCTCACAATGGCTAGCTGTAATGATGCAGCAGCAACCATTGGCATCTGGGTCTTGCAAAACTACGAAAGCGAGGTCTGGACCCTCAAGTGCCAAATTCGATTGCCTGTTGAAGTTCGAAAATTCGACGGTGGTTGGGATGTGTTGGTGACGTGTTCGGATGAAGCTATGCTCGTCCTAGTCTTGTTTGGCCATATGATACTTCAGATCGACATTGATGGAAAATTGGTTGCCACTTTCCATCACCTTTCTCGCGATCCACTCCGTCTCAAACAATCCCTTGTTATGCATAACTTCTTTCCAGCACTAGAGGGTTATGTTGTGAATGGTTTGCCTTTCTTGTGAACTTGTGAAGGCTGCTTAGTGAGCTGGCTTGTTCTCAACATCCTAGATGTTCGTATCCTCATGGGCTGGAGCATGTAAGATTTGGATGCGCTATGACCACGCTAGCTTTTTTTGTATCCTTATAAAGTTCATTGTTTCACAGTTGCATGAAAATGCGCTTGGCTGTTACTGTTACAAGTTAGCAATCTACCTGCCTCATGTCTTCATTTCATACGGTCCATCAACTTGCAAGCTGGCCCACGAAAGGGCGATTAACCAATAACCAGTGTTTGAGTCTTTTAGCATAAGACTGAAGCATCCCAATTCGAAAGAATCTTAGGGCATCTCCAGCGGCCCGACGCATTTTAATATCCGTGAGCGTCCGTTTGCGTCGCGCTGCGGACACAATAATGACCATTTTTGTCCGCGTGTCCGTTTGCGTCTGGGGTCTGCTCCAGCGGGGCGACGCATTTTTGTTTTGTTTTTTCCCTCTTCTCCATTTAAAAATAGTTTCAAATATAACATTTTGAAACATCATTTTACACAAACTAACACATAGTTTGGAACATGGTTTACACAAACTAACACATAGTTTGAACCATGGTCGACACAAATATAATTTTTTTTTAAAGAAGCCAGTTGTGTTGATTTCCGTATGTTCGCTGCCAAGAAAGAACATTCGAGGGCACACCCAATCACCCAAACTGGAAAATCCAGCGGGAGGAGATGGTGCCCTTGTTGGTTCTACCGATGAGGCGAACATCCAGAAACCTCGACTACTGGCTTCGTCTGGCCCGTAGCCAGATTCGCTGCAAAGAAAGAACACTCAAAGTTCTAACTATCGGTGTCTGATCCGGATTCGTTGGTGTGGTAGTGCCCGCGGCAGGCTGTGTCGTCGAACACCTTGACGATCATCTCGCCGCCCCCCTCGTAGAGGAAGGTGAGCTGGCAGCCGGGCTCAAGCGCGAGGTTACGGGCGAACTTGTCCCACCCCGTGTGCCGGTACATCTTGCCCTGCCCATCGAACAGGACCTCCACGGTCCAGCGGCAGAAGTTGCAGCTGGCCTCCCGTAGCTGCAACTGCGCCAGCTCGACGCCGTCGACGAACTCGGCGAACTTGTCCGGTAGCCGCTTGATGGCGAGTGGGTCGTCGTCGATGCGGAGGAGGAACTCGAAGCCGCACTCCTCCTGCAAGGATGAGGAGGGCGCAGGCGACGGCGAGCGTGGGGCCATAGCTGCTCCACCACGGCGGCCCCTGGCCCGGTCGTGGGGGCGCCTAGGGCCGCGGCCTCGACCGCCTCGCTGGCCACCAGGACCGTCCATGGACTTCCTCGCGGGCTTGGCTGCGTCGCAGGAACACCTAGGCGGCGCTACGGTCGAGCTTTGTGGCGGCTAGGGTTTCTTTGAAGGAGTGGATGAGGAAGAAGCACGCGCACCCCCTTTATATAGGCCGGCGGCATGCGGTGGCCGCGGGACGCGTGGCGTCGCCATTAACGTGGTTGGTGGAGGTGGGCGGGCGCTCGGCAGCCGAGGCATCATCGCCATTAACGTGGCGCAGAGTGCCGAAGCGATGCAGCGGCGCAGTCGCTGCCGCGTTTGAGAAGACGCATCGACGCAGGGTCGCTGCCAGGCGGGCCCGACGAAACATCCGCCAGACGCGAGCGGACGTTTCCGGACGTCCGCAAAGATGCACCCGAGGTGCATATTTGGGCCAGGTTTGCGTCTCCTGGACGGCCCGGTCACTTTGCGTCGCGCCGCTGGAAGTGGTGCCAGACGCATTTCTGGTCACGGTGGACGAAAACGGCGACCGTTTTGCGTCGCATCGCTGGAGATGCCCTTACTGTAGAAAGGTTGTAATGCACGATGTATTACTCTGGTGCATATGCACACATATATATAGGTATAATGTGGGGCCACCACCTCCTTAACTATACAAAGAGGGAGGGAGCCATATGGTAAGAAATACACCAGAGAATATCTCCTCAACACTAGAGTAATACATCGTGCATTCGCCACAGCCTGATACTCAGCCTCGGCACTGGAGCGAGAAATGATGGGCTGCCTCTTGGACGACCAAGATATGAGGGACGGTCCAAGATAGACACAGTACCCAGAGGTCGAGCACTGGGTGTCAGGACAGCCGGCCCAGTTGGCATCGAAGTAGGCGATGATGTCCGTGGCAGACGAGGCATGAAGAGTCAAGCCAAGGTCGAGAGTGTCGCGAATGTAGCGTAGAATCCGCTTCACCGAGGTCCAGTGAGAATCATGGGGAGCATGCATGTGAAGGCACACCTGCTGAACAACATACTACATCTCCGGCCGAGTGAGTGTGAGATACTCCAGGGCGCCAACAATGAACCGATAGAACGAAGCATCCGGTGTTGGAGAACCATCAGTGGCAGAGAGCTTGGCCTTCGTGTCGACAGGAGTGGTCACAGGGTGGCAATTAAGCATCCCAGCACGATCCAGAAGCTCATGAGCATACTTCCGCTGATGAAGAAAGAAACCATCCGGACGCCGAACCACCTCAATACCAAGGAAGTAGTGGAGAGGTCCCAAATCATTGAGAGCAAACTCAGCCCGGAGACAATTAGTAAGATGTCGTATCAGCTGAGAAGAGCAGTCCATCAGGATAATGTCATCGACATAAAGGAGCAGATAGGTTGTAGCGTCGCCCTGGAGGTACACAAACAGCAAGGCATCGGAACGAGTGGAGCGGAAGCCGAGCTGATGAAGAAACGTTGTGATGCATTGGTACCAAGCACGAGGCGCCTGCTTGAGCCCATACAAGGACCGAGAGAGCAGGCAAACATGATTCGGGTGATCAAAGTCGACGAACCCAGTAGGCTACTGACATAACACTTGCTCCTCAAGGTGGCCATGGAGAAAAGCATTAGAGACGTCCATCTGGTGCACCGGCTAGCCGTGAGAGACGGCGAGCTAAAGGACTGTGCGGATGGTGTCGGGTTTAACAACGGGCGCAAAGGTGTCATGGAAATCAACTCCTTCGCACTTCCGAAAACCATGGACGATCCAACAAGCCTTGTGACGGTCAAGGGTACCATCCGGATGAAACTTGTGCTTGAAGACCCACTTCCCGGTGATGATATTGGCCTGAGGTGGTCGGGGAACAAGCTGCCACGTTTTGTTGCGATGTAATGTGTCAAACTCATCCTGCATGGCGGCGAGCCACAAGGGGTCGCGAGCTGCCGCCCGAGCAGAGGCGGATAGCGGAGCAGCCCCGGAGGTCGAGGCAGTACACACGTACTTGTATGCAGGATACCGCGTCGTCGAGCGGTGGACGCTGACGTGGGCGCGCGTCACGGGGCCGGCTGGTGGCGATGGCGGTGAGGACGGGCCAGCCGACGATGCGTCACCCGAGGTACCACTCGAGGGTGACGCCGTCGACGAAGAAGACGGCGAGGCAGGGCCCGAGGCGAGGTTCGAGGACTACGAGGCGTGGCTCGAGGGAAGCATAGCATCGGCGCTCGAGCTGGGGCCCGACCGGGCCGATGTGGAGGAGGCGCCCGAGGCGGAGCTCGAGGGTGTTGAGGTGGGGCCCGAGCTAGGGCTCGAGGGCATCACGGGCGCCGGACCGAGCGTGCCAACAGGTGGAGGCCGCCGAGTGGAGTCGCTGGGAGACGATGACAGGGTAACCACCAGTTCCTGTGCAAATAGAAAAGAGTGCTCATCAAAGTAAACATGCCGGGATGTGAGCACCCGATGCGACACAGGGTCATAGCACCGATAGCCTTTAGTGTTAGCCGGGTAACCGAGGAAGACACAAGGCATGGAACGCGGAGCGAGTTTGTGAGGTGTGGTGGCGATGGTGCTAGCGTAACAATGGCATATGAAAATCCGAAGGCCATCGTAGGATGGTGGAGAACTATAGAGGAGATGGTGGGGCGCATAGTTCCATCGGGTACGACATGGACAAAGGTTAATGAGGAGGGTAGTGGTGGCGGGGGGAACATGGGCGTGGAAGAGAAGGGTGCGGACTCAGTCATTAAGGGTGCGTAGAACGCGCTCGGCACGACCAATCTACTGCGAGGTGTAGGGACAAGTGAGACAGAAAGTGGTGTCGTGGGAGGAGAGGAGGTGTCGGACGGTGGTGTTATCAAACTCTTTACCATCATCTGTCTGGAGAGCATGTATAGGACGACCAAACTGGGTGGACTCGTATGAGTAAAAGGCGGAAAGGGTGGTGGCAACGTCAGACTTTTTGTAGAGAGGAAATGTCCAAACGAAGTGAGAATAGTCATCAAGAATAACAAGATAATAAAGAAAACCAGAATTACTAGCAATTGGGGAGGTCCATACATCACTATGAATTAACTAAAAAGGGAAAGACCCAACTGTGGAAGAAGAGATAAAAGGTAGACGAACATGTGTTCCTAGACGGCATGCTTCATAAGTATGAGCAACCGTTTTATTGCATGAAAAGGAAAACCCCCGCATTATTTGATGAAGTGCGGTGGAGCTAGGATGACCGAGGCGAGCATGCCAAAGATCGACACCGGCGGAGAGAGCACGGGGTCCGGAGCGTGATGAAGACGACTGGACTAGGTAAAGATCGTCGGGGCTCTCACATCGGTGGAGTACCATATGGGTACGGGCCTACTCAACAGAAAAACCAAGAGCATCAAATTCCATAGTTACAGAGTTATCACGGGAAAGAGTTTTAACAGAAACTAGATTATGGTGGAGTTCTAGAGAGACAATGACATTAGTAAGAGACAAATGTTTAGACGTGGCGGGAAAATTAGTGGAACCAAGTGATAGGAAGAATAGCGCAGTTGCCGACGATGATGCGGGAGGTGGTGGAAGTCGGAAAGAAACGGGAGAGGTTACCCGGGTAAGTAGCCATGTGCGAGGAGGCGCTTGTGTCCATCATCCAATCGCCGCCGATGTAGGCGTCGGCAGAAGGTGCCTGCTGGAGTGCAGTGACCAGCACTGGGCCCCAGCCCGCCTGCTGGGGAGGTGCATAGGGCGTCATGCCACCGTAGGCTGGCGCGGGAGCCTGCGGCGCAGCGAAGTGCGCCTGGTAAGCCTGCGAGCGGGGCCCGAGCAGAACCAGGGCGGGTGGGCGTGACACGGGCATGGTGTAGGCATGCACGACCCCCGTCCACGGGTTGAAGCCGCTGCTCCATGGCGGCGGGGCCGCCTGCCAGGCTGAGCGGGGGCCGCCACCCCATACCGCTAATGTTGCGGCTGTTGCCGCGGCCACGGCGGCGTTGCCGCGGCTGCCCCTACTGCGGTGAGTTGCAACAAAGGGCACCGGGGGTCGGGGCTGGAAGGGGGCCGGCGCCGGAGGAGCCGGGGTGCTGTGTCCGAGCCCAGCGGCGAGCGTGGTGTGAGAGGCGCGGGAGCGCTGGTTCTTCAGGCGGCGTTCGTCGAGACGAAGATACGAGACTGCGCGTTTGAAAGTAGGGTTAGACATGAGTGTGAGATTAGCGGCAGCGTTACCGAGATCCTCGCTGATGCCGGCGGTGAGCGTGGAGAGAAGGATCTCATCCCCCATCGTGAAACCGAGGTCTTGAAGCTCGTCAGCGATGGCCTTGAGGCGCATGCAGTAGGCGTCCAGGGAGAGGTCGCCCTGAGGAGTGCCGAAGAACTCTTGTTGCAGGAAGACGATGCACTGGAGCTTGTTGTCGGTGAAGAGCCCGTGTATCTTCGTCCAAACCGTGTGGGCATCATCACCGTTGCGGACACGTATTCCATGGATGAAAGTTGTTGTCGGAGCGAGAGAGCTTCATGGGCACGTGGTCGGCGATGGGGACGTCGCGGATGAGGGCGGGTGTGGGGGTAGTGGAGGCGAAGATAGTGAGGAGGCGAAGGGGTTGGAGGCATCAGAGACGGAAGACATGGTGGTGGTGGTGGTGGAGGGCGGCGCTAGAGCATCCGGCCGGGTGGAAGGAGAGGGGTTGGAGGTGGAGGGAGGAGGGGAGAGGCAGCGGTGCAAGAGGAGGGCTGCGGCGGTCGGCTAGGGTTTGGGGAGGGGGCGGTGGCTATGAAGGGAGGGGGTGCGGCCGGCTAGGTTAGGGTGAAGATCGTGGGGGTGTCTCATACCATGTAGAATGGTTGTAATGCACGATGTATTACTCTAGTGCATATACACATATATATAGGTACAGTGTGGGGACACCACGTCTTCAACTATGCAAAGAGGGAGGGGCCATGTGGTAAGAAATACACCAGAAAATATCTCCTCAACACTTACAATTAGGTTAAGATCGCACCACGGTTCTTGTCCTAATCAGTGGTCAATCAATCCTAGAAATCCCCTCACTTCAACTAAAGACTAGAGTTAAACAATTAAAAAAACGGTGGCAAAATATTTGTCTCATTCTATTAATTAAGTAAAAGAGTCTCGACAAGACAAAAACATAAAAAAGGCACACAAAGGGACTATACTCTCCCGATATTACATTACTCAAGCACTTTGCCCGTGCAGTCACCCAATGTCTTGCCATGCTTTGATGTTGTTTAGAAGGATCGATGTTGAGGCAGATTTATTGCAGAAGACTTTTGCGTGTTGAATATAAATATATTACCTACTCTCTTTCCATCACTTTTGAAAGAGTTGGCTAGTGCATCAATCTTTTATAATATCATAGTCAATAGGTCTCAAATTTAAGACCCTACTCTTGCAATATTAAAAATAAATAAGAAAAGATTTTGCAGTATGTACCGAACCCACGCTAAATACTAAAATATCCTAGACGTGAGGGGGAGTGTTGCATATAATTTTTACGATAATGAGTATATATTAATATCAAGAACATACCAATTACACCCAACCTCTGCAACAACGCAATACTCTAATAGCATTACGGATGCACACAGCCAAACAAAGAAAAAATAATTAGCTCTAGCAACAACGGTACATCCACCACCAAGACAACACCAGAACTCCAGGCTCTCCAAAAGCGACGCCACCAAGAAGGTAACAGTGCACCAACACTATCATCGCCCGATAAAAAGATCTTAGGTTCCCTGAAGATAGGCCCCGCTTTCAAAACAATGCCTCCAACAAGGTCATTGACAGGCACAACCAGTTAAGGCCAGACCTTAGATTTTCATCCTGAAAGGTAAGACTCTGAAAATTCACCTATATTTCCGCCCCTCTTGCATACTACTGTTGCGAAACCCAGAATACCAAGCAAGCCCCTCAACAGCGCTAAAAAACTTGAACCTCCATAGCAAGTCCTCCAATCCGGCCCTCATGGTATTCTCCGCCTCTAACTTCTCCATGGAGCATGTTTCCATATGGCTAGAAAGAACAGAGCTTTGCGATGCTCCCTCCAGAACCAATCGGCGGGAATAAAAGCACGGGTGCATCCTGAAAGGATCGTATACCGCACCTAGAGGGGGGTGAATACAAGTAATTTGCATTTGAATAAAAATGCACAACATATAGGTGCGATGTGCCTCAACCCAAGAGATATCCAACATGAGCTCAAGCAAGAGACATAGGCAAATATATAGATTAGACAAGGTGAAAGAGAGCATACCCATATGGAGATATATAATACCGAATATATGTAAATACCACACCATAACATAAACCTTGGTCTCAACATATAGAATTCCGAAAACCTTAACATAATGTCTCACAACCACACATAACACATAGTTTTGAACGAACAAACCAAGCCAAATAGTTCAAATAAATGATATAAAAGAGGACACAAGCTATAAAAGAATGGTAAACGCATATGCTTGTACCCTACCCGAGCAAATCCCGTAGAGAAGGCCTAATATAACACTTCTCCCCCTTTGGCATCGAGACGCCAAAAAGGGGAAAAGCGCGATGCTACACGCCCCATGGAGATCACTCGGAGTCCTCCTCGGAGACATACTCATCATCACTGTCAGCAGTTGGAGGAGAGTCGCGAGCGATGCTGGCCCTCTGAATGCTCTGTTCAAGATCAGCCCAAGGAATCTGGGAAGAGTGCGACCCACTGTAGGCGGGGTGAACTGGAGGCTGAGGCGGAGGTCCTTGCTCACCACTGAGCCTGTGAAGAATGACCGCCTGAGTATGCTGAATTTCTGAGCGCTGATGGCTGACCTCATAGCTTTCCTTGTGAATCTCAATGTTCATGCACAGAACATTGCGCTGAAACCAAGTAAGCTTTTTCACATTCTTCTGAGTCACAGGGGTAGCAACATGGCGACCGGGTGCAAAGCCACTAGAGCGGGCATCTCCCATAAAAGATCCAGAAGCAGGTGCAGCACTGGGAACATGCTTCTTCTTGTAGGCTTTCTTTACAGTGTGACTCTCTGTAGGGAGTCTACCCAAGTCTTCAGTAAGTGTAGCAGTGTTGGTGATGAGAAGCTGAATATATGGAGCATACGGCATAGTGGTCCGGGAGACCATGGCATCATGAATCTCATTGAAGATGAAGTCCATGATATCAAGAGTGAAATCTAATTCTTCATCACCATCACGAGCACACTGGAAGGCGAGATGCATAAGGTCCACAAGAGCTCCACGGATAGCATCATTGTTTCCACCACTTTGAGCAATGATGGCTCGAAAGAAGCGGAGCAGCTGACCATAGATAGGAAGAAGTCCCTTGGTAGAACCAACAGTTCCAGATGCGTCATCACCACTACTATTAAAAGAGAGAGAAGGGGGCAGATCCATTAAATCCTAGCCATCAAATTAACATCCAACGCCTGAAGTGCTAAACAGTCCAGTACGGACAACTCGAATCGCTACTGTGTTCTGTTTTTCCCCAACCGCAGACCTGGAAGCGGCAACGCCCTGCCCACGACGCCCACGCCGCCGTGCCCGCACGAGGATGCGGCCGCGCTGGTTCCCGCCCCTCGCCGACACCCCCACGCACCCCGCGCGCCGACCTACGCGCCGAGCCGCCGGCGCCGATGACCTGCCAGCCGCCGCGCCGCCCACAATAGCCAGCGACTAGCGCTCAATTGCTGCCGATCTGCGGGACGCCGCCGCGCCGACATGCGGCCCGCCCGCCCCTTTCAATTCATGTCGAACTGCAGGCCGGCGCTCTGCACGGAGCACCGACCCTCGCAATATCCCACGACAGATTTTGGGCTTCCCGCTTCGCTACTGCCATCTTCTTCAAGACCTACATCGACCAGCTTGCAGTATGTCCTTCTACCTCTTGCTACTGATTTTGTGGTTCGGTACATTAATAGTTTCATACGACTATACAATAGAATTTTGGTGCTAAGTAGTTTTTGCAGCCATTTGCTAGGTCGTTAGAAAATAAAGTGTCACATCAGGACTTATTGTGGTAACCAAATTGAGGCTAAAGGTGCTAGAAATCCAAAATGCATCGACTCATCTCTGGTTTTGTGTGATAATATTGCAATAGCAGATTTTGTCGATGCACAAACTTTCTCTGGTAATTAGTTATGCAGTCTAAACCACTTAATTAGCGTCTGTAATCTCGCTTCAGTTCGTGCAGTTGGGCAGGGAATTATTTTTGAAATCACCATGCTTTAGAAGTTTCTCTTGCGTTAATTGATTGGTATTCGAACTGTAGTCATCGGGCGAAAATTACCACTGTGCTTTGAATTATGTTATCAATCAAATCATTGAATAATTTGCCGAATTCATGAATGGCACGCTACTGTGATTTACAAATTTCTTTAGAACATATTTTTTCGATAAAGGGAATATATTAATATCAAAACGATACCAATTACACCCAGCCTCTGCAACAACGCACCACCCTAATGGCACTACGGATGCACACAGCCAAAAAGAAGAAAAGAAAACTAAGAAACAAAAGACCCGCTACAGTATCTCAGGCCTAACAACAGCAATACATCCACCGCCAAGACAACACCTGAAATACAGAATCTCCAAAAACGACGCCTCCAAGAAGGGAACAGTGCGCGAACACCATCGTCGCCCGATCAACGATCTTAGGTTTTCACCCCGAAGATAGTCCCCGCTCTCAAAACAATGCCTCCAACAAGATCATTGCCGAGGCACAACCAGTTAAGGCCAGACCTTGGGTTTTCACCCTGAAAGGTAGGACTCTGAACTTCACCTGTGTTGTCGCCCCCACTTTCATACCGCTGCTGTGAAGCCCGGAACACCAAGCAAGTCCCTCAACAACGCGGAGACTTGAACCTCCCTTTGCTAGTCCTCCCCTCCGGCCTTCATGAACTTCTCTTCTTCCGACTTTCATCATGGATCCATAGTCACTTGATGTCAACACAGAAAAAGAGCTTCGCGCCGCTCCCTCCAGAACCATTCGGTCGGAATAAAAGCATGGGTGCGCACGACCGAATACCACCGATCCAGCAAACTCTAGGCAAAAAGCACTGTTACATTCGCCGGCGGAGCCTTCCGAAACTCAACACTCCGGCTAGATCACGAGTCCAGGCCTCCGGTAGGTCTTCCTCTTCACGCAAGAGAGACCCTAGGACCACCGCCTTTATTCAGGTCGGACCCCCACGTCGGCGACCATCTCGGGCTGGCCACTCCAACCCTCCACCGGCGACTCCGTCGCCGGCTTCCAAGCATCTCCATCTCGCCGCCGGAACGCGGTGATAGATCGATAGATCCACCACCACCAACCGCAGGCCAACCCTCTCCGGCGAAGAAGAGGGCCACCTCCACCGTCTTACCCAAGGCTGCTGCCCCGGGCGACCTCGTGTCGCGGGTGAAGCCCGAGATCGCCTCCACTCACCGGCGAGAGGCGGGGGGAAATTGGCGCAGGCCATAGCCTGGCCGCCGCCCACCACCAGCCCCTGTCGGAGTGCTGCGGAGAGCCGACGGGAGGAGGGAGGCCGCAGCGCTGGTCGCCGCCGCCCATCCCAACCACGCCGGCCGAGGGAGAGCCGACGGGAGAAGGGGCGCAGCGCAGGCCGCCGCAGCCCAACCCATCCACGCGCCCGCCATGCGTCGAGGAAGGGGATCCGGCCGCCGTCCACCAGGCGTCGACGAGGAAGGGCATAGTTACCACTGTGTTTTGAATTTGTAACTTTTTTCTGGACATGTTATCCTCCAAGTGCGCTCCATTTCAAGACATAACTGAAGGTAATAATAGTTGTATTGATTCTAGATTGATACTGCGTGATTACATTGAGAACCCCTTAGACTGATTATATAGTAGTAGAAGACTTGGGGACTAAGAAGCCTACTAGAGATAGAATCCTAAACTACGAAATATAGCAAACCGTGTCATAGTCTAACACCCCCCGCAGTCGGATCGGTAGTGACGCGAATACAGCAAGAGCGTCGCGGACGGTCCGACTGGAGCATAAGCCGAAGGCGCCGACTGGAGAGGGGGCCGGTGGATGATAGCCCTTGATGCCGATGTCGATGTAGACGGTAGCGAGGGCATTGTAGTCGCGGTCGATGGAGCCGTGTGTGATTTAATCGCCGTTGATGAAGTTGTTGACGTTGATGTTGTTGTTGTTGTGGTCGGTGTCGTCTTGAGCCCGGGGGAAGTCGCCATAGTGATAAAATAAAAGGCGGTTGCAGCGGTAGTCAACTCGAGGTAGACGTAGCTGGATTTGTGGTAGTTGAGGTAGGCGACACGCCGCGCCGAACTTGCCAGGCTCGGGAGCGCGTCGGGGACGAAGGCACGCGCCGGTGTTGCCGGTACCGGGCGTGCGAAGACAGGGACCACCATGAGCCATGCGCGCCAGAGTTGGATGGAGTAGCAGAGAAGGCCTCCGTGTACGGTCGGTTGCGCGCCGTATGCGCCGGAGTAGACGAAGTGGTTGCAAGAAGAAAATTGAGCACATGCGGTGCAAACAAAAAATTAGACTGCAACTTTGGCGGTATGGTCATTGTGGACGAAGATGACGAGGTGGTTGTCGATGGCGATTGAACTGTAGCGGTAGTAGATGTCGGGGATCGAACCCGTTTTATTCATCTACATGCAGGAGTGCGGCGACGCAGAACCCGTTGGCGTTGACGAAAACCTTGATTGGTGATGATGGCGACGATGCAGTACATGCGGCCGAGTTGTTGGTGTAGATGGTGGTCGGTGATGATAACCACGTGGCGACGTAGATGTACAGCTTGATGCAGCTTGGCGTGGAGTAGTTCGGCGATGTAGACGTGCAGTAGTTGGAGGCAGCTTGGCTTGAGTAGAGCTGGTTCATACCCACATGAATATGCATGCGACATGAGCCAGCTCTTGTTGTCGTAGTAGATGTGCAGCGCACTTGATCCACCTGATATCGAGCACGTGCACAGCTGAAGGCAGCCATTGGTGCAACTCGAGTTAGATGAAGGCCGGCCTGGTACCAGGTTTCCAGCGTGCGCGTGGGGTGCCAGGTGCCCCGTTCATCTGAATCGCGAAGATTGGACCGGCAAAGGATTGGTGGCTAAGAAACTAGACAGATCTAATTGGGGAAAAGAAAAAAAGGAAGCAGAAAACGAAAATTGCTAAAACTATGAGCTAGACCGGAAGTAAAACTAGCTACGAGATCTGATGCCCCCGCCGGAGATCATGGAGATCGATCTCCCCGGGGGCGGCGGAAGCGGTGGGTGGCTAAACCCTAGGTCGCAGAAAGAACCGCTCTGATAACATGAAGGCAATAATAGTTGTATTGATTCCAGATTGATACTGCGTGATTACATTGAGAACCCCTTAGACTGATTATATAGTAGTAAAAGACTTGGGGACTAAGAAGCCTACTAGAGATAGAATCCTAAACTACCAAATATAGCAAACCGTGTCATACTCTAACAATAACTAATGGGCAGAACAAAGGTATTGGATGAAGCCAGTCGTGGCGTTGAACTTGCTTTTTGTTAAGTGGAAATATATAGTAAAATATGTCGTATATGCAAATCCGAAAGAGGCCCACAGGCAGAGGAAGAGGAAGTGGGAGTGGTATGCAAAAAAAATTAGATGAGATTGCATTCTGCCAGATCCTTTATTCTTACATTGATGTATTCAGTCATAGTTCTTGCAGGTTAATTTAGGCCTTATCTGCTAGGCTGGGGACTCTCCAGCAAGGATAATTTCAGAAGAATTTTCAGCTGTGAAGGTTTCAATTTCGTTGGCGGTTTTCTTCTTGTTCAGCTATCTTTTTTTTATACACACATGTGTACATTGGTTGTACCTGCATATTCCGAACTAGCCCCTCTCTTCTCCACACCTCCCGCACATCCCAAGAAGTAGTTTCAAATTTGAGTAAGGCATTGCGAATTTTATTGTTTGTAGAAAGGTAATAATCGGATTGGGGAGATAAGAAGAGGTGAAAAGGAATTTCTGACCTATTTAAAGGACAACCTGTTATTGACGTGCAATTCAGGAGGGAGTTGACTGCCATTTTTGAGGGGTGTAAAGGCATGTACAATGCTAGCCTCTTAGAGAGGCGCTTAGGGGCATTAAAATAAAGATGGTAAAAATTGATTAAGAGCTAAGCGCCCTAGCTAGCAGTGCTAAGCGCTTAGTTGATCGCTACTGTCAATGGCTAAGCGCTCACCTGTCCAACGCATGACGCTAGGGAACCGTACCAAGAAAGCCAGAAAGTCTCGCCAAGTCTTCGATTTTTAAGCGCCCCTGGATAGCGCCCGTCGCTGGGCAAAGTGGACCTGAGAGAAAAAAGAGTCCTAGCGTTGGCGACAAAGTTTGAGTCGACGCAAAGCTATTTCCTGGGATCGGGTGGGAATCGACCATAACTACCAGGAATTTTATCCTAGCGCTTGCTCTTACCGTCCGCGTTGTAGATGCCCTAATGCTCAGGCTGCAACCTCTACCTGGAGCCATGATGAGGAGCTGAAGGAAATGGAGGAAGAGGAAAGCTTGGTGCTGTCAAGTGGTGTTGTTCGCTTCCCCCGACTATTTCCATTACAGATGGCATCATTAAGGTATCTTAATATCTATGGGGTATGGGCGTTTTCTTTCACTGATCTGGAAGGAAAATTTGTAAAATCCTATGAAATGCTATTGTACTGTTAAGGCGGGAACCAAGTTCCTTGAAATTAGATAACATGTGTAGCTTTCCTGTTTTTCACCATTGGTTAAACAGAGAGAGAACTAAGAGTTTTTCATCATGGTTAAGTAAGAGTTTCTGTTCTATACTTTGTGGTTAAATACTTTTTTGTCAGTCTCTTACTTCAGAGTAATTGAAATAGAAAATCTGCACGTAAAGAAATTACAAATTTATTTAACTGAATTTTATTAAACACAATCGAAAATAGCACCAAAGTTATATAAACAAATATAAATATCTTGATTGTATCATGTTGCTTTCCCCCACGGGCAGAAGGGTTGGTCTGGTCCACTACGGAAGATATTCTATCCTATACTATTGAGTTCTTATCTGTGTGTTAGTGCACTTCACTAAATACGTGGGTGTTCGAATTAATAATCCATGGTTTACATCGAATTATATTTGTAGAGATTGTTCGAGATCTCAAGATTGAAGGCAGAAACGAATTTATTATCATATGATTTCCAATAACCATAAGCACAACCTTTTTATTTCAAGCATTCATGTCAATGCATCAGGTATTTTAAAATGCACGCTGACTGTAAAAAAAAATCATTTAGTTTCTGTAGGTTCAGGAAAGTGATTTTTTTTTGCGAAAACGCAAAAGCCTTGCGTTTCGATGCATAGATAGAAAAGAAGGATATCTTCCGTAGGATATGTCGTGTTCCTTCACCACTTCTAATATGGAGCATATGAAAAGAAAGGTGGTCCAAGTTGACGCGGTTATGTCATTATTGCTACAAGAGTTTCAGTAATTCAATTTTAGGCTACAGTTTCTATTTCTGTGAATTTAAGGTATCACTCATAGAAGCACTGAAGCTCCAAAGGTATAGTACTATTCAGCTTCCCTTCAATAATGCTATCTTCATGTATCTGATGGAATATTCTATATCGTGATTGTTGCACTATATCTTCTACCAGGTGAATAATACACTCCTATGAACCTTTTATTATATATGGTTTCCGATTTATATAATGAATCTTTGGTTACTATGGTTACCAATATGATCACATCTTTGCAGGGGAAGGCCTATATATCTTCGTTTGTCCATTTATGTGTAATTATGCACTGAATCCCCATGTCCTCACTTTGCAGCACACTGTGGTCACATGCATAACATTAACTAAATGATCGAAGGTGGGGAAGATACATGGTTGTTGAGATTTTCCAAGAAAAGATAAGTGTGTAGAAAGCCTCCACACAGAATAAATTTTATTCAGCAATATGACTTGTGATTGTTCATTGCATAAGCACATAATCAACTCTTACATACATTCATCTTGGTGATATTACTTTTGGAAACAGAACATTTTTTGGATGATTTCACATTTGTTGTCAAGGTGTCACAAAGTCGGATCTGGCAAACCATATAGTATGTCAAATGATTTTTTTGGAGATAGTAATTAATTATACAAAGAATACATAGTAGCGGCTCAAAATAGTATTATAAATGTCATAGGCTGTTTGGGCTACCTAAGAGTTTTGAACCCTCAACTTTGGTCTGATTGCATCCCCATTACGGATGTAGGGCTTTGCAAGGTTAGGGGTTCTCAAGGTGAGGAGGAAACATGAGGAGCTATGTGTACCTTACATCTTGAACACTGGTAGTGGTGATGGTTTGTGCGTGGACAGACATGGACTATGTGTACATCACCATTGAGTTTAATTTTACAATGGCAATTGGTGCCGATGCTACCACACCACACTTACGTGGGTGTCAGGGCTGATATCACCATGGTAAGACTCACCGTTGCTACGAGCATCACATAAATTTAGAGATTAAAAGATTCACTCTAGCTATGAGCATCATGGAGCAAGAGGCTTGAGGATTTTCGAGAGGAGAAATATGGGGTCAGCACATGAGAACAACATTAGGCATTATTACGTGCGTGCACGTGCACACTTACTAGTAGTGATCAAATAGCACCATCTTATCCGTCTTCTGAGGGCCATGAAGGAGGTGACTACCTCCCTCAGAAAGACCAAGAATCGAAGCAAACTGGCGTAAGGTTGCCTCACATTGAGTGGAGCCAGTCATCCACTGCATAGTGTGCTCTGCATCCTTCTTGAAGGCAAGTGTAGCAAATAACTGCTTGATCAACTCAGGGCTATAGTCACATTGTATCTTCATAAGATCCTGCAACCCCATCCTCCCAGTGACCCAAATGGCATCCTCAAAGTGGTTGTTCACAGCCAGAAGATCCACATTAATTGCTTGCATAGGTCTCACTTTCTTCATAGGTTCATATATATCTTTGACGATGTACTTCTGCTCCATGCACCAGAAACGCTTGTCCTCAATATCATCATCCCTCTCAATGTCTTCATACCAGTTCTTCTGTCGGATATCAGCATAAGAGATACTATCCATGGACTTGTAGTTCTCCCTAGATGCCTTGCCTTTCCGCCTCAGAGTGGCGGACTTGCGAGGAGCATTTTGTGCAAACTCATCACTCGACCTTGAAGTCCTAGCACGCCTCCGAGAACCACCTGTGATAGACAAAGATGGATAGCAAAGAGAAGATAATGTGCATAAGTCATGTATTGATACAGTAGTGTACTCTAGAAACATACTATGAGTCGGTAAGAGTTTAGACATGATCGATTGAATCAAAACTGCATCAGCAACATAGCTCCAGGCCGGATAATCCGGGGTCCCCGAGGTGCGGATAATCCGGCCTGGCCGGATAATCCGGCTGGCGCGGGGGCCGGATAATCCAGCCCTGCGAATCTGCAGAAATCTCAAGCAAAAAATTGTCTAGAACCAGATCAGCCTCATAGCATGCAAATGGAGTATACTACACATGATTTGGAACAACTAGACACCATCTCCACCAAGAAAATAGCACATATAAATCACAACACCTAGGGTTAGGGATTGTGAGCCATACCCTCATCCATTGGAGGAGCCGCTTTAAGGAGATGAAAGCTAGGGAGGAGGAGCACCCGATCCACCCAAAAACACCGGGAGGGAGCGGACGGGGCGGCTCCGGCGAGGAGGAGGAGCTCCGGCGGCTATGGAGGAGAGAGAGGGCGCGTGGGGGAGACTGGTTGTTGTTGCAACCGCCCACCGCGCAGCCTCTCTCAAATCCCCTCGCAACCAGCCTAGGCCTGATATTCCGACCCTAAGTAAGGGCGGATTATCCGGCCGGGCTGGATTTTCCGGGGTGCCAACAGGCCGGATTATCCGGTTTCCTTGAGAATTCCAGAACACCGGAAATCCTGCCTATCTTTTGTTGGTTATTTGCATAAGCCCATATGTGATGCAATGAAGTATCACGTCACATATAATATGCATATTGACCAATAAGATGGGGCAACCTAGATCATCCGGCCGAAATTCCTCAAACTCCAAGTTTTTACCAAAACATGACATAAGAGCAAGATGGAAATGGCTTATAGATGAGTGTAGGCTTAGGTATAGAAGGCTCAAACTGTTAATGGTACATGATCACTCAAGTTTGCATGATACGAGCAAATAAGGCCAAACTAGAGTGATTTCCCATAAGAACAAGGAGATGTCAAGTAAAATCCAAATAAGATCCAAATAACTCCAACTCTTCACAAAGACTAGTGTGGTGGCCTAGGCCACCATGTAGGAGTGATATGGTTTGGCACCGCGAAGATATATCTTGGGCCCAAAACCAATACTCGTCATTGAAGCTCACATATCAACATATGATATAAAGAGAATGATTTCTTACCATCGGCATTATGGGGGGAAGGATAACTCAATAGTTTAAACCACACTCCCCCTATTTCCATGCCCACATCTAAAACAAATAAAGTTTTGAGACAAAGGTGTGTTTGCAAGATGGTCAAGCTATACTCCTTGAATCAATGATATTGAGCTCATTCCTCAAATAGAAAAACCTTGCTTCATCAAGAGGCTTCGTGAATATATCGGCAAGTTGATCTTTGGTAGGAACATAGATTAGCTCAATATCACCACGGGCAACATGATCCCTAATAAAATGATTCCGGATCTCAATATGCTTCGTTCTTGAATGTTGCACCGGATTATAGGCAATCTTGATAGCACTTTCATTGTCACATAATAGAGGCACTTTGTCACAGGTGACACCGTATTCCTTTAAAGTTTGCCTCATCCATAACAATTGAGTGCATCCACTTGCGGCGGCAACATATTCGGCTTCGGTGGTGGAGAGAGATATACAATTTTGCTTCTTAGAGGACCAACACACCAAGGACCTACCAAGGAATTGGCAAGCCCCGGAGGTTGATTTCCTATCATCCTTGTCCCCCGCCCAATCCGCATCGGTGTAACCATTGAGAATGAAACTTGAGCCTTTAGGATACCAAATACCATATCTTGGGGTATCAACTAAATATCGAAAGATTCTTTTGAGAGACAACATGTGACTCTCCTTAGGAGAAGCTTGATACCTTGCACACACACCAACACTCAACACTATGTCCGGTCTAGATGCACGAAGGTAAAGCAAGGATCCAATCATGGAGCGATATACCTTTTGATCCACCTATTTACCATTGGGATCTAGTGCAAGTGTTGCGGTCAGAAACCCACCGGCGAGCAGCGACGGGCAACACAGGAGAGCCGGGAGCAACTTAGGGCTGCGGCTGGCCCTGGTCCCTCCGAGCGACGGCCCGCAAAGACTCCAGCACGCACGTCCGATGCTGGTGCAAGGGCGTGCCACCTGACCTATACCTGGTCGGGAAGGTGATGGAGATGCCTCGCTTAGTTTCCTGCATGGCATACACGTAAACATTAAATACGAGCCTCGATCGGCTCTCAGGTTGTCCTGTGAATCGGCTCAAGGAGCCGATCCACCCATGATTCGCACGAGGTGTATGAATATATGGTGGTCCTGCTTGATCAAGATAAAGCTAAAACGATCTACGACGATTTGGGGTTCTCACCGCATAATCGGATCATCCTACTCGTGATTGGGCCTCGCGGTCACGCACGGTGATCGTAAGCCGATCCTAGACAAGGCCTAAAAACCAACACGAGATTGATCCCCGGAACATCCTGTCTAGGGCTAGCAAACTACACCCTACGCGTCGCTGGATCCTCCAACCCTTTGTAAGCCCTAACTATGCAGATATTAAACTAATCCTTGAAGAACAAGGAGCAACCATAACGGATCGGATCTACTAAATAATGATCAAGCGGGGTGCCGCCCCTACACCTAAGATAGGTGTAAGGGCGGCTAGATGTCTAAGGGTTGCACTACGACGGCATATGATACGAAGAACAATGCTAACCCTAACACATCTAAGATAACTACGTTGCTCGCCATCAAAAAGGCTTCGGTACGAGCAACGCATGAACAACGAATAAACTTGTCTGCCTAGATCGCAAGATGCGATCTAGGCAGCATGATGCTTACCGGAAGAAACCCTCGAGACAAGGGAGTTGGCGATGCGCCTAGATTGATTTGTGATGAACGTGATTGTTGTTTATTTCATAAACCCTAGATACATATTTATAGTCCGTAGACTTTCTAACGTGGGAACAATCCCCACCGTGCACGAGACAAACTCTAACTAACCGACACGTATCCTACTATATTACAGATACACGGGCAAACTAGCCCAAACTTTGCATAACAGGCCGATTCACGTATTTCTTCCATGTATATTCTTCAAGTCCATCTTGATCGCGGCCCACCTCTGACTCGGTCAAATTCTGGTGATAACACATGCCCCCCTGGTTTTGGAATTGATAATTCCAAAATCACTCTGCTTTTCTTCGTCGGGTCATGTCGTGGCGAGAGCGGAACCGTCGCGATATCCTTCATCATGATGCCTTGTCTTCTCAACTTCTCTGCAAAATTTGATAGCTTTAGCATCACTTCCTCGGAAACTGCAATGGCATTAAATCTCCACTAGGCTCCTCCTTATTTAACTGTGCCGATTGATTAGCCCTCTTCATCTCCTTCCTCTGTTCTAGCTATCGGCACCGAAAAACCCTCTTTCCCTGTAGCAATGTCTTCCTCTTCCTCCGTCTCCTCCGGCCTCTCCCTCCAGTCTTCCTCCTCGAGCGAGCCGGAGTGGAACTTTGATCATGTGCCAGACGGCCCACCCGAAGCACTCGTCGGGTCAGATGGCGACCTGCCACTGACCGATGGGGAAGACGACCTCAAGTTCCTCATCGAAGGGGAGCTGATAAGCGAAAGCGAAGACGACCTCCATCCCTGGGTGAAACCCACCTCCTCCGACGGGAAGGAGGAAGAAGAAGAAGTAGAGGAAGAAGCGGAAAAGGAGGAAGATGATTCCTCCTCCTCCGCTAAGCATCCGCCGGCAAAGCGATTCCGCGCTTGGGCGGACAGCGAGGACGATGATGATGACGAGGAGGAAGAGGAAAAGAGGAGGATGAATCCTCCTCCTCCGCCGGATATCCGCCGGCAAAGCGCTTCCGCTCTTGGGCGGACAGCGAGGATGATGATGATGACGAGGAAGAAGAAGCTCCGGCCGAGGGCTGGGGCAGCAGTGACGAGGAACTCCCTGGAAGCAGCGCCGACGGCAGCTACAACGGCGACGATGGGGACAGCGACGACCCCTAGAACAGGGGCAAATTAGTGTAGGACTAGTAGTAGCAGTGCACTAGGCATCAGATCCCCCTTTTGAGAGCCATCGGCTCTTTCCTGTAAAGCCGCTCCTTTGAATTAATAAGAATTGTTCTTCCAATTTAACTTTCAATTAATCCAATTTCAATCCTTCCGCTCGCCACACCAAGACCGATAGCAACGTATCGGATTTTTTTTTTAGACGCCCATGAAGCCAGACTCAGATACCGATTAGACCGTCAGTCAAGCACTTCTCAAATTCAGACTGTGATTTGATATCCGACCATAATATTCCGCAATCCTACGGCTCGATGGCTGTTCATCGGCTGTTTTGAGAATCCAGTCTCCTTCATTTTCTTGCAGTAACAGGACGGTCCAAACCCTGTAGATGACGACGGCTTCCCTTTCAGGCTCCTCTCCGTAGCTCTAGCAGTCTGCTTCTGCAACGACTCACCGCTTTCGGAGAAGGTTATGGTGCAGGGTCAGCCGATGCAACTCCAATCGGCTCCACAAACAGAGTGTCTATCAAATCAGCTGCCCCCCGAGCCTCAGTCAAAGTGAGAACGGTGGCGAGGATACACAGTTCAGTCCAAAGGCCCTGAACTCAGGCAAATTGAGACAGCCACCATGCAGAGGTCCTAATCATGTCTACGAACGTAGCTGGGAAAATAGCCAACTTGTAGACGCATCAGAACCGATCACCCTTCTTCCTTTGAAAGCCGATATTGCAGATGAAGTACCAACGGCTTAAAGAGCAAAGGGTTGTCTTGTGCCAAAACTGACGTTTCTGCCAGTACTGCTGAACTGTCGCAAAGGGTTGGAAGTCCTCGAAGAGAAGGTTCAGGTACCCAAAATCGGCTCATTGTTTACTCCCTCGAGGAAGCAGAAGGTATCACAACTGGACTGAAAACCGACCTGGTCGAAATCCGTGTCTTGAACACGCAGCCGGTAGATCTTGTGTAAATGTACTAGAGTCGATGGCTATGCATCGGCTTTGTTTCTTAGTTCTAAAGTCGATGTCCGTGCATCGGCTATATATCGTGATGCTGATTTTTTTTTTTACTGACCGATTTTTCTATCGGCCCCCAACATTTCACTGCACACATGTTCATCTGCACATGTTCATCTGATTAGATGCCCCCCGAGCCGAATCTCGTCGGTAGCTCGCGGATATCGGCTCTGTAGCTTAGCCAAGGCACTGTATTTGCACGTCGGCTCCGGTAGGATCAATGTTGATTTTTCCTAACTCATCAGTCGACGTAAAACCGCTGCCCAGTAGATCGATGTTGAACACAAGCAGAACATGTGGTGAGGATAATTTTGGCCGATTGCTGGAATCGGCCTCCATATTGAATCGCTCAATGAAGGTTTTGTAATGTTCCTTCATAGATCTTTGGGGCCGATCCCAAGGATCGGCCTCGCCACGTTTGCTCATCAGTTTGTTCTTGCTACACGGTCAGGTCGGTGGATAAGACCAGCCTAACCCTGCCCTTCGTCACGTCGATGCGCTCGCAGTCGTCCAAATTGATACCTGAGAGTGGCTCTTGGCCTCGTTGTTTCCCAAGCGTTCATGCCAGCCGTTGAAATCTCGGCTGAGTCATCGGCACTGGACGACCTCTACCTCATCTCCATCCTTCGTATTACGCATTGGTGCATCGTGGAGGGAATGCAACAGTTGGCGTGGATCCAATCTCTTCCTAGCAGAACAGCATAGGTGCTCTTGCTATCAACGATGAAGAACGTCGTAGGGATGGTTTTCCTTCCTACGATCAGATCCACGTTCAGAACACCTTATGCGTCAGACGCTTGGCCGTTGAAGTCGCTCAATGTCACGTTGGTCTTGATTAGATCCGAGCTAGAGCGTCCCAACCGACGTAGCATAGAGTATGGCATAATGTTGACTGCCGCTCCGGTGTCCACCAGCATCTTGTTGACAGGCCTCCCATCGATATAACCTCGCAAGTACAGGGCCTTCAGATGTCTGTAGCTTCTTTCTCGTGGCTTCTCAAAGATAACCGGCCGTGGGCCGCAGTCAAGTTGTGCCACAGGTGCCTCGTCTAATCCTGGAGCGCTAAACTCCGTCGGAAGGATAAACACCATTTTTGTGCCAGCCGATGTCTCATCATCGGCTTTCTTTTGCTTGGGGCGCCACTCCATTTTTTGTGGTCGACCCTCTTCATCCAGGGTTCGTTGGATCTTCGTGGCCAGATCAGGCCGCGCCTTTCTTAGCGTGTGCAGGTATAACCTTTCGGCTTCCTCCAAGCCGCGCAGTCGCTGAACCCTACGCTTTTGGGAACGGCTGAGTCCATCAGGGCACCACCTTGGCCGGTGGTACCTGTCTTCTTCTTCTTCATCATCGTCTTCCAAATCCTCGAGATCTTCCACCCGAGGGGACTCAGCGCGCTTGCTTCGAGGTGGGAGAGGCCCTAGACGTTTGAACACGGACACGTTAGCTGCATCCTTCCTCTTCTATCTACATTCTGGGCAGTTGCCGATTGTAGGCAATCGGCTCATTCCTGAATCCCAGCAGTGTCTGAAGAAGGGGCAATCCCAGTGCCTATCCTCGTCGTCTTGCTTCCTCGATTCTTCCTTGGCACGGCGCTCGTACTCCTCCTCATCGCGATCGTGCCGTCGATGTCTCCTGGCGTCCCTAGCCAGACGATCTCTATCATCATCGTCGCTGGATCGTCGGCGTTGGCTATATTGACTCACATACTTGTTGAGGAGGTGATCAGAGAGAGGTCGCTGATATCTTACATTCTTTACTTCTCCCTCTGTGATGTAGCGCTTGCCATCGTGACGGAGCCGATCGCGTGGAGTGGCCTCCTCTGTGTTCTTGCTACGAGAGCAGCTGCCCTCGTCTCCATCCTTGCCAGAGTGGTGTCCAGGTCCTACCATGTTGATGTTGAACGAGAATCCTGGCTGGCAACCTTCAGGGTAAGTGCACTCCACCATGTTAACGGCGGGGAAGGGGTGGGTGTCAACCTTCATGGCGTACTGGTTAAAAATCAGACGTCCTTGTTCTATCGCCATTTGGATCTGCTGACGCCACACCCTGCAGTCGTTGGTGGCATGGGAGAACGAGTTATGCCATTTGCAGTATGGCTTTCCGTTCAGCTCCTGTACCGTGGGGATTTTGAGGCCTTCGGGTAACTTCAACTGCTTCTCCTTGAGTAGGAGGTCGAAGATTTGCTCGGTTTTAGTCACGTCAAAATCGAACCCTGCGGGCGGACTCGGTGGCTTAACCCATTTGCAGGACACGGGGGTTGCCCCCCGAGTCCATTCAGCCACTTCTACTTCTTGATCTCCCGCGGAGCCTTCGTCTTCATCTGCCTCAACCAGGACTACCGCACGCTTGAATTTGTCCTGGTACAAGTCCGGGTGACACTGTTCATATAACGACAGTTTCTGAACCATGTGCGCCAGTGAAGGGTAGTCTGCTTGGGAGGCCATATCCTTGATTTGTGATGCAAGGCCCACCACTGCCAACTCGACTGCTTCCTTTTCAGTCACACGAGCCGAATAACATCGGTTCCTTAGATTTACGAAGCGGCTGGACGTATTCCGCCACGGTTTCTCCACGCTTCGACGTATTTGTGCTAGATCGGCAAGGCCGGACTCGGAAGCCTCCGAGTGATGCTGCATGTGGAACTGTTCTTCCAATCGCTTCCAAGTCCGGATCGAGTCTGGTGGCAACGAAGTGTACCACCCGAAAGCCGATCCTGTGAGGGACTGTGCGAAGAACCTCACACGTAGCTCATCTGCTGCCGAGATCGTGCCCAGCTGTGCCAAGTATCGGCTCACATGCTCGATGAAGCTGGAACCATCTGATCCATTGAACTTGGAGAAATCAGGAAGCCGATATTTGGGTGGTAGCGGGATCAACTCGTACTCGTTGGGGTACGGCTTGGAATAGCCGATTGTCCTCCTTTTCGGCACCATGCCGAACTGGTCTCTCGGTATGGTGCCGATTTGATCCGCGGTGCTGGCTGCAGGAGTCGAACTCTGAAGATTCGCCGGAGTGGCATACTTAGCCAGCCATGCTTGCTTTTCCATCTCTGAGCCAACTGCAGGAGCTGAGCTCTGGAGGTTTGTTGGAGTGGCGTACTTAGCTAGCCACGTCTGCTTCTCAAGATCTGTCGCTGAAGTTCCTCCTGCTTTCCGAAGTCCCTGCTCGTTGCGGCCTGGTTTGTGAGCGCCCGATTACCGCGAGTGCGGCACGTATGTGCACGTGTACCCGTGAGGGATCTCCTTAGGCGCCTCGTGCAAGAAGCCGGTAGTCACTAGGGTCACCACCGATCTTGTAGACGACGAATGCCGGTGAATTCGGCACTTCTGGTGCTGCCAACGCGAATGGCAGCGGTGGACGGGACTGGAGTGGCATCTCTCCTTGGTATGTCCCGAGAGCTGGTCCTGACGGAGAGTACTGGTGCCTCATGATCTTCTGGATCACCCGAAGAGCAACACGCTCCAAAGTGTTCACCAGGTTCTCAGAGTGGCGGTGCAGCGAGTGAGCCACCATGTAGTTAATCTCCTGACGCAGGGACCTGGTGCGTTCTTCTGACGGGGCGGACAGGTCTACTCCATCGAGCGCACCTTCAGGCGAGAACCCTTTCCACCTGATGCCATGTGAGCGGGTTCTGTGAAAGGAGCCGATGAGGTCGGCTTCGAGGATCGCTTTGACCTCGTCATACTTCTTCTTGAGCTCCTCGGTCGGATCCTCGTACGTGATCGGAGTGCCGTCCGCCATCTCGGATGTAGATGGCGATGTGGTTGATGTCGAAGATTGTCCCACCGGGCGTGCCGGAATGTGTTGCGGTCAGAAACCCACTGGCGAGCAGCGACGGGCAACACGAGAGAGCCGGGAGCAACTTAGGGCTGCGGCTGGCCCTGGTCCCTCCGAGCGACGGCCCGCAAAGACTCCGGCACGCACGTCCGATGCTTGGTGCAAGGGCGTGCCACCTGACCTATACCGGTCGGGAAGGTGATGGAGATGCCTCGCTTAGTTTCCTGCATGGCATACACGTAAACATTAAATACGAGCCTCGATCGGCTCTCAGGTTGTCCTGTGAATCGGCTCAAGGATCCGATCCACCCATGATTCGCACGAGGTGTACGAATATATGGTGGTCCTGCTTGATCAAGATAAAGCTAAAACGATCTACGACGATTTGGGGTTCTCACCGCATAATCGGATCATCCTACTCGTGATTGGGCCTCGCGGTCACGCACGGTGATCGTAAGCCGATCCTAGACAAGGCCTAAAAACCAACACGAGGTTGATCCCCGGAACATCCTGTCTAGGGCTAGCAAACTACACCCTACGCGTCGCTGGATCCTCCAACCCTTTGTAAGGCCTAACTATGCAGATATTAAACTAATCCTTGAAGAACAAGGAGCAACCATAACGGATCGGATCTACTAAATAATGATCAAGGGGGTGCCGCCCCTACACCTAAGATAGGTGTAAGGGCGGCTAGATGTCTAAGGGTTGCACTACGACAGCATATGATACGAAGAACAATGCTAACCCTAACACATCTAAGATAACTACGTTGCTCGCCATCAAAAAGGCTTCAGTACGAGCAACGCATGAACAATGAATAAACTTGTACTGCCTAGATTGCAAGATGCGATCTAGGCAGCATGATGCTTACCCGGAAGAAACCCTCGAGACAAGGGAGTTGGCGATGCGCCTAGATTGATTTGTGATGAACGTGATTGTTGTTTATTTCATAAACCCTAGATACATATTTATAGTCCGTAGACTTTCTAACGTGGGAACAATCCCCACCGTGCACGAGACAAACTCTAACTAACCGACACGTATCCTACTATATTACAGATACACGGGCAAACTAGCCCAAACTTTGCATAACAGGCCGATTCACGTATTTCTTCCATGTATATTCTTCAAGTCCATCTTGATCGCGGCCCACCTCTGACTCGGTCAAATTCTGGTGATAACAGCAAGATGACATTTAGTAACCGTAGGAGTGGTTACACCCTTCATCTCGGTCATCTTGAACCTCTTGAGCATGTATTGGAGATATTTTGCGTGATTGATGAAAGTCCCTTCTCTCAATTGCTTGATCTCAAAACCAAGAAACAACTTCATATCTCCCATCATAGACATCTCAAACCTATCGGTCATAAGCTTTGAAAATTCATCATTGAAAGCTTTGTTAGTAGAGCCAAAGATAATATCATCAACATATAATTGACAAACGAAAAGCTCCCCATTGACCCTCTTAGTAAAAAGAGTGGGATCGATTAGCCCAACATCAAACCCATGGTCTATCAACAAATCTTTAAGGTGCTCGTACCAAGCTCTAGGAGCTTGTTTGAGACCATAAAGTGCTTTATCAAGCTTATATACATGGTTAGGAAAGTTGAGATTCTCAAACCCGGGGTTGTTTAACATAAACCTCTTCATGCAAAGGACCATTAAGAAATGCACTTTTCACAGCCATTTGTTGTAACTTAAAGTTATGATGCGATGCATAAGCAAGAAGGATACAGATGGACTCAAGGCGAGCCATAGGAGCATAAGTTTCTCCAAAGTCAATTCCTTAAAATTGAGAGAAACCTTGAGCTACCAATTTTGCCTTGTTCCTCACAACATTTCCAAACTCATCTTGCTTGTTCTTGAAAATCCATTTAGTGCCTATAACATTGCGGCACTCCTTTGGCTTCTCTACTAAGGTCCAAACTTTGTTGCGCGTGAAGTTGTTGAGTTCCTCATGCATAGCTTCCAACCAATCCGAATCTTCAAGAGCCTCAAATACTTTCTTGGGTTCCACTAAGGAGATATAAGCATGATTATTGCTAAAGTTAGCCAATTACCTTCTTGTGGAAACTCTTCCTCTTACATCACTTAGGACCTTGTCATGAGTGTGACCAAGAATTTCCAAGTTCCTATCTCTTCTTGCTAGACGATGAGCCTCGATCTCCTCCTTGGTTCTTCTTGGCCTTGGAGGTATCACTTGATCAACTTGATCATTTGGGTCCCCGTCTTGACCTTCAACTTGAGCTTCCTCAATTTCTTGAGAGTGCTCAACATCATGTGCTTGATCTTGGACATCGTTTGGTGAGGAGAAAATATCAAATGGATACTCATCGGAGCCATCATGAATCCTTGGTTGATCTTGTCCTTGATCTTGCACACTAGAGGGAGGGTCTTGTTCTTGTTCTTGGGTTGGTCCATCATTAGCTTCAATAGATGGGGTTTGTTGATGTTGAGAAGATGAGGGCTCCACCGTGGTAGAGCATAGTCCTTCCCGAGACGCCACACCGTGTCCCTCAATGGGGCGGAAAAATCCCACACCCATTCTTACTATGGCATCTTGAGGTATTTCATCACCTACACAAACATCAACTTGCCCCACTTGGGAGCCATCATTTTATTCGAACTTCACACTACAAGATTCGATGATAATCCCGGAGGATACATCAACGACTCTATAAGTATGAGATTCGGCACCGTAACCAACAAATATACCCTCCAAAGCTTTAGGAGAAAATTTGGATAAACGAACTCCTTTGATTTTATAGAAACACTTACACTTGAACACCTTGAAGTATGAGATATTAGGATTGTTCCCGGTGAGTATTTCATATGGAGTCTTGTTCAAGCCCTTGCGGAGATAGAGCCGATTAGAGGAGTGGAAAGCGGTGGAGATGGCTTCGGCCCAAAAGTTATAGCGGGATTTATACTCCGCCATCATAGATCTTGCAATATCCATAAGATTCCGGTTTTCCTCTCCGCGACACCATTTTGTTGAGGGGTGTATGCAGCGGAATATTGATGTCGAATCCCCTCATCACTAAGAAAATCATTGAGTGTATAGTTTTTGAACTCGGAGCCATTGTCACTTCTTATTGCCATTATAAGGAGGTTGTGTTGGTGTTGCACCTCGGTGGCAAAGTCAATGAAGATTTGTTGAGTCTCATCTTTCCTTTTTAGAAAGTAGACCCAAGTGTATCTTGAGTAGTCATCAACAATCACCAAGCAATGTTTCTTCGCACCAAGACTTGCATGAGTGGTGGGACCTGAGAGATCCACATGAAGGAGCTCCAAGATCCTCTTGGAAGAGATAATAGTCTTGCTTGGGTGCAGAGAGTCATGCATTTTGCCTTCAGCACAAGCCCTACAAACACGATCTTTGGCAAAAGACACATTTTCCATTAGTCCCACAATATGGTTCCCCTAGTGAAGACTTTGCAAACTTCTCATGTTGACATGGGCCAAGGGGCGATGCCACAACCAACCCACATCCGCCTTTCCGAATAGGCACATCGCACTTGCCGTGGTGGTCCCCGAAAAGTCCACCACATACAAGTTATGTTTGCGATACCCAACGAAAGCGACTTTCAGAGTCTTGCTCCACAAGAGGACCACAATATCTTTATCAATAAAGACAGCGAAACCCATCTTGCCAAGGGCAGAAACAGAAAGCAAATTGTAACCAAGGGTTTTGACAAACATGACATCCACAAGAGTAATGTTGTGTGCAGCCACAACCTTGCCAAAACTCAATACCTCGGATGTAGAATTATCGCCAAAGGAGACGCTGATATGATTTATGTTGGGCCTCAACTCCTTGACGAGGTTCTTGCCGCCGGTCATATGACTTGTACATCCACTATCAAGTACCCATTTTGACCCTCCGGCGGCATAGTCCTACATGAGATCAATTCTTGGATTTAGGTACCCATTTTTCAATGGGTCCTCTTTTGTTAGCAACAAGGGTCTTTGGGACCCAAATCGACCAAGCAACATAACCATCATATGGACCAATATATTTTGCATAAACATCACCATAATAATTTAAATAAAACATAGTGAGGGTTAGCAATTCCCGCATCATCATCATTAATGATGTTGGCCTTAGGGGCTTCATCATTAGTGATAACCTTCTTTTGTGCGGGCTTGGTTTTCTTCTTGTTAGCCTTCTTTGCCTTGGCAATATAACTAAGGCCCTCCTTCCCATTGTTTGACCTTTGCATACTCAAAAGATCATCCAACAAAAGTTTACTTTGGGGATAGGAGGCCTTAGCAAGTTCATCCTTCAACCTAGCATTTTACTCAATAATATTTGCATGATCACATGAAGAGGTAGAGGAACTAGGTATGTCATATGAAGCAAGCCTAATTTGAAGTTGCTCATTAGAGTTGGAGAGGAGAGAGTATTCACTCTTCAAGGCTTTGTGAGCCTTGTCTAGTTCATCTAGATCCTTCACAAGTTCCTCATGATCAACACCAAATTTGGCCTTTTCCTTTTTAAGCACTTTAGTCTTAGCCCTAGCAAGATCTGTAGCTTTAGTGAGGTTGTTAATTTCATCTTGAGGCTCTTCAAGAGAAGCTATAGTTTCTTGACTTTCCTCAAGAGCATTTTTAAGGGCATGTATTTCAAGAGAGTCTTCTCTCTCTATTTGACTTTTTTATCAAGAGTATTATCTAGTTGTGCTAGACGAACCATGAGATTTGAAACATGCCTTTTAGTGTCACCTTGTAAGTTAAGAATGAACTCATCAAAATCAAGCATTTCTTGTTTCACTTTTAAACTAGCATGATCAACCCCTAGATCATTTGATATGTTGGGCATAGAGGGGTTAGGAGATGATACCTCGGAAGATTTACACTACTAGGAAAAGGCTTATAGCCGCACTCCTTACCGCCGGCAAATACGAGCTGAAGATGCCGGCGGTAATACCTTCCAGGGGGGCCTAACAGTACCGCCGGAGAAATAGGTAGGACGGCGCCGGGGGTGGCTCCATTACCGCCGGCGAAATGGAAACGGAGGCGCCGGGGGTGCAATGGGCCACGGGGTCCCATTTGGGCCTAGCCTTACCGCCGGCAAATTGGGCCCAAAGCGCCAGGGATACTGGGTTGTACCGCCGGCGAACGTGCGCAGTACATGCCGGCGGTATCGCCGAGCCAGGGTGGGCCACCCGGCCTTAACTTACGGCCGGCGTCTTCGGCCAGCAGATGCCGGCGGTAACGGGCCCTACCGCTCGCAATTTCGTTTGTAGGCGTCGGCGGTAACCTGGGCATGTCCATTTAGGACGACCAGCCACCTACCACCACCCACACACACTCATATGTGATGGCAAATCAACCCAAGCACTAGTTAGCTCATTCCCCCACCCATTTTAACTATTTCAACCAATAAAATATGATGTATTTGAGCAAATCATGCACTACCTAGCCTCTCTAGCATGATTTGCATAATCTAGATCTAGATCTATCTCCTCCCACCACCTTTTCCACTAGATCTAGCTAGATCTTTCCATTTCTTAGATCTCTAGATCTCTCAAGCATTAAAGTCGACGTGTGGCGTCTCTCCGGTGCTTTTGGACGTCGTGTCAACTAATAGGTACATAACTAAATGAGTGGAATGTTCATGTGTTGGCGAAAATTCGCGGTTATATCACTAGTGGTGGCAAAAGGTGGTCCATATATGTAAATGCATTGTTTTGCATTTGTTTACGCGTGCAGGAACATTGAGTTGCCAATGTTTTGCCGGAATGTTGATTAACTTCCGTTCCGGCGAATTTTGGAACTCCAGCATGACAATATTTAGCAAAGGTAATGCCGAATTTTTTCCGTGAAAACCGAGACGGCGGTGTGTAATCAATTATCTTGTCTTGTAGGCGGCGATGGTCATCGCGATGAGGGAAAGCGTCGTGGATAGATACGTGGAACGCGCGACGGCCGACATGTATCGAAAAAAGCGAAAGGATATAATGTGTCCTTGTCGAAGATGCAAGCTAGGATCATTGTTTGACCCCTTCTCAGGCATAGTGAATCAACACTTGCTCGAGTATAGTTTCATGGAGGGGCATACTCAGTGGATGAGTGATGATGGAGATGATGATATCGATGGTGATGATGATGGAGATGATGATGGTGGAGATGATGATAACGAAGGTGATGGAGAGGATGCCCCACACGACAATGGAGACGAGGTTGAAGAGGATGGTGCACACGTTGATGGTGATCAAGAAGGCCAGGAAGAACATGCGGTCGACGAGGACATGAGTAGAAATACCCCGCTAACCGCGGCCGTGCAGGACCGTCATGTTCAAGTACTTCTTCTCAGAAACACATCGACCGACCCCAAAATCGCTGGTAGACGGAAGGCTAAGCTGGATCAACTCGAGGTAGACTCGAGAACTCCGTTGTACGATGCAGCTCATGGGACGGAGGAGAGCCTTCTGAGATACGCTCTCGATATTATGGAGATGAAGCCTTGTATTGAGAGGGAATACTTCTCATGCATCCAAAATCCTTGAGCCAAAAACTATGCCATTCGTGTCCACCATACCTACCTACTACATGGTATTTCTCCGCCATTCCAAAGTAAATTTCTTGAGTGCTACCTTTAAAATTTCCATTCTCTATCTTTGCAATATATAGCTCATGGGACAAATAGCCTAAAAACTATTGTGGTATTGAATATGTACTTATGTATCTTATCTCTTATTAAGTTGCTTGTTGTGCGATAACCATGTTCCTGGGGATGCCATCAACTACCCTTTGTTGAATATCATGTGAGTTGCTATGCATGTTCGTCTTGTCTGAAGTAAGGGCTATTTACCATTAGTTGAATGGTTTGAGCATGCATATTGTTAGAGAAGAACATTGGGCCGCTAACTAAAGCCATGATCCATGGTGGAAGTTTCAGTTTTGGACAAATATCCTCGATCTCATATGAGAAAATTAATTGTTGTTGAATGCTTAAGCATTAAAGAGGAGTCCATTATCTGTTGTCTATGTTGTCCCGGTGATGTCTACGGGTGCTTCTATTCTTGTAGACAGTGTTAGGCCTCCAAGAGCAGAGGTTTGTAGAACAGCAGCAAGTTTCCCTTAAGTGGATCACCCAAGGTTTATCGAACTCAGGGAGGAAGAGGTCAAAGATATCCCTCTCAAGCAACCACTGCAACCACAAAGCAAGAAGTCTCTTGTGTCCCCAACACACCTAATAGGTGCACTAGTTCGGCGAAGAGATAGTGAAATACAGGTGGTATGAATAAGTATGAGCGAGTAGCAACGGCGCCGGAAAAGTGCTTTGCCCAGGATCGGCGTGTGGTTGATGGTGGTAATATTGCGGACGAGTACAAATGCAGTAGAACGAGTAAACAAGCAGCGATAGCGATGATTGGAAACAAGGCCTAGGGATCATACTTTCACTAGTGGACACTCTCAACATTGATCACATAACAGAATAAATAGATAGATGCTAGACTCTACACTCTCTTGTTGGATGATGAACACCACTAAGCGTGTAGGATTACACGAACCCTCAATGCCGGAGTTAACAAGCTCCACAATATTCGATATTCATGTTTAAATAACCTTAGAGTGCATGACAGATCAACATAACCAAACCAAGTACTAACATAGCATGCACACTCGTCACCTTCACGCTATGAAAGGAGGCATAGATCACATCAATACTATCATAGCAATAGTTAACTTCATAATCTACAAGAGATCACAATCATAGCCTACGCCAAGTACTACACGATGCACACACTGTCACCATTACACCGTGCAGGAGGAATAAACTACTTTAATAACATCACTAGAGTAGCACATCGAATAGTAGTGATACAAAGCACATTGCAATCATAAAGGGATATAAATAAGCACTTCACTATGCTATTCATAACAGTGAATAAGTATTCTGTGAAATATAGCCTAAGAGACCCACACGGTGCACACCTTGTCACCTTTACACACGTGGGACAAGGAGTCTCCGGAGATCACATAAGTAAAATCCACTTGACTAGCACAATGACATCTAGATTACAAGCATCATCATATGAATCTCAATCATGTAAGGCAGCTCATGAGATTATTGTATTGAAGTACATAGGAAGAGAGATTAACCACATAGCTACCGGTACAGCCCCTTAGCCTCGATGGAGAACTACTCCCTCCTCATGGGAGACAGCAGTGGTGATGAAGATAGCGGTGGTATCGATGGAGGAGCCTTTCGGGGGCACTTCCCCGTCCCGGCGGCGTGCCGGAACAGAGACTCCTATCCCCCAGATCTTGGCTTCGCGATGGCGGCGGCTCTGGAAGGTTTCTCGTACCGTGGTTTTTCCGTCTCGAAGATTTAAGTCGAGGGGCTTCTTATAGGCGAAGAGGCGGCGTCAGAAGGGGTCTGGGGCTACCAGACACTAGGGCGGCGCGCCCCCCTCCTGGGCCGCCCCGCCACCATGTGTGGGCCCCCTGTGGCCCCTCTCTGGCAGCTCTCGGGTGTTCTGGAAGCTTCATGCAATCCTAAGATGTTGGGCGTTGATTTCGTCCGATTCCGATAATATTTCCTTACTAGGATTTCTGAAACCAAAAACAGCAGAAAACAGACAATCGGCCCTTCGGCATCTCGTCAATAGGTTAGTTCGGAAAACGCATAAATATGACATAAAGTATGCATAAAACATGTAGATATCATCAATAATGTGGCATGGAACATAAGAAATTATCGATACGTCGGAGACGTATCAGCATCCCCAAGCTTAGTTTCTGCTCGTCCCGAGCAGGTAAACGATAACAAAGATAATTTCTAGAGTGACATGCCATCATAACCTTGATCATACTTATTGTAAACACATGTAATGAATGCAGCGATCAAAACAATGGTAAATGACATGAGTAAACAAATGAATCATATAGCAGAGACTTTTCATGAATAGTACTTTCAAGACAAGCATCAATAAGCTTTGCATAAGAGTTAACTCATAAAGCAATAAATTCATAGTAAAGGCATTGAAGCAACACAAAGGAAGATTAAGTTTCAGCGGTTGCTTTCAACTTGTAACATGTATATCTCATGGATATTTGTCAATGTAAAGTAATATAACAAGTGCAATATGCAAGTATGTAGGAATCAATGCACAGTTCACACAAGTGTTTGCTTATTGAGGTGGAGAGAGATAGGTGAACTGACTCAACATAAAAGTAGAAGAAAGGTCCTTCAAAGAGGAAAGCATCGATTGCTATATTTGTGCTAGAGCTTTTATTTTGAAAACATGAAACAATTTGTCAACGGTAGTAATAAAGCATATGTGTTATGTAAATTATATCTTACAAGTTGCAAGCCTCATGCATAGTATACTAATAGTGCCCGCACCTTGTCCTAATTAGCTCGGATTACACGGATTATCACCGCAATACATATGTTTTAACCAAGTATCACAAAGGGTACCTCTATGCCGCCTGTACAAAGGTCTAAGGAGAAAGCTCGCATTGGATTTCTCGCTTTTGATTATTCTCAACTTAGACATCCATACCGGGACAACATAGACAACAGATAATGGACTCCTCTTTAATGCTTAAGCATTCAATCGACAATTAATTTTCTCATATGAGATTGAGGATATTTGTCCAAAACTGAAACTTCCACCATGGATCATGGCTTTAGTTAGCGGCCCAATGTTCTTCTCTAACGGTATGCATGCTCAAACCATTCAACTCATGGTAAATCGCCCTTACTTCAGACAAGACGGACATGCATAGCAACTCACATGATATTCAACAAAGAGTAGTTGATGGCGTCCCCAGGAACATGGTTATCGCACAGCAAGCAACTTAATAAGAGATAAAATGCATAAGTACATATTCAATACCACAATAGTTTTTAGGCTATTTGTCCCATGAGCTATATATTGCAAAGGCGAATGATGGAAATTTAAAGTTAGCACTCAAGCAATTTACTTTGGAATGGCAGAGAAATACCATGTAGTAGGTAGGTATGGTGGACACAAATGGCATAGTGGTTGGCTCAAGGATTTTGGATGCATGAGAAGTATTCCATCTCGATACAAGGTTTAGGCTAGCAAGGCTATTTGAAACAAACACAAGGATGAACCGGTGCAGCAAAACTCACATAAAAGACATATTGTAAACATTATAAGACTCTACACCGTCTTCCTTGTTGTTCAAACTCATTACTAGGAATTATCTAGACCTTAGAGAGACCAATTATACAAACCAGATTTTAGCAAGCTCTATGTATTTCTTCATTAATAGGTGCAAAGTATATGATGCAAGAGCTTAAACATGAGCACAACAATTGCCAAGTATCACATTATCCAAGACATTTTAGCAATTACTACATGTAGCATTTTCCGTTTCCAACCATATAAGAATGAACGAAGCAGTTTCAACCTTCGCCATGAACATTAAGAATAAAGCTAAGAACACATGTGTTCATACGAACCAGCGGAGCGTGTCTCTCTCCCACACAAGCATTTATTCAAACAAAAATAAAAACAAAAACAAACAGGCGCTCCAAGTAAAGTACATAAGATGTGGCCGAATAAAAATATAGTTTCAAGAGAAGGAACCTGATAATTTGTCGATGAAGAAGGGGATGCCTTGGGCATCCCCAAGCTTAGATGCTTGAGTCTTCTTGAAATATGCAGGGATGAACCACCGGGGCATCCCCAAGCTTAGAACTTTCACTCTCCTTGATCATATTGTATCATCTCCCTCTCTTGATCCTTGAAAACTTCCTCCACACCAAACTCAAAACAACTCATTAGAGGGTTAGTGCATAATCAAAATTCACATGTTCAGAGGTGACACAATCATTCTTAACACTTATGGACATTGCCCAAAGCTTCTGAAAGTTAATGGAACAAAGAAATCCATCCAACATAGCAAAAGAGGCAATGCGAAATAAAAGGCAGAATCTGTCAAAACAGAACAGTCCGTAAAGACGAATTTCTAAGAGGCACCAGACTTGCTCAAATGAAAATGCTCAAATTGAATGAAAGTTGCGTACATATCTGAGGATCACTCACGTAAATTGGCATAATTTTCGGAGTTACCTACAGAGGATTAGGCCCAGATTCGTGATAGCAAGAAATCTGTTTCTGCGCAGTAATCCAAATCTAGTATGAACCTTACTATCAAAGACTTTACTTGGCACAACAATGCAACAAAACTAAGATAAGGAGAGGTTGCTACAGTAGTAACCACTTCCAAGACACAAATACAAAATAAAAGTACTGTAGCAAAATAAACACATGGGTTATCTCCCAAGAAGTTCTTTCTTTATAGCCATTAAGATGGGTTCAGCAGTTTTAATGATGCACTCGCAAGAAGTAGTAGTTGAAGCAAAAGAGAGCATCAAGAAGCAAATTCAAAACACATTTAAATCTAACATGCTTCCTATGCATAGGAATCTTGTAAATAAACAAGTTCATGAAGAGCAAAGTAACAAGCATAGGAAGATAGAACAAGTGTAGCTTCAAAAATTTCAGCACATAGAGAGGCATTTTAGTAACATGAAAATTTCTACAACCATATTTTCCTCTCTCATAATAACTTTCAGTAGCAACATGAGCAAACTCAACAATATAACTATCACATAAAGCATTCTTATCATGATTCTCATGCATAAAATTATTACTACTCCCAACATAAGCATAATCAATTTTATTAGTAATAGTGGGAGAAAATTCAACAAAGTAGCTATCATTATTATTTTCATCATCAAATATAGGAGGCATATTGTATTCATAATCAAATTTATCCTCCATAACAGGCGGTACTAAAAGACTACTATCATTATAATCATCATAAATAGGAGGCTGTAAGGGTACATAGCCCCTATGTGTGGTTTTGGTAATTAATGACAACCCCTATGGACTAATGTTTTTCATTGAGTTTATATGAAGGAATATTCCATAGGTACTACTTGTACTCCATGTGTTGGATTCAAGTATGGATGCCATGAAGATAAAAGGTATTCCTTGTGTATTGGCATCAAGATCATCGGTATGAAGATACATATATGTGATATGATCAAGAAGAAGAAACGAAGATGGAGTTCTTATGTGGAACTCAATGTTAGCCATGCTCTATCTTAAGTGAGTATGTGAAGATACAAGGTTGAGTTGGGCAAGTTCAAGATGAGCGTCTCAAGTGAATCACATACTTGAAGCTTGCCGTACATTTGATGATAATGGACTAGTGAAGATGTGCATCAATGGAGCTTTCCCATCATAGTGTATGGGGGAGCATTTGTGAGCCTTCACGAAGCAACGTTGGTCAAGTGAGGCATTCCGGCTTGAGTGAAGCTTGAAGAGTTATCATCAAGATCAAGCGGGATGCGCAAGGAAAAGGTATGGCCTTGCTAGGTTTTCCTTTTACCGGTCTCAAGGTGGATGTTGGGAGACCGGATTATAGGATAGATAGCCGCACTATTAAGAGGGGCTTTCGGTTGAGCAACTTGATCACATCGTCTTAGGGACCTCAATCCTTTGCATACTTTGCATATCCTTATTTCTTCTTGGTGTTTCTCTATGTGAGGTTCTTGAGCTTGTTGCTAGCTTTACAACAAGCCCAAGTTCATCGAAAGCGGAGTTCGCATGCATCTTCTATTGCGTTTTCGAGGTTGGGTGATTTTACCGGTTATTCATGATATAAGGTTCTACCCTTTTATATTCATGATAAAATCCCCTCCTACAGTTTCTTGAGTTTGCACTTTCTATTGGATAGCATTTTTTGTTATCTTTCCAACGAAATTAGTTTCATGTCAATCGGAGTTCGGGAGCAATAGTTATTAAAGAAAAGGTAAAAGAAGAAAAAGAAAAGGAAAAGAAAAAAGGGGAAGGCTGCCGGTTGGCGCCCGGCCTGCCGGGCCGCACGCCGGCCCACCCGGTCCGCACCGGGCGCCAACCGGACCGGGCGGCCACCGGCCCACGCGCCAGCCTAGCCCAGCTGCCCCTTCGGTCTAACCGGGATTTGACCGGGCAGCCTCTCCGTCCGGAGGCCCACGCGGCCTGCGCCCCCGACGCGCCCCGCGCGGCCCGCCCTCCGCGCCGCCGGCGCTGGCCGGGCCGCCGCCGCCCACGCGGCCTGGGCCGCTCCCCCGCGCGGCCGCAGCCTTTCTGCCGCCTGTGCGCCGTCTCCACTCCGCCCGGTCGGTGGCTCGGTTGGGCCGGACTGCTGACCGGCCTCCTCGGCCCAGCATCCGGTCAACCGGCCTGGGCCACCGGCTGGGCTATTTTTCCTGCGATTTTAAGAGCTGTTTTCTCCCCCAACGGTTATTTTCTCTCCCTTGCTATAAATAGCTTTCTTCCACCTTGAGCAAACAACTTCTTCCCCTTTCTCTCACCTCCATTGTTGCATTTGAAGAAGTTGCTCTCTCCCTTGATTCCTCCAACCATTCTTGCTCATACTTGAGGATTTGAGAGAGGAGATCTAGATCTACACTTCCACCAAACCATTTCTTCTCTAAGTGAGGGAATCTCTTGGGATCTAGATCTTGGAGTCTTTGGTTGACTTTCCCCCTTGTTCTTCCTCTCCAATCTCATCCTAGCATTCGTTGCTTTGGTGGGATTTGAGTGTGAAGGACTTGAACACCTCCGGTGTTCTTGCTTTGCATCATTGCATAGTGTTGAGCTCTCCACCACGATTTGTTCGAGTGAGAGACCGTGAGCTTGTTACTCTTGGAGGGTGACCTCCTAGTTGGCTTGGTTGGTGTCCCGGTGATCTCTTCGTGGAAGATTGTGAAGGGGCCCGGGCTTCTCCTTCGTGGAGCTTGTGAAGTGGTTGTGGAGCTTGCCATCTCCGGAGCGGAGGAAAAGCTAACCATAAGGAAAGGGCCATTATCCTTCGTGGGTGTGGTTCGGAGAATAGGGTGAGCCTTCGTGGCGCGGGAATCCTTCGTGGGACCTCCACTCCTCCAAACGTGACGTACCTTGTTGCAAAGCAAGGGAACACGGGAATACATCCTCGTCTCCGCGTGCCTCGGTTGTTTCTATACCCGAGCTCTCTTTCCTTGTGATAGCCATCGTGCTTGAAATACATATATCTTGCTATCACTTGTGCTACATATATCTTGTGCCTATCTTGCTTAGCTCTAGTTGCTATTGTTACACTTAGTTGAGCTTAGCATATTTAGGGTTTGTGCTTGTAAACTAAACGATAGTTTAATTCCGCATTCTTACAAGACAAATCCGCAAGAGTTTGTAATTGCCTATTCACCCCCCTCTAGGCGACATATCGATCTTTCAATTGGTATCAGAGCAAGGTCTCTCCTTGTTTAAGGCTTCACCGCCTTGAGAGTAAAGATGTCGGCTAGTAATTTAGTGCACAATGACACAATTATCTTTGATGGCACAAATTATCTTTTATGGAGAAATTGCTTGCTTTATAAACTTCGGACCTTGAGTCCAAATATAGAGCAATTTCTAGATGTAGGTTTTTCTCCTCCGATGGATTCTCAAAATCTATCTTTAGAGGATGAGAAAAACTTACATCTTGAAGCTCAAGTATCTAATGAGCTTTTATTCTCCTTGAGACCCGATTTTCGTAGGTTCTTGATATATATAAACGAAAGTCGTCTCATGAGATGTGGATCAAGCTTAAAGAAATATTTGGTGGATCCATTTCTCATTTGGTTGGTGGTGTCTCTGAGGAGCTCTCTTCCCCTTCACATCATGAAGAGCTCCAAGTTGCTTCCACCTCCGGCCGTGATGATATATCATCTACTTCCACTTCACCAACGTGTTGCAAGACACAAGGTAATGATATGGTGAGTGGTGAGGGAAATTGCAACGTTGATATTGTGCTCAATAGTGATGACTCTTCATCTCTATCTCATTGCAATGTTTCCTCTTTGGACTTAAACACACCGAGCATTGAAAATAATCTACATACTTGTGTTGATAGTCCTTGCATATCATGTGTAAATTGCTTACATAGATCTCATGATGATATGCTTGCCTTGTCTTGCTCCCATAATCAAAATGCTTCTATTTCCTCTAGTTGCTTGTTGACTAACAATGTAGAGGAAACCGAACACTCTATGGATCAAGACATGATTTCAAATGAGGATTCAAGAATATCTTCGTCTTCATCCTCCGGTATGCACATGTGCCTTATGGCAAATGGATCAAAGGTATCTCCTACTTTGACTCCTAACACGTTCTCTAATGATGAGAATGATGATGATGATAATGATGAAGAATATAATACCTTGGTGCATAATATGGCAATGGTTTATGCTTCTCTTCATGGTAATAAAGAAGCTCGTGCTAATCTCGAACACTCTATGGATACCTTGTATAAATATAGGGAAACCATAGTGGAGTTGGAGTCCCATGTTGAAAATGGGGAAATGAGATTCACTCTCCTCAAGCATGAGCTAAAAGATGAGAAGCACACTAATTTTATGCTTACACAAAAAATTGAATCCTATATGCATGAAAATGAGAAAACTATTGTTGATGCTTGTGCTACTAACTCTAATTCTTGTGAAGCATCTACCTTAGAGGAGAATGTTGAGCTAAGGGCTCAACTTGAGTTGCTAACTAGCAATTATAGGGAATTGGAAGAAAGTCATAAAAAGCTCTCAAGCTCTCATGATGATCTTCTAATTTCCTATGATGGGCTAAAGTTAGCTCATGAGGCAAGTATCACTAAGGTAACATCTTGTGAGCCTCATATGGATGTTAGCACAATCCCTACTACAAATGTTATATTGCCATGTGCTAGTCCTTGTAATCCATCTAGTCAAACTAGTGATACACCTTGTGTTGGATTACTCACTTTGCCTTGTTGCTCTAACAATAAAGCTTCTACTTCCTCTAGTACTTGTATTTCTACTAACCATGTAGAGGAAATCAAAGAGCTCGAGGCCCAAGTCCTTTCTTTGAAGAAATACTTGGAAAAGCGTCATGAAGGGAAATCCGCACTTGACAAGATGCTAATTGTGCAACAATCCCCCAATGACAAGAGTAGACTTGGATTCAACTCCAATAACAAGAACAAGTCCAAGAGCAAGAGCAACAAGAAGAAGGGCCAAGACAAAGTCAAGGATCCAGCCAAGTTGGTTTGCTTCAAGTGCAAGGTTGAAGGGCATCATGTTAGATCATGCCCATTGAAGAAGAAGAAGCACTTGAGTGAGAAACAACAAGGGAAACGGCCACAAGGTCAAGGTCAAGCTCATGCTCAACCTCAAGTTGAAGATAGGCCACTTCCCAAGAAAAATCAAGATATTGTTCCCCAAGAGAAGAAATCAATAAAGAAGAGAAAGGGGAACACTTGCTACTTATGCCGTGAGAAGGGGCACTTTGCTTCTTCGTGATTAGGTGGTACCTTATCTAACCCTATAATTGTTGATGATGATTATTCTCTAGGGAAGGATAAGGATGGCAATGTGTTTGCTAAGTTTGTTGGAACTCAAAGTGGTTTCAAGAAAAGAACCATTTGGGTTGCCAAGCCTATTGTGACTAACCTCTTAGGACCCAACTTGGTTGGGGACCAACAAGCTCAAATTTGATCAATAGGTGTATGTGGAGGTCATTGGAGACTTGGCTACTTCATGAAGAATTAAGGGATCTTCATATATTATATTTTGACCAAGCCAAGTCATATGGATTATCATCTATATCTTATATCCAATGTTCCTCTTTGCGGTAACTTATATTTCAACTCTTCATGTTTATTGTAAGTTACTTGCCCCTTTGCATGTTTGGTTTTTGTACCAAATATGTGTATGCATGTGTTGTGTCTTACTTGCCTATCTTGTGTATTCAACTATGTTTGTTTGACTCATCATATACTTGTGTATTGTTTTGAGCCTAATGCATCTTGATGATATCTTATTTGGCTCTCTTTGAAGTGATTAATGGAACATCCCATTTTGGGGGAGTGATATGCTTTGTGCATCTCTCTTTTTTTAAAATGTGTACATGGGTACCACCACTTAGTATTGATATTGCAAGATTATCTAGTCACTATGTGGTGTGTCATACTCATGAGAAATTCAAATTCTAAAATATCCATTAATCATCTCTAGTTGAATTTTAGTTGCCTCTTGTTTGGGAAGAAATGACTTATCACATTATGGGGGAGTAATATGTTTTGTACATATCACAAACCTAGAAAATGTGAACATATGAGGTTATGCCACTTAGAGTTGATGCTCTTAATTATCTTGTTCCTAGGTGGCATGTTTGCTCAAACAAGCTCCACTTGTAGTAAAAAGATTTTATTGCTCATCTTTTGGTTCTTGTTTGAATAAGAAATTCTTGGTGCGGTTTTTCCTCAAGTACATATCTCTATATCTTATTTGGGACACCGTTTGCTTCAAGTTATTCTAATCATTGATGTGCGTGATTGTGTGACTAGTTGAAGTTATGAAGAATCTTCATCCATGCATAGTGCTTAATTCTATATACTTATCCTATGCCTTTTATTGTGAAGTTGATCCTTACTATCTTTGTCAATTCACCACCGGAAATTATTTCCAATATACTCATTGTCTTTGACAATTGATAACCTTATATGTGGTTGAATTTATGGATCACCTTCACCTTGGATTGCTTCTTATTGCCTTATTTTATTTCCAACAAATCCTTGTAGCTCCCATATGTCTTCCTTGTCCCTTTGAAAAATCTTTTGATAAATCCTCTTGATTCATATCAAGTGTTTGTTTTGGAATACATACCTTTTCTTTACGGTACATTGTGCCATTGTGAAAAGTGAGGGTTTGGTTTATTTGTTCGAACCTTGCTCTTTTGGGGAGTTTTTCTATCTCATTCCTTCTTCTATGCTTTATTTGTTGAATGAGATAAAATCTTTGAGCATGTTTGCTTTATTTTCATCCTTTATGCTCAATGGTCTCTTCTTAGTTCATTTGTTGAACTTTGTTGAACAAATCTTTTGTGATTTGCTTCTTAGATATAATTTGGACAACAAATTTGTTTTGTGAAACCTCTATGCCTTATTCAATTATTTTGGTGTTTTGTCCAAAGTATATCTTTCTTGGATCTTTAAAAGTCTTTGTGCGTGCTTATATGTAATTTATTTATATTTATAGCATGTTTGCTTTCTTTCGATCCATTATGTAGGATATACTCCATCAAATCCTAAATGGCTAAGATGTGCATGAAATTCAAATTTCATCTAAATATGCACATGTTTATATGGAGTGTGTCCTATATATTGTGGTTAGTCTAACCATGTTGGACCCAATAAGTTTGGGGACCAAGATGTACTTGAATGATGTTTTAGGTACATTGGAGATGCAATGGAGGCTTGTCTCATCTATAAGGAAGGTGTTGTCACCATATGAGGATTGGAGTCAAGCTAGGATGATCGATGAACTCTTATCTACTACATCAAGCCATTGCCATCTCGGTAACAAGTATCTTATTCATGCACTCTCATATAGCATCCAACCTATTGTAGGTTGTATCTTGGCATGAAATTATTTATTTCGAAAATATTGCGGTTCTTGAAAAATCATTTTTAAAGTAAAACTTCTTATTGTACATTTGAGTAATTTGAGAAGATGCATATGTTGGGAATACATATATACATCATGTTTATGATTCACCTACCCACACATGCCCTCTAGCAATTTATTGCATATCAATTCCTCAAAGAGCTCTTATGTGCAATATTGATGAAATTGTGAAATAAATCCATATTTATGATACTTGTTGCCTTTCTCAAAACACTCCAACTAGCTCTATTTCCCTTATTGTTAGTTGTGATGTTTTTGAGGTTTAACTTGGTTGAAGTTCATTCATATACCATAAGTGAAAATTGGAGCCATAGGCTATATATGCTTCTTAAGCAAACATCCTTTGGTATATTTTATGACTTCATCTTGGATATCTTGTCTTATCTATTTTGTTAACCTCTTGTGTGTGCGTGTTTCTTTATGGATCACTTTGTCCACTTTAGAAACTCATATACATAAGAGCGTTAATCCATCATCTTGATATCCTTGTTCTTTGTCGACCATCTTTTACCCCTTTTGTTTTTAGTGGGTTGGTAAAGAAAATTTATGAGTGCTTGATACGTCCAAAACGTATCTACTTTCCCGAACACTTTTGCTATTGTTTTGCCTCTAATTCGTGTATTTTGGATGCAACTAACACGGACTAACGCTGTTTTCAGCAGAACTGCTCTGGTGTCTCGTTTTTGTGCAGAAATCCAACTTTCGGGAAAATCCTCGGAATTTATGCAGAAGGCCCTATTTTCCCAGAAGAATGACGGAGCCAGAAGGTCAAGTAAGGTGGAGGCCCGAGGGCCCCACACCATAGGGCGGCGCGGCCCAGGGGGGCCCGCGCGGCCCTGTGGTGTGGCCCCCTCGGCCGGCCTCCGACGCCCTCCTTCGGACTACTTATCGGCCTAGACCTAAAAACGCACGGAGAGAAGAAAAAAGTCGCCAGAAACCCTCCAGAACGCCGCCACATCGCGAAACTCCGTCGCGGGAGCCAGAAGTCTCCGTTCTGGCACTCCGCCGGGACGGGGAATTGGAGGAGATCATCGCCATCATCACCGCCAACGCCTCTACATCAACCAGCCATGTTTCCCCCATCCATGTGTGAGTAATTCCCCCGCTGTAGGCTGAAGGGGATGGTAGGGATTGGATGAGATTGGTCATGTAATAGCATAAGATTGTTAGGGCATAGTGCCTAGTGTCCGTAATTGGTACTTTGATGATATTGTTGCAACTTGTTATGCTTAATGCTTGTCACTAGGGCCCGAGTGCCATGATCTCAGATCTGAACATGTTGTTGCTTCATCAAGATATTCATTGTTTATGGTCTTACCTATAAGTTGTATACACATGTCGCTGTCCGGAACCGATGGCCCCGAAGTGACGAAATCGGGACAACCGGAGGGAATGGTAGCGATGTGAGGATCACATGTGTTCACGGAGTGTTAATGCTTTGCTCCGGTACTCTATTAAAAGGAGTACCTTAATATCCAGTAGTTTCCCTTGAGGCCCGGCTGCCACCGGCTGGTAGGACAAAAGATGTTGTGCAAGTTTCTCATTGCGAGCACGCACGACTATATATGGAACACATGCCTATTGATTGCTTTGTACTTGGACACCGTTTTATTATTATCTCGCAAATGCCCTGCTATGATTGTTACATGAGTTTCTCTCATCCATGCAACGCCCGTCATCCGTCCCCGTGCCTACAGTATTTTAATCCTGCTCGTTTACTATAATCACTACCGCTGTCTCTCGTTACTCTGCTGCTGTTATTTCACTCATCGCTACTCGCTATAAAACTGTTACTACTCGATAAACTCTTGCGAGCAAGTCTATTTCCAGGTGCAGCTGAATTGACAACTCCGCTGTTAAGGCTTCCAAGTGTTCTTTGTCTCCCCTTGTGTCGAATCAATAAATTGGGTTTTACTTCCCTCGAAGACTGATGCGATCCCCTATACTTGTGGGTCATCAAGACTATTTTCTGGCGCCGTTGCCGGGGAGCATAGCTTTATTTGGAAGTTCACTTGGATTAATATTGTTCGCTGCAAATTCTCCATCATGGGTAAACCTCGCGATACTAAGATCGCCATATTACCATCCACTACAAGAAAAGGTACAATTCTGAATACCTCTGCTGCTCTTGATTCACCATCTCGTGATTGATAAACTTGTTTCACCGCCGCATGCTTCACATGCGGGTACTTCGCTGAATCTGAAAACTCTCATAATATTGATAATGTTTCTGCCGTGCTTGATGATAGTGGTTCATTGGGATCCTTTCTAGATGCTACAATTGCTAGGTCTAGACAAATTGAAAATACTGAAACTCCTAATGCTACTACACCTGTTAGTTCACCTGAACTTGATTATTTTAGTGATGATCCCGAGGAAGATTATGTGGAGCTTAATGATGATTTTATTGAAAAATGCAATGCTACTACTGATGCAAGAAAAATTAAAAAGTTGCTTGCGTGAACATGCTCGTTAGATATAAACTGTCTCCCGATCCTAAATTTGCCACATCTCCTATAAACATTAGGGATAAAGATTATGATTTTTCTCTTGATCTATCTCATATAGCTATTGTTGAGAAAACACCCTTTTGTGGTACTCGAAAAAGAAAGTGCTTGTTGAACACATGACCGAGTTATCTACTCTAAGTAGCTTGTTTTCTGATGATGTCAAGATGCGTACTTACTTTGTTGCTAAAATCTTTCCATTCTCATTAAAGGATGACGCTAAAACTTGGTATAATAATTTGCCACCTAATTCTATTAAAAGTCCAAAAGAATTGCTTGATGTTTTTTTCCGCAAATACTTTCCTGCTAGTGCTCAACATATTGCTTTGCAGAGAATTTATAATTTTGACCAGGGAGATGAAGAGAAATTGCCTGAGGCTTGGGCGAGATTTTGCTCTCTTATTAGAGCTCGGCCTGAGCATGATCTGGAAAAGCATGATTTACTTGATATATTTTATAGTGGACTAACCATTGAGTCTAGGGCATACCTGGATAGTTGTGCTTGGTTGTGTTTTCGGGAAAAGAACTCCGGATGACGCCGAAGAATTATTGGCTAAAATAGGCCGGAATCATGATGATTGGACTACGCCCGAACCAACTCCAACGCCAATATTAAAGAAGAGGGGTTTAATTAAATTGAATGATGAAGATATGAGGGAAGCCAAGAAGTCTCTCAAGGAGAAAGGTATTAAATCGAAGATGTGAAGAATCTTCCTCCCATAGAAGATATATGTGAGATAATTCCCCCTTCATCCATGATTGAGGTAAACTCCCTTCAACGCTTTACTAGGGAAGATATTCCGTATTCGAAACCTCCTGCACAATGCTTAGATGAGTTTGACAATTATATTGTTAAGCAAGAAAATTTTAATATGAGAGTAGAGAATCATTTAATGGAAAATTCTCGAGCTATTAGTGAATTGCATGATATTGTGGAGAGAACCTCCAATGATGTTAAGATGCTTGTTAAACATTTTCATATGATTCAAACTCAAATTGATCAACTCACTAAAGTGCAAAATGACTTGTTAGGGAATAATTCTAAAGAGAAACATGCTTATGAAGTAACAACTAGAGGTGGTGTCTCTAGCCAGGATCCTCTATATCCTGAAGGGCATCCCAAAAGAATTGAACAAGATTCCCAACGCATTGAACCTAGCGCTCCTTCTAAGAAGAAAAAGAAGAAGAAACATAAAAATGTTGTAGAATCCTCCGAACTCGTTAATGATCCTAATAGTATTTCTATTTCGATGTCTGAAACTGAAAGTGGTAATGAACATGATAAAGATAATGATAAGAATGATACTCCCGATAAAGAAGAGGTTGAAGAAGAACCCGAAAAGCATGCTAAAAATAAAAAGTATACTAAAGAAGATTTTATTGCTGAGAAACATGGTAATGAAAGAGAACCTTGGGTGCAAAAGCAAATGCCTTTTCCTGCTAAGAAACTAAAATCAAAGGAAGAAGAACACTATAATAAATTTTGCGATTGGATGAAACCTTTATTCTTGCAAATCCCTTTGACTGATGCTATTAAATTGCCTCCTTATTCAAAGTATATGAAAGATATTGTTACTAACAAAAGAAAAATCCCCAATGAGGAAATTTCCACTATGCTTGCTAATTACTCTTTCAATGGCAAAATACCAAAGAAGTTGGGCGACCCGGTATACCTACTATTCCTTGTTCTATTAAGAATAATTATGTTAAAACTGCTCTATGTGACTTGGGAGCCGGTGTTAGTGTTATGCCTTTTTCTCTTTATAAGAGACTTTACTTAGATAAGTTGATACCTACCGATATATCTTTGCAAATGGCTGATAAATCTACTTGCTATTCCTGTTGGTATATGTGAGAATGTTCCTGTTCAAGTTACTACTAACCGCTTGATATTAACTGATTTTGTTGTGTTGGAAATGCCTGAAGATGATAATATGTCTATTATTCTTGGGAGACCTTTTCTTAACACCGCAGGGGCTGTTATTGATTGCAATAAAGGAAAGGTTACTTTCAATGTTGACGATAGGGAGCATACCGTTTATTTTCCCAAGAGGATTGAGAAAGCGTATGGAGTTAATACTATTTCTAATGTGAGAACTATCAAAGTGGGAACTATTGATTGTCCTATATATGAGCCTAAAGAAGAATATCAAACTCTCGTGATTGGATCCATATCAATACAATTCAAGGTAACATGATTGATTTGAGGTTTATTTCTTCTTATGCTATGTAAAATTTATTTGGTGGCAAGACTTGATCAACCTTGTTAACGAATACCTTTTACATGCATAGAGGGGGGTAAACAACATCTCTTTCTTCCTCCACTTGCTCTAGTTGCTGTAGCACTTTTAATTTGCAAAGTTCCTTAGTTAATTGGAGATTTCAAAAATTTTCCTGGCCAGTAATAATAAACTTAATACCCAAAAATGTGCATTTTTCAAAGTTTTCAAAAATTCACAAAAATTATACCGTTGGTCCTATTTTTCGACGAGGCACCTGGGAGCACCAGAGGATGACCTGCGGGGCACCAGAGGGCGCCAAACCACAGGCCGGCGCGGCCAAGGAGGTGGCCGCGCCACCATGTGGTGTGGGCCCCCCTTTGCCCCACTTTGTCATCTCTTTCTCCCAGCACCTTCTCTCTCCCGAAAAAACTCGTACCAAGTTCCTCTCTCTCGCGTTTTTGCTCCAGAGCTCCAGATTTTTCGATCTCTTTGCTCAGCCCAGATTTCTTGCTGAAATTTGGCACATTTGCTCCTTGGTATGTGACTCTTCCACCCGTCCAAGTAGAATTTTGTTTGGTTGAGTATATCTTGAATATTTTGCTGCTGTAGGTAACATGTTTAGTGAGCTTGCATGCTTGTTCTAAGTGGTAGAAACTAGTTTTGATGCATGATTAGTACTCTAGCAAGTTCTTATGGTAGTTTCCCTCAATTATATGTCACCAAATCAAATTTTATATCATTTGTTAAAAATTTCAGAGAAGCTATGAAGAAGTTCAACTTTGGAGAGTTGTTCAAGAAAGGGACAACCAGCACCAGGAGGCCTTCTAGGGCCGCCACCCGGATTAGGCGATCATACAATGAAGACATCATCGCGCCTAGCTTCGCGCCCGAAGAGGACAACGGGGCTCCTAATGCTTCGTCTTTTCCATGCTATGATTTTCTTAGGAATGCAGGGATATTGGAGGATTTCTTCACCCTTGTCAACAGGGCAGGGTTAACCACCTATGTGGGCGATGAAAGGGAGCAATACTACATGCTCACCAAGATCTTCGTCGAGAGTTTCCAGTTCAACAACAAACAATATGAGCCGACGGTTGCATTCAGGATCTATGGTAATCCTGTTACTATGCAATTGGAGGATTTTTGTCGTGCATTGGATATTGTCCCTGTAGGTACAGCAAGTAGGATCAATGACAACCCCCGGGACTTGTTGGAGCTCTATCGAGGGATCACCGATGATGATTGTCGCACCATTCAGTGGGGCAAGATAAGGAACATTCAACTCCCCGCCATTAAGTATTTTGCATACTATATTGCTACTAGCATTCTTGGTAGGGAGAACACTAGCAACATTTCTAGTTACCATCTTGCTTTCTTGAATATTGCACTTACTGGTCAGACATCCTATCACCTTGGTGCTCTTATTGCTCGCCGCCCGACTACCGGGGGCCTATTTTTGGAGGAACTATCGCACTGCGCGTTTTAACATATCTAAATCTTCCTATTGATCCTAATGATGTGCCATTGGCCCCTAGGAGACTCGATATTACTGCTATGAAGAGTCATCATTTTGTTACCACTGACTCTACTTTAGATAATATGGTTTATAGAATGTTGTTTTCTGACGGGGATGAGAAAGAAATTCCTTTTCCCCAACCAGGTTTGTTCAGTATTGACAGGCAATCATGGTCGTGCACTAAGGAGGAAGTGGATGAACATTTGAAGATAAAAGACTTCCACCAGCAATATGACTCCGAGGACACCGGGGCCTCCTACGACCACACCGTCACGTATCCGGGTGCTTCTTCTAGCACATACCCGGAATACGATCCATCTTCGTCATACTACGGAGACACTACCTCATGGGATCGATGGGATTGAACTCCACTTAGGCCAAAAGCCTAAGCTTGGGGGAGGTATACCGGCATCACTCATTCTTTGCATATTATGGTTGCTGGATACTTGCACATACTTGTTTTGTTCGTTTGAGTGGTTTTCTAATGAGAGGAAGATGATATTTGGGGAAGTGCTGCCTGAAAACAGATTCTGGAACGTTACCGTAAAAATTCTCAAAAATAGCCAGAGCGTTATTTTGAGCTGCCAATTTTTGTGCAGGTTCCCCAGGTTGTTATCTAACTTTCATTAGTTGAACACTTTTCGATCTGAGCAACGTAAGATTTTTGTAAAAATCGATTTCTGTACTGCTGTCAGGTTTTGGCAGATTTCTGCCATCTCGCTTTTCTGCGTTTCTTTTAGTTTGCTATTTCTTGTTTTTGCTTTGTTTCCTTTCCAAAACACAAAAAGACCAAAAATATTTCTGTTGTTTCTCTTCATAATTTGTTTGCTTTGGTTTCTTGCATTTGTTTCGCTTTATTTGCTATTGCTAGTTTGCTACAAGAAAACCCAAAAAGATTTTGCTTTGTTTGCTTGCTTCCTTTTGTTCTTGTTTCTAATTCGAAAACACCAAAAATATTTGCTGTTCTTCTTTGGTTTGTAAAGTTCTTTATGAGTTCAATGGTCTTCGGTGGCTGGAGCGTGGTTTTCATTTCATATTATCCAAGCTACACAAGTGAAAAGGCAATAATGACGATCTACGACAATCCGATTGTGGTGAGAGGCTGGTATGAACTCTATTTGTTTTCATTTTTGTACATATACTCATCCATGTGAGCATGCTTAGTTGGTTCATGTGAGGTATATGTTATTTGAGAAAGTCTAGTAGTTCATGATCTCTCATGTTTAGCACCAATCTATTAATATGAGTAGCATGTCATGGATGTTTGCTTGCATTGTTTTATTCATAAGTAAGTATGGCATTGTGGTATCCTCCTCTCGAATAATTCATTCATATCGACTTGGCACATGCTCACGCATGCATATGACTGAACAAAAAGTCAATTTAAGCCTCGATGATCTATATTGCTCAGAGTTCTTGTATCACTTTTATGCCTCCGTTAATTTATTTTGCCGCAAGCATGATTATGACAGTTACTGCTCTCTTGATTTGTCGCTCCCTAGTCTATTGCTAGCCCTCACTTGTACTGAGCGGGAACGCTGCTCGTGCTTCCAAACACATGAAAACCAAGTTATTCAAAAGTGTCCACCATAAATACCTATGCATGGCATTTCAAACCATTCCAAGTAAATTCTCGTGCGCTACCTTTAAAACCTTCAAAATGCTTCTCAATTTGTGTTTATGTTTCATAGCTCATGAGAAAGTATGTGGTGTTTAGCTTTCAACCTTGTCATTTACTTTTGACGGACTCTCATATGGACTAGTGGCACATCCGCTTATCCAATAATTTTGCAAAAAGAGCTGGCAATGGGATTCCCAGTCCCAAATTAATTAAACTTAAATAGACACTCCTCCATGGTTTGTGATTGTTGGACGGCACCCGAAGGATTCGGTTAGCCATGGCTTGTGTAAGAAAAGGTTGGGGGGAGTGTCATCATCATAATAAAAATAAAATAAAAAGGCACTCCTTCATGGTATGAGATTGTTGGCAGGCACCCGAGGATTCGGTTAGCCATGGTTTGTGAAAGAAAGGTTGGAAGGAGTGCCAAATAAATATGCAATAATTCATGGGAGCCGCTCTTGAGAGTCCGGTTGGTGAGGTAGTTAGTGTACCCATTACCATTCGTTGACAACAACAAACACCTCTCAAAATAATTTTACTCCTGTCTTTATAAAAATGAAAAGCTCTAGCGCATGTTAATCCCTGCTTCCCTCTGCGAAGGGTCAATCTTTTACTTTTATGTTGTGTCTCCATTATTTCTTTGAGCACTATCTTGAGAGCACAACTGTCATTCTTAGTATAATATGCTTGTCTCAAAATATGATTGATTGTGGTATAACTTTGATGCATTTATCTTTTGACAATCACTACTTCTAGTCTTTCTATGAACTCCGGAGGTGCCCGGGCATTTATGTTTTGCCAATCAAATACAGTGCAAGCGAGATACCACTTTATCATACTCTCTTATGAACATTGCAATCCTGCTTATATACATGATTCATGATGCTTATTATTAATTGTTGGTACCTCTCCATGATTGACATAGTCTGTTAGATGATCTTATTTGCATGTATCTCATTATGAATTGCTTAAGTATTAGCCATAGCATGAGAATATATACATCATATGAGCAAATGTGTTCGTGAAAGTTCTTTTATCGCTCGGTTGTTAACTCGAATTGCTTGAGGACAAGCAATAAGCTAAGCTTGGGGGAGTTGATACGTCCAAAACGTATCTACTTTCCCGAACACTTTTGCTATTGTTTTGCCTCTAATTCGTGTATTTTGGATGCAACTAACACGGACTAACGCTGTTTTCAGCAGAACTGCTCTGGTGTCTCGTTTTTGTGCAGAAATCCAACTTTCGGGAAAATCCTCGGAATTTATGCAGAAGGCCCTATTTTCCCAGAAGAATGACGGAGCCAGAAGGTCAAGTAAGGTGGAGGCCCGAGGGCCCCACACCATAGGGCGGCGCGGCCCAGGGGGGCCCACGCGGCCCTGTGGTGTGGCCCCCTCGGCCGGCCTTCGACGCCCTCCTTCGGACTACTTATCGGCCTCGACCTAAAAACGCACGGAGAGAAGAAAAAAGTCGCCAGAAACCCTCCAGAACGCCGCCACATCGCGAAACTCCGTCGCGGGAGCCAGAAGTCTCCGTTCTGGCACTCCGCCGGGACGGGGAATTGGAGGAGATCATCGCCATCATCACCGCCAACGCCTCTACATCAACCAGCCATGTTTCCCCCATCCATGTGTGAGTAATTCCCCGCTGTAGGCTGAAGGGGATGGTAGGGATTGGATGAGATTGGTCATGTAATAGCATAAGATTGTTAGGGCATAGTGCCTAGTGTCCGTAATTGGTACTTTGATGATATTGTTGCAACTTGTTATGCTTAATGCTTGTCACTAGGGCCCGAGTGCCATGATCTCAGATCTGAACATGTTGTTGCTTCATCAAGATATTCATTGTTTATGGTCTTACCTATAAGTTGTATACACATGTCGCTGTCCGGAACCGATGGCCCCGAAGTGACATAAATCGGGACAACCGGAGGGAATGGTAGCGATGTGAGGATCACATGTGTTCACGGAGTGTTAATGCTTTGCTCCGGTACTCTATTAAAAGGAGTACCTTAATATCCAAGTAGTTTCCCTTGAGGCCCGGCTGCCACCGGCTGGTAGGACAAAAGATGTTGTGCAAGTTTCTCATTGCGAGCACGCACGACTATATATGGAACACATGCCTATTGATTGCTTTGTACTTGGACACCGTTTTATTATTATCCGCAAATGCCCTGCTATGATTGTTACATGAGTTTCTCTCATCCATGCAACGCCCGTCATCCGTCCCCGTGCCTACAGTATTTTAATCCTGCTGTTTACTATAATCACTACTGCTGTCTCGTTACTCTCTGTCGCTGTTATTTCACTACTGCTACTCGCTATAAAGCTGTTACTACTTGATAAACTCTTGCGAGCAAGTCCGTTTCCAGTGCAGCTGAATTGACAACTCCGCTGTTAAGGCTTCCAAGTGTTCTTTGTCTCCCCTTGTGTCGAATCAATAAATTGGGTTTTACTTCCCTCGAAGACTGTTGCGATCCCCTATACTTGTGGGTCATCAGTGCTTAGTTTATTTATTTTCTTCATGCACTCATATCTCGTAATTGTTGGACTAAAGTTATTCTTGATAAGCATACTCTCTTTATCTTAGTTGTGTTCTACATGATATATAGGGAGTGAGGATTCCATGTTTGTGCATATTGTATTCAAATGCAAACATTATAAATTGTGCACGAACCTTGGGGAGCTTTCTTATTTTTAGAGCACTATATCTCTCTTATCATGATATCTTTGTTTGTCCAATTGGATCTTTGATTGCTTGCTTTATTTGTTGAAGCTCACCTCACCATGTTATCTTTATGCAATCTTTGATCCTCAATACAGTTTGACTTCCTTCAAGTATTCATCATTGGATATGTGCACTTGATTCCACTCAAATTATGAGAAGTGCACACCTTGGGGAGGAACTCACATTATATTGGCCTTCTAAATTTTTCACCCATTTTGACAATCGATGCCAATGGGGGAGAAGTTTAGAGGGTTTAAGGGAATGGTTTTATACTTAAGTTTGGTTTGTGCTTAAGTGTTTTGCCTCTCATGCATTCCATATTTATATGTCTTGCATGGTTGTATATATATAGTGGAAACTATCCCAAAGGTTAATCTTGACAATGTATGCAATGAATTCATGTTCATCACACGTGCATACACTATGGGGGAGTTTTCTCTATATATATTGTCTCTATATATATTGGTTCTACTCACATCCATTGCATTTGTTGTAGTTGTGTGAGTAGAGCCGGTTTTGATATGGGCTAGTAGCTTTGTGTTACTTGACCATATCAAATACAACCTCTTGTATACAACTTATTCTCGGATAAGTTGCGTACTTGTCACTAATATTCATTATATAAACCCTCTTATTGTGGTTGTCATCAATTACCAAAATGGGAGAGATTGTAAGGGTACATTGCCCCTATGTGTGGTTTTGGTAATTAATGACAACCCCTATGGACTAATGTTTTTCATTGAGTTTATATGAAGGAATATTCCATAGGTACTACTTGTACTCCATGTGTTGGATTCAAGTATGGATGCCATGAAGATAAAAGGTATTCCTTGTGTATTGGCATCAAGATCATCGGTATGAAGATACATATATGTGATATGATCAAGAAGAAGAAACGAAGATGGAGTTCTTATGTGGAACTCAATGTTAGCCATGCTCTATCTTAAGTGAGTATGTGAAGATACAAGGTTGAGTTGGGCAAGTTCAAGATGAGCGTCTCAAGTGAATCACATACTTGAAGCTTGCCATCCATTTGATGATAATGGACTAGTGAAGATGTGCATCAATGGAGCTTTCCCATCATAGTGTATGGGGGAGCATTTGTGAGCCTTCACGAAGCAACGTTGGTCAAGTGAGGCATTCCGGCTTGAGTGAAGCTTGAAGAGTTATCATCAAGATCAAGCGGGATGCGCAAGGAAAAAGTATGGCCTTGCTAGGTTTTCCTTTTACCGGTCTCAAGGTGGATGTTGGGAGACCGGATTATAGGATAGATAGCCGCACTATTGAGAGGGGCTTTCGGTTGAGCAACTTGATCACATCGTCTTAGGGAGCTCAATCCTTTGCATACTTTGCATATCCTTATTTCTTCTTGGTGTTTCTCTATGTGAGGTTCTTGAGCTTGTTGCTAGCTTTACAACAAGCCCAAGTTCATCGAAAACGGAGTTCGCATGCATCTTCTATTGCGTTTTCGAGGTTGGGTGATTTTACCGGTTATTCATGATATAAGGTTCTACCCTTTTATATTCATGATAAAATCTCCTCCTACAGTTTCTTGAGTTTGCACTTTCTATTGGATAGCATTTTTTGTTATCTTTCCAACGAAATTAGTTTCATGTCAATCGGAGTTCGGGAGCAATAGTTATTAAAGAAAAGGTAAAAGAAGAAAAAGAAAAGGAAAAGAAAAAAAGGGGAAGACTGCCGGTTGGCGCCCGGCCTGCCGGGCCGCACGCCGGCCCACCCGGTCCGCACCGGGCGCCAACCGGACCGGGCGGCCACCGGCCCACGCGCCAGCCTAGCCCAGCTGCCCCTCCGGTCCAACCGGGATTTGACCGGGCCGCCTCTCCGTCCGGAGGCCCACGCGGCCTGCGCCCCCGACGCGCCCCGCGCGGCCTGCCCTCCGCGCCGCCCGAGCGCTGCTGGGCCGCTGCCGCCCACGCGGCCTGGGCCGCTCCCCCGCGCGGCCGCAGCCTTTCTGCCGCCTGTGCGCCGTCTCCGCTCCGCCCGGTCGGTGGCTCGGTTGGGCCGGACTGCTGACCGGCCTCCTCGGCCCAGCATCCGGTCAACCGGCCTGGGCCACCGGCTGGGCTATTTTCCTGCGATTTTAAGAGCTGTTTTCTCCCCCAACGGTTATTTTCTCTCCCTTGCTATAAATAGCTTTCTTCCACCTTGAGCAAACAACTTCTTCCCCTTTCTCTCACCTCCATTGTTGCATTTGAAGAAGTTGCTCTCTCCCTTGATTCCTCCAACCATTCTTGCTCATACTTGAGGATTTGAGAGAGGAGATCTAGATCTACACTTCCACCAAACCATTTCTTCTCTAAGTGAGGGAATCTCTTGGGATCTAGATCTTGGAGTCTTTGGTTGACTTTCCCCCTTGTTCTTCCTCTCCAATCTCATCCTAGCATTCGTTGCTTTGGTGGGATTTGAGTGTGAAGGACTTGAACACCTCCGGTGTTCTTGCTTTGCATCATTGCATAGTGTTGAGCTCTCCACCACGATTTGTTCGAGTGAGAGACCGTGAGCTTGTTACTCTTGGAGGGTGACCTCCTAGTTGGCTTGGTTGGTGTCCCGGTGATCTCTTCGTGGAAGATTGTGAAGGGGCCCGGGCTTCTCCTTCGTGGAGCTTGTGAAGTGGTTGTGGAGCTTGCCATCTCCGGAGCGGAGGAAAAGCTAACCATAAGGAAAGGGCCATTATCCTTCGTGGGTGTGGTTCGGAGAATAGGGTGAGCCTTCGTGGTGCGGGGAATCCTTCGTGGGACCTCCACTCCTCCAAACGTGACGTACCTTGTTGCAAAGCAAGGGAACACGGGAATACATCCTCGTCTCCGCGTGCCTCGGTTATTTGTATACCCGAGCTCTCTTTCCTTGTGATAGCCATCGTGCTTGAAGTACATATATCTTGCTATCACTTGTGCTACATATATCTTGTGCCTATCTTGCTTAGCTCTAGTTGCTATTGTTACACTTAGTTGAGCTTAGCATATTTAGGGTTTGTGCTTGTAAACTAAACGATAGTTTAATTCCGCATTCTTACAAGACAAATCCGCAAGAGTTTGTAATTGCCTATTCACCCCCCCCCCCTCTAGACGACATCTCGATCTTTCAGAGGCAAAGTATCATCAAAGTAAATTTTCTCCTCAATGCTTGGGGGACTAAAAAGATCATGCTCATCGAAACCAGCTTCCCCAAGCTTAGAATTTTCCATATCATTAGCAACAATGGTGTTCAAAGTGTTCATACTAATATGTTCCATGGGTTTTTAAATTTTCGCATCAAACCATCCATGTCTTAAATCAGGAAATAGAATAAGAAGCTCATTGTTGTCCATTATGCCAAACTAGTGTAAACAAGAAACAAAAAGATGCAATTGCAGGATCTAAAGGAAATAGCTTCGAGTACTTACAACGGTGCTCGGAAAAGTGCTTAGTAGCCGAGATCCGGAGTGTGAGTACCTTTACCTTTCCTCCCCGGCAACGGCGCCGGAAAAGTGCTTGATGTCTACGGGTGCTTCTATTCTTGTAGACAGTGTTGGGCCTCCAAGAGCAGAGGTTTGTAGAACAGCGAGCAAGTTTCCCTTAAGTGGATCACCCAAGGTTTATCGAACTCGGGGAGGAAGAGGTCAAAGATATCCCTCTCAAGCAACCCTGCAACCACAAAGCAAGAAGTCTCTTGTGTCCCCAACACACCTAATAGGTGCACTAGTTCGGCGAAGAGATAGTGAAATACAGGTGGTATGAATAAGTATGAGCAGTAGCAACGGCGCCAGAAAAGTGCTTTGCCCAGGACTGGCGTGTGGTTGATGGTGGTAATATTGCGGATAGTACAAATGCAGTAGAACAATAAACAAGCAGCGATAGCATTATTGGAAACAAGGCCTAGGGATCATACTTTCACTAGTGGACACTCTCAACATTGATCACATAACAGAATAAATAGATAGATGCTAGACTCTACACTCTCTTGTTGGATGATGAACACCACTAACCGTGTAGGATTACACGAACCCTCAATGCCGGAGTTAACAAGCTCCACAATATTCGATATTCATGTTTAAATAACCTTAGAGTGCATGACAGATCAACATAACCAAACCAAGTACTAACATAGCATGCACACTCGTCACCTTCACGCTACGAAAGGAGGCATAGATCACATCAATACTATCATAGCAATAGTTAACTTCATAATCTACAAGAGATCACAATCATAGCCTACGCCAAGTACTACACGATGCACACACTGTCACCATTACACCGTGCAGGAGGAATAAACTACTTTAATAACATCACTAGAGTAGCACATAGAATAGTAGTGATACATAGCACATTGCAATCATAAAGGGATATAAATAAGCACTTCACTATGCCATTCATAACAGTGAATAAGTATTCTGTGAAATATAGCCTAAGAGACCCACACGGTGCACACACTGTCACCTTTACACACGTGGGACAAGGAGTCTCCGGAGATCACATAAGTAAAATCCACTTGACTAGCACAATGACATCTAGATTACAAGCATCATCATATGAATCTCAATCATGTAAGGCAGCTCATGAGATTATTGTATTGAAGTACATAGGAAGAGAGATTAACCACATAGCTACCGGTACAGCCCCTTAGCCTCGATGGAGAACTACTCCCTCCTCATGGGAGACAGCAGTGGTGATGAAGATGGCGGTGGTGTCGATGGAGGAGCCTTCCGGGGGCACTTCCCCGTCCCGGCGGCGTGCCGAAACAGAGACTCCTGTCCCCCAGATCTTAGCTTCGCGATGGCGGCGGCTCTGGAAGGTTTCTCGTACCGTGGTTTTTCCGTCTCAAAGATTTAGGTCGAGGGGCTTCTTATAGGCGAAGAGGCGGCGTCAGAAGGGGTCTGGGGCCACCAGACACTAGGGCGGCGCGCCCCCCTCCTGGGCCGCGCCGCCACCATGTGTGGGCCCCTGTGGCCCCTCTCTGGCGGCTCTTGGGTGTTCTGGAAGCTTCATGCAATCCTAAGATGCTGGGCGTTGATTTCGTCCGATTCCGAGAATATTTCCTTACTAGGATTTCTGAAACCAAAAACAGCAGAAAACAAGAAGCGGCCCTTCGGCATCTCGTCAATAGGTTAGTTCCGTAAAACGCATAAATATGACATAAAGTATGCATAAAACATGTAGATATCATCAATAATGTGGCATAGAACATAAGAAATTATCGGTACGTCGGAGACGTATCACCCGGTATGGATGTCTAAGTTGAGAATAATCAAAAGTGAGAAATCCAATGCGAGCTTTCTCCTTAGACCTTTGTACAGGTGGCATAGAGGTACCCCTTTGTGACACTTGGTTAAAACATATGTATTGCGGTGATAATCCAGGTAATCCGAGCTAATTAGGACAAGGTGCGGGCACTATTAGTATACTATGCATGAGGCTTGCAACTTGTAGGATATAATTTACATAATACATATGCTTTATTACTACCGTTGACAAAATTGTTTCTTGTTTTCAAAATAAAAGCTCTAGCACAAATATAGCAATCGATGCTTCCCTCTTTGAAGGGCTATTCTTCTACTTTTATGTTGAGTCAGTTTACCTATTTTCTCTCCATCTCAAGAAGCAAACACTTGTGTGAACTGTACATTGATTCCTACATACTTGCATATTGCACTTATTATATTACTTTAAGTCGACAATATCCATGAGATATACATGTTACAAGTTGAAAGCAACCGCTGAAACTTAATCTTCCTTTGTGTTGCTTCAATGCCTTTACTTTGAATTTATTGCTTTATGAGTTAACTCTTATGCAAGACTTATTGATGCTTGTCTTGAAAGTACTATTCATGAAAAGTCTTTGATATATGATTCAATTGTTTACTCATTGAATTACCATTGTCTTGAATCGCTGCATTCATCTCATATACTTTACAATAGTATGATCAAGATTATGTTGGTAGCATGTCACTTCAGAAATTATCTTTGTTATCGTTTACCTACTCGAGGACGAGTAGGAACTAAGCTTGGGGATGCCGATACGTCTCCGACGTATCGATAATTTCTTATGTTCCATGCTTGTTTTATGACAATACCTACATGTTTTATACATACTTTATGATGATTTTATGTGTTTTACGGAACTAACCTATTGACGAGATGCCGAAGTGCCGGTTCCGTTTTCTGCTATTTTTGGTTTCAGAAATCCTAGTAAGGAAATATTCTCGGAATTGGACGAAATCAACGCCCAGCATCTTAGAATCACACGAAGCTTCTAGAACACCCGAGAGCCACCAGAGGAGGGCCCTGTGGGCCCCAGATGATAGGCTGGCTCGGCCAGGGGTGGGCCGCGCCCCCCTACTGTGTCATCGCCTCGTCAGCCCTCCGACTCCGCCTCTTCACCTATTTAAAGGTCCCTGACCTAAATCTTCGATACGGAAAAGCCACGGTACGAGAAACCTTCCAGAGCCGCCGCCATCGCGAAGCCAAGATCCGGGGGACAGAAGTCTCTGTTCCGGCACGCCGCCGGGACGGGGAAGTGCCCCCGGAAGGCATCTCCATCGACACCACCGCCATCTTCATCAACACTGCTATCTCCCATGAGGAGGGAGTAGTTCTCCATCGAGGCTAAGGGCTGTGCCGGTAGCTATGTGGTTAATCTCTCTCCCTATGTACTTCAATACAATAATCTCATGAGCTGCCTTACATGATTGAGATTCATATGATGATGCTTGTAATCTAGATGTCATTATGCTAGTCAAGTGGATTTTACTTATGTGATTTCCGGAGACTCCTTGTCCCACGTGTGTAAAGGTGACAGTGTGTGCATCGTGTGGGTCTCTTAGTCTATATTTCACAGAATACTTATTCACTTTTATGAATAGCATAGTGAAGTGCTTATTTATATCCCTTTATGATTGCAATGTGTTTTGTATCACTATTCATCTATGTGCTACTCTAGTGATGTTATTAAAGTACTCTATTCCTCCTGCACGGTGTAATGGTGACAAGTGTGTGCATCGTGTAGTACTTGGCGTAGTTTATGATTGTAATCTCTTGTAGATTATGAAGTTAACTATTGCTATGATAGTATTGATGTGATCTATGCCTCCTTCATAGTGTGATGGTGACAGTGTGCATGCTATGTTAGTACTTGGTTTAGTTGTGTTGATCTATCATGCACTCTAAGGTTATTTAAACATGAATATCGAATATTGTGGATCTTGTTAACTCCGGCATTGAGGGTTCGTGTAATCCTACACAATTAGTGGTGTTCATCATCCAATAAGAGAGTGTAGAGTATAGCATATATCTATTTATTCTGTTATGTGATCAATGTTGAGAGTGTCCACTAGTGAAAGTATAATCCCTAGGCCTTGTTCCCAAATACTGCAATCATCGCTTGTTTACTCGTTCTCATCGCATCCGTACTTGCTCGCAATATTACCACCATCAACCACACGCCGCTTGTAGCATCAAGCTATTTTCTCGGTGCCGTTACTACTCGCTCATATACATTCATACCACCTGTATTTCACTATCTCTTCGCCGAACTAGTGCACCTATACATCCGACAAGTGTATTAGGTGTGTTGGGGACACAAGAGACTTCTTGCTTTGTGGTTGCGGGGTTGCTTGAGAGGGATATCTTTGACCTCTTCCTCCCTGAGTTCGATAAACCTTGGGTGATCCACTTAAGGGAAACTTGCTGCTGTTCTACAAACCTCTGCTCTTGGGGGCCCAACACTGTCTACAAGAATAGAAGCACCCGTAGACATCACCATCCCATAGGGCTTCTTGAGTCTTGGTCCAGAAGAACTTGTCCCCACCAGTGTAAGTCCGTTGCTCATAGCGATACGGATTCACCGTCCTCACATCCTGCCAATCACCATGATGTGCATCTGCTATATTGAAGTCTAGCACTATTTCATCATCCTCTTGAGCGGCATGCTTATCCTTCCTCTTACCAGCAACTGTCTTTGTTCTTCCCCTAGTGGAGCTGCCAGTGTCAGTGGTCTGAGGTGCTTTAGTGGGCATGCGGCCACTAGAACGGCGGGGTGGAGGGTCAGTAGGCCTTCCTCTCTTGGCAATATTGTCACGTTCTCCACCGCTCCAACTATCTGTGAATGAGAAAATAGAGTGAGGATAGCAGTGGGGTAAGTGTACATGTCATCAATAAGAGGGAAGCCAAAAAGCATAGCATATTTCCAAGTGTTTTGATGAGATTGTGCGAAAAACTGGGCGATCTGGCGTAGAGGCCGGTCCAACCGGGCGGCAGACCGGACGAGCCGGTTGCCAATCCGGTTGACCGGGCGGCACACCGGGCCGGCCGGTTGAGAGGCCGGTTGACCGGGCTGGTGACCGAATATGTCGACTTGTGAGGTGTTGCCCAGAATTTCTACCACAAAATCATGCAAAAACTCATAAACTTGAGTATAGACTATAGCAATAGAGTGGACTATGTGCATTGTGATGTGAGACACTCTAATGGCATGAGGACTTACAAAACCTAACCCTAACCCTAAAATTTCCTCAAATCTTCTCAAAGATTTGCAATGTGTGACGAGGACTAGAAAAAAGGGAGAAAGAGAGAACAAATTACCCGAAGACATGGTCCTCCTTGATCAAGAGAGCAAGAAGACCACTAGGTAGGGCTTGAAAACCAAGAACTCCAAGATTTCCCAAAATAGCTTGAGAGGGGCCAAATCCTTTGGTGGAGATGTTCCAAGGGGCCCGATCTATGGTTTGGTGGAGTTTGGGAGGATTCTCGTGGTGGGAAGGTCCTAGAACGTGGTGGAGGTGGTGGAGGCGGCGGCCATGGAGGTTTGGGAGTTGGGGGGTAATGAGGAAGAAGACCCCAAGGGGTATCCTCTCCCAACACATAACAGGCCGCACGGCCGGTCGGGCGCCCGGTCGACCGGACCTGGCGCCAGCTGGTCCGGCCCAGAGGCCGGTCCAACCGGGCCAGAGACTGGCCAGGGACAAACTGCCCAGTTTTGTCTCGTTTTGCCTCGTTTTGCCCCTATTCTTTGTGTAAATGTGTATGAATGCTCAGATGATGACATGTACATATAGATAGATAGATGATGATGAGAGGAGTATAGACATGGGGTTGGAAACACAAAGTTCTCTAGGCATACCCATTGGAGAGAAAATCCAAACAAGATGTAAATAGCAACAATGGGCATGATTCGAAATATATATCAAGAATCATAAGTCATTTTGAAATGATTTTTGCAATAAGATCATTTGGCCTTATATAGTCAAATCAAGTTGTAATGAAGGCTCAATGAGGGGCGGGGGATTACTCCCCCTATGTGAAAGTGCAAATGTCATGAGACCACGAAGAGACATGCTTGGGTTCATATAATGACATTGGGTCTATTTATGTTGCACACATAGGTATGCATCATACCAAGACATGGTAAGATGACTATCCCCATATGTGCTATGCCTCTAAGCTAGAGAGCAAGATAAATGCAAGAATATAGTGCAACATGATCACGTAGGAAGTGATGGCGAATGTCAATATGTTTGGTGCGACAATGTTGAACCGGGTTGTTGGCGATCTTAATTGCACTTTCATTGTCACAAAGAAGAGGCACCGTACCAAGAGACACACCATAGTCTTTCAAGGTTTTCTTCATCCTTAACAATTGAGTGCAACAAGATGCCGCGGATATGTATTCGGCTTTGGCGGTGGATAGAGCGGTGGAGTTTTGTTTCTTGGATGACCAACTCACCAATGACCGGCCAATAAATTGGCAAGCTCGGGAGGTAGACTTCCGGTCAACCTTATCACCGGCCCAATCGGAATCCGAATAGCCAATGAGTTCAAAGGTTGACCCCTTTGGATACCATAGCCCGAGAGTAGGAGTGAGAACAAGGTATCTTAGAATCCGTTTGACCGCCATTAAATGGCTCTCCTTAGGAGCGGATTGAAAACGAGCACACATCCCTACACTTAGGATGATATCCGGCCTAGAGGCACAAAGGTAGAGCAAGGATCCTATCATGGAGCGGTATACCTTTATGTCCACATCCTTCTCACCGTCACATGAGCCAAGTTGCCCCTTTACGGGCATGGGTGTCTTCATTGGGCTTCCATTGGTCATGTTGAATTTCTTGAGCATGTCCTTCACATACTTTTCTTGAGAGATGAAGGTGCCTTTTGCAAGTTGCCTCACTTGGAAGCCTAGGAAGAACTTCAACTCTCCCATCATGGACATCTCAAATTTCCTAGTCATCAATAGCTCAAAAGCTTTGTTATGATTGGGGTTAGTTCCACCAAAGATAATATCATCAACATATATTTGACATATAAATAGGCCACCCCCTTTAACCCGCTTGGTGAAAAGGGTGGAATCGACCGTACCCATGCAAAACCCATCATGTAGTAAGAAATCCCTAAGGAACTCATACCAAGCACGTGGAGCTTGCTTGAGACCGTAGAGTGCCTTATGGAGTAAATACACGTGGTTGGGTCGGCATGGGTCTTCGAAACCCGGGGGTTGAGCCACATATGCGGTTTCTCTTAGGGGACCATTAAAAAATGCACTTTTCACATCCATTAGATATAGTTTGAAATTGTGGAAAGATGCAAATGCAAGCAAAAGACGAATAGCTTCAAGACGGGCTACCGGCGCAAAGGTATCCTCAAAATTCATACCTTCTATTTGGGCAAACCCTTGCGCCACTAACCTTGAATACCCATTTGGTCCCAATAGCATTGATGCGATGATCCTTGGGTCTCTCAACTAGAGACCATACTTCATTACGAGTGAAACACTCCAATTCTTCTTGCATGGCAATTACCCAATCCGGATCAACCAAGGCTTCATGTACCTTGAGTGGTTCAAAACTAGACACAAAAGCATGATGTTGACAATAAGTGATAAGTAATGCATGGTGTCTACGAGTTACCACTCCTCTTGAGATGCTACCAAGGACTTGATCCACTTTCATGTCACTTGCCCTTGTAGCGGCCTTGATCTTCCGAATGGTTCCTTCATGATCAATGAATTCATCTCTTGCTAGTGCTTGATCATGAGGGATCACTTGAGCTTGATCATGAGTTGAGGATGTTTCTTGATCATCATCATGGTCTTGCTCCGCGGAATGAGGGTTTTCTTCTTGTTCTTCGGAACGTGACTCATCTTGAGTAGAGGATGGTTCTTGAGTTGCACTTGATGGTTCGGCTTGAGTTGAGCTAGGCTCCACTTGAGCCGTGCTTGATACATCTACTCCATCATCTTGATCATCATTATGAACTTCCATGGGCCGGATGTGTCCAATGCCCATATGCTTGATGGCACTAGATGGGTCATCATTATTACCTGCAACACATGGAACAACTTGCTCCACTTGGGAGCCATTATCCTCCAAGAACACCACGTCACAAGATACTTCAATAGTCCCAGTGGATCGGTTGTAGTATCTATAGGCGTGAGAGTTCTCCGCATATCCAACAAATATACCCTCTATGGTTCTAGTTTCAAATTTACCGAGCTTTCCTTTGTTGTTCTTAACAAGACATTTGCATCCAAAGACACGAATGTACATGACATTACGCTTGTTACCGGTAAGAAGCTCGTATGGAGTTTTGTTGTTGAGGGGACGAAGGAAGAGCCGGTTGGAGTAGTGGACGGCCGTAGAGATGGCTTCTCCCCAAAAGTTGTGGGGTGAGTTGAATTCACTCAACATGGTTCTTGCCATCTCAATGATAGTCCGGTTCTTCCTTTCAACAACACCATTTTGTTGAGGGGTGTATGGCGCCGAAAACTCATGCTTGATGCCCTCATCATCAACAAACTCTGGCATAGTGTAGTTCTTGAACTCGGTGCCATTGTCGGTCCTAATTTCCTTGATCTCGGATTCATACATACGTTGAGCTTTCTTGGCGAAGGTGATGAACTCTCTATGGGTCTCGTCCTTAGACTTAAGGAGAAAGACCCAAGAGTATCTTGAGTAATAATCAACAATGACAAGTCCATACTTGCTCCCACCAAGAGTATCATAATGTGATGGCCCAAAGAGATCCAAATGAAGGAGCTACAAAGGCCTAGATGTGGTAACAATACTCTTGATAGGATGTTTCTTCTTGAGTTGCTTTCCGGCTACACATGCACTGCAAACACGATCTTTCTCAAAAGAAATGCCGGTTAGTCCCACAATGTGCTCACCCTTTAGGAGTTGTTTAAGATTTCTCATGTTAACATGACCAAGGCGGCGATGCCACAACCAACCTTCGTCATGCTTGGCCGCCATTAGACATGTGGAGGGAGAGGAGATCTCTTTCGAGAGGTCAACCACGTAAAGGTTGTTCTCCACATATCCAACAAGGACCAATTTGAGATTGTCACTCCTAAAGACTTTCACACAATAATTAGTGAAATATGAATTGTAACCGGCATCGGCAAGATGATATATAGAAAATAAGTTATAGCCAAGGGATTCAACAAGCATAACCGTCTCAAGGCACAGGTCCTTAGAGATTGCTACGTTGCCATACCCAAGTACCTTTCCCTTTGAGTTGTCACCAAAGGTGATGCTTGACTTCTTGTTGATATCTTCAATGAATTGATCAAGAACACCTCTTCCTCCGGTCATATGATTGGTGCATCCACTATCAAACACCCATTTTGGACCACCGGAGGAATACCCCTACAAAATCAAGTGGAGGATTTAGGAACCCATCGATTAATGGGTTCCTTTGCAATGGCAACAATATCTTTTGGTACCCAAATTGAGTACTCTCTATAAGCATAGCCATTAGGAGGGCCAACATAGTTAGCATAGACATCACCATAATAATCAACAAATAATGCATAGTGATCGTTTGGCCCCGTGCGGTCACCACTAGTGGCTTTGCCCTTTGAGGCTTTGCCATTATTAGTGACCTTCTTGTTCTTATCTTGAGCGGGTTTCTCCTTCTTGTAGTTGTTCTTCTTGTGAGACTTGGGAACATATCCAAGTCCAAACTTTTGATTGTTTGACCTTTGCTGACTCAAGAGGTCATCCAATCCCATCTTGTTCTTGGCGGTGGTGAACTTTGCAAGTTCCTTTGTTAACCTAACATTCTCCTCATGAATAGATGCTTGCTCACAAGAAGATTCATTAGGATGATAGTCGAGACCATATTTGGTCACCAAGGATTCAAGATATGCATTGGTCTCAACATGCAAAGAGAGTTCCTCTTGTAAACGAACATGTTCCTCAACAAGTTTAGCATGCTCACTAGTAAAGGAAGTGGAGGAACAAGTAAGCTTTTCAACAACAATGGGATCCTTCATTGATCCAAAAGCCTTTTTGTAGGTTTCTTGGAGTAGGTCATGGTTCTCTCCAAGTTTCTTGAGCTCATCCTTAACAAGCTTGTTAGCTTTTTCAAGGTGGTCAAGATCCCTAGTGAGAGAAGCATGAGCAACTTCAAGCTCCTCCTTTGAGGCATTGAGCTCTTGAGTCAATGATTGAGCCCTATCAATAGTTTCTAGGTCCTTAACTTTATCAAGTTCATAAGTTTCAATTTGTTTCTTAAGGCCTTGAGATATGCACCTTTCGGTTTTTAGCTCTTCTCTTAGGAGATTGAATCTCCGTTCCTTCTCATTCAAATGATATTCTAATTCCTCAATGGACTCATCCTTTTCCTTGAGTGAGTCCATCAAGAAATCAAACTTGACAAGAGCTTCACCACGAAGGGTGCATCTAACATCATAAAGTTCCTTAAGCACAATTAATTCTTCTTGATTTTCGTTTTCATCATCAAGAACACTAGATAGGGAAGGTGGAGGTTCCATTACCTTGGTTTCCCTTGCCATAAGACAAGAGCCAACGATTGTAGAGGAGGGAGAGTCATCGGAGTCATCATCTTGAGTTGTTCTTGCCATGAAGGAAGAGCCAACATCATTCTCCGTCGAGTAATTCTTGGAGTAGTCATATGTGAAGAGTGACCCGGGCTTAGAGAAAGCCAAACCGGCCACTCCGGCCTCCTTCTCCCCATCTTCCTCTTCTTCATCGGACAAGTACTCGGCCCCAACAAAATCTCTTCCCTTGTTCTTCTTGTATCGACCGTTGATTGGGTTTGGCTTCAATCTTGGCTTGATCCCTTTGATGAACTTTGGCTTGTATACCCTTTTCTCATAAGGGCACTCATTTGCAAAGTGGCTATCTTCATCACAATTGTAGCAAGTTCTCTTCTTCTTCTTGTCATTGAGGAGCATTGAGAACTTTGCCTTGTACTTCTTGGCAAAGAAGGCAAAGTCGGTAGCAATGTCACTAGTTGAAGTCATCTCTTCATCTTCTTCAATTTCATAGTCTTCTTTGCTTCCATGATCGGCCCTAGCTTTGAGAGCAAGGTTGTGTGACACTTCATGGTTGTGTGAGGCTTCATCAACACGGTTCATTGCCATGCGCCTCTTTCCCGCTTTGGCCATGTTTTCATTGGCGGCCACATAGGAGACTAGATCATCGGAGTTGAGATCGGCACTCTTGGTCATGATTTGCAAGTTGAGTGCAAGGTTGGTGTCTTCTTGATTGACGGAAATCATAGCAATGACCTTGGACTTTATGAATGCTTCATTCATCTCGAAGCCGTCATTGTACTTCTCAACTCCAAGTCCCTTGACCCTTACTCTAAGAGCACCAAGCCTTGCATAAGCATCGGCCACGGATTCTCCTTCTCGAATCATGAACTGATGGGCCTCTTGCTTTGCGGTCTCATAAAGAGCTGATTGGATCAAATTGGTTCCCTCTTGGAGTACTATGATTCGATCCCACAACTCTTTAGCGGAGTCTATGTCATTGACTTGATCAAGGAGCTTGCGGTTGATGCCACTCCTAATCTTGTCACGTGCGGAGGCATTGAGTTGACGGTTGTAGAATTCGGTGGAGGTCAACCGAATGGGATCTTGTGGCTCCCGGTATCCATGAACAATGAACTCCCATAACTCCACACTGCAGCTGCGAATATGAGATTCCATAGAAGATTTCCAAAAAGGAAAGTGGGTTCCATCAAAATGGGGAACATTCCCACTATGGTTTATATGAGGCATGGGTGAAGTGTTTTTGGGATAGTCATGGTTGACTGTATGAAAGCTCCCTAGGGAGGCCGAAGCCGTACTAGGAGGCCCACTAGTCAAGTTCTTAAGCATGACAGACATCTCTGCCATTTGGCTTTGTAGTTCATCCTCCTTTTTCTTCTTCTCGGCATCATATGCCAAGAATCTAGATTTCATCTCTTTAACCGAAAGGTTAGAGTCTTCATCTAGACCCTCGAATAGTTTATCCATCTCACTCTTAAGGCGGTGAAGCCCTTAATAAGAGTCCAGGCTCTGATACCAATTGAAATTATAGAGATGGTAAACCTAGAGGGGGGGTGAATAGGTTTCTACAAATTTTAATTCTTTCTTTGCAATATTAGGCTTTGCGGAATATGAAGGTGAGCCTAATGCAAACTAGGTGAAGCAACCTATATGAGGATACAACTAACTCGAGCACGAAGGCTCTCACGAGCGGTTAAATCACAAGTAAGGAGTTCGGTTAGAGATAACCGATAGCATGCGGAGACGAGGATGTATTCCCGTGTTCCCTTCCTTTGCAAGAAGGTACATCACGTTTGGAGGGTGGAGGTCCCACGAAGGATTCCCCACGCCACGAAGGCTCACCCTATTCTCCGGAGCCTATCCCACGAAGGAATAGCTCACTCACTTGTGGTAGACTTTGAGGTAGCCTCCAAACCTTCACAATCTTGCCCGGAGCAAATCCACAGCCCGGATGCTTCCGGACTCCTCTTGCCCACCTAGGGTTTCCAAGGAACCCTAGGAAGCAAGCTTCTCGATGAATACAAGGGGGGAATGAGATTTGGCTTGGTAGAACAGTAGATCGGGTCCTCCTCTAACGTTTCCCTAGAGGGATTTGAGTTTGAGTGGAGGAGGGAGATCTGAGGCTTTTGGTGTTTCTAGCAATGGAGTAAGAGAGAGAGAGCTCAAGAACAGCTTATAGTGTAGTGCCTAACTGTTTAGAGGTAGGAGAAGGACTATTTATAGTGTTCTTCGAAATATGGCCGTTGGTCACTTGCCACCTCAGCTTTTCTCCCGACAAACCCGGTCAACCGGACCACAGACCGGATTGTCCGGTGCAGAGGCCGGTCGGACCGGACCAGGGACCGGACCTGTCGGTCCAGACCGGACGGTAGACCGGATCCCGATCGGGGACACTTTGCGTCGTCCAGGAGCTCCTCCGGTTGGCGCCTGGTTGGCGCCCGGTCGACCGGACGGCACGCCGGGCCCGCCGGTCTGTAGGCCGGCAGACCGGGTAGCAGACCGGATCACTTAGGCGCACATTTGGCGCCTGGTTGACGCCCGGTTGACCGGACTGCGCGCCGGACTGGCCGGTTGGGAGGCCGGCTGACCGGGCGGCAAACCGGATTTCTGTTGTAGACCCCTTTTCGATTGTTGTTGAAGTGGGGGGTCTCCTTTAGCCTTCTTGTTCCTTTGATACACCATTTATGCCTCTTTGCCTAATACCTGAGATTATCCTTATAAACGTATTAGGCCAAATACTCTAGCACGGTGTCATTGTTACCAAAATAATGGATAAGGGTAAAATACCCTTACAGAGAGGTTGGACGACAACCTCTGTCTATATGCACGGCAAGGTTCCCAGGCTCCTTCCTTGTGGAGTTTCTCAGCTGGGGGCGCGCGACGGTGATGGCCGTCTTACCTCAGCTTCATATGGACGGTAGGCGGTCCTTAGTGTAAAAATGAAGGTCCCGTTTGTAATTTTTGTTTTCTTCTTGGATTGTACTATAATAAGTTTCTCACCGCTTTAATATAAGATGCTCTGACTCTTGATTTTTTTTAAAGGAAAACGCTGACGTTCCCCCGGGGGAACAACGCGATCCTCCACCTCGAGCATTGGCACGCGTGTACCGTGGGCCCCGCATCTTATCTCTTCCACCTCCTTCCACAAATCGCGACGAGAACTCTGCGCCGCTCACCTAACACCCACTCTCCCTCAACCAGCACCTTCTTTTCTTCGCTGACGTGCCCCGGTGCTCTCCCTTGCCGGCGTTCCCCGTGCTCGACCCGCCGCCGGGCGCCCCACCTCCTCCGTGCGCCGCCGCCCCCACCCACCTCCGCGCGCCCCCGGCCTCCACCTTCTCCTCGTGCCGTCGACCCCCCAGCACCTCCGTGTGCCGCCGGAGCCCCAGCACCTCCGTGCACCGCTGGACCCCCCTCCTCCTCGCGCCGCTGGGTCCCCCAGCACCTCAGTTCGTCACCGGGACCCCAACCTTCTCCGCGCGCCATGGCCCCCCACATCCTTCGTGCGCCGCTGGTAGGCCATCGATGCAGAACTTGCTAGCGTTCCCCCATGCTCCTCTTGCTGCTCCACTACCCTCCCGACCCAGCTTCTTCCTTCGCTGGGCGCTGTGTGTTTTTAGGGTGTGACAAATCGGGCTTGAATTTCCCCTAGCGCTGCACTAGATTCTACCCCATTTGTTGCCGGTGCCGGCCGTCAACTCCTGCCCCATTTGTTGCTACTTTTTTGTTCTATATCGTTGGTACAACTGTATTTGCTCCGAGGGTTTCGGCGAGAGTTTTGCGATGAAGTCATTTTTGCTACTTTTGTTCTATATATCGTTGCTACAATTGTTCGGTATTTCTGCTATAAGTTCTCCGGCGAGGTCTCGACGAGGTCGGGTTTGCTACAATAGCAAAAAAAAGTTGCAACGATTTTTTTTTTGTTTTTTTTCTACTCTAGCATATTTTGTTTGCTACCATGTCTCCGGTGAGGTTTCCGGCGACGCCTCCGACGAGTTCCCAGGTGACATCTCCGGCGAGTTTTCTTTGCGAGGTCTCCGATGAGGTCGGTGTTGCTACAAGACCAGAATATTGTTTGCTACAATAATACAACATTTATGCTACATCGTCTTCGGCGAGGTCTCCGGCGAGTCTTCGACGAGATCTGTGTGTATTTTGAGTGAACCCTTTTTTTGTTATAATTGGATTGATTCTGCTACAAACGAACAATTTTTTTGCTACTTTAGTACATTAGTAGCAAAAGTGGGAGTGAGGTATACTGTGATACGTGAAACGGTTCAATCGAGCTAATCCAACCTGTCCACAGCAAAAAAAACATGTCCGGAATCGTTGGAGGCGTGTGTGACTGAAGGAGAGGCACAGACTGTGAGCAAAAAAAAAAACATGCCCAGTACTCACGCGCTCGCTCGAACCGCCTTTCCTTGCAGCAGAAGCCGTCTGCCTCCACTGCTGTCCCGCTCCACCATCCGTCTATATAAAGCACCACGCGGCGGCGGCGGCGTTCACCACAACCCGCACCCCATCCAATTTCTCTTCCGGCCTCCATTCGAGCAGCGCGCACCAACTCCGTCCAGCTAGCGAGCCGGAGACGAAGCGGGTCCGATCGACATGTCGCTACCGGGCTCTGGCTCGGCATCCGCCGCTGCCGAAGCGGCCGCCGCCGAAGCTGCCGAAGCGGCCGCCGCGGAAGCGGCCGCCGCCGCGGCCACCGCCGCCGCGGCCGCCGCCGCTCCTGAGGTGGCCAGGAAGGCTTGGACCAAGGAGGAGGACACCGTCCTGCGGGAGCAGGTGCGCCTGCACGGCGGGCCGAGCAAGTGGGACTCCATCTGCCAGGCGCTGCCCGGGCGGAACGGCCCGGCGTGTCGCCAGCGCTGGTTTCGCTTCGTCAGCCCGACCATCGACGTCGACAAGCCCTTTACAGCGGAGGAGGACCAGATCATCGTCACGAACCATGCCAGGTATGGCAACTACTGGACCACCATCGCCCACTTCCTCCCTGGCCGCAGCGACTTGGCCATTCTCGATCAACCGGTGGAAGTCCGTCCTCTCCAAGCAGCACGGCGCCCACGCCTTCACGCCCGCTCCCGCTCCCGCCGCCGCACGCGCCGCGGGCCCTGTCCTACCGCTGGTCAGGGGCGGTACCTCGTCGGCTACGCACGCGACGCAGGAGGACTTGACGGGGGACGAGCCGTCCGCGCCGCTCATGGAGTGCCTCCAGCTGTTCCCTCTCGCTCCCGGGGATATCAGGGCCGATCCGCGCGCGGCGCCGTCCAGTGATTTGTCTTGCGGTGCAGATGACCCGCTCACGCAGCTGAGGCTCGCGCCCGCGCCAGCGGCGACGGTGGTCGAGGCTACGCCGCTGTAGACTCCTTCTAATCTCGCCTTAATTTCGTTTTACTTCCCGTCGCTTGTGGAAGTTAACTCTTGTGGATGATCAAATAGGTTTTTAGGGCAATCAAAACAATCCTGGATGTTTGTTGGAAGCTACTCCCGTGCTGTGGATATATCTTTGTATCAGTGGAATTCTGAACCCTCTGCAATTCCCTTTTATGGTCGTGTTGTGGATATCTCAGTATCAATAGAACTGTGAATTCTATTGTTGGTATAACTTCTATTGTTGGTATCAATATATCTTTGTATCAGTGGAAACAAGAATTGGCCTACTTAAAATGTTCATTGAATTTGTTTCCTTCACTTCTTCAGTTACAGAGATTCCATACGGAAAATATACTGGAGTACGTAGTTGTTGACCCTGAATTTTACCGATGTCCAGTGCATTGCATTGCTTCAACTTTATACTTTCCTCATACTTCAGATTGGAAATCAGAGCCGTCGAAGCAGATGTGTTCAGTTGTTTGCATCGAACTCTGAAAATTTGAAAAGGCTGTGATTGGAACGACTCGTGTCTTACGTAATCTTCTTGTGATTTCTTGGAAGATATTTCCAGCTGATGTTTTGATTTTAATATATTCTTGCTTCTTGGTAATCGAGAAAATACTGAATTCTTGTAATTTCAGTGGACGCCTGTTGCTAATCAGCTACTCAACCTTTAGCAATCATCATGGAAATTTTCGCATCTTCTTAATTTGCTAGATTGTTAATTGCAATTAATCTGTGGAGATTTTACGATCTGTACGTGCATTGCATTTTTCGTCCGTTAACTGATATGATGGAAGAATTTGCCGGCTTTCTGTTGATCATTCCAACAAAATCTTTCATGTATAACATTTTTATGTGTATGCAAGATCAAATGTAACACTTTTTCTTGTGACTAGTGACCGTGACAAAATGTTGCTGAATTTTGAATACAACCAGGTGCCAAAAAATAAGCATGCGACAAATCCTCAATTGGTTGCAGCCAAACGTAGGAAAGGAAAGGGGGTCACAGTTATGTATCCTGTGATATTGATATTACTGTTTAATGTCAATATTACTGTTTGATTGGCCATAGTGTTGAATTGTAAGAGTATGAGCATTATACTGTTTTATTTATAGACGTTAAAAAATGTTTCTGTATAACATGTTACATGAAAAAATTAATGGTGTGTAAAGCTGTGAGACCTGAATCTGATGCAACAAATTTGAAGGCAAAGATGACAATGTCCACAGTAATATTTTTCATCATTTCCTTCATATTTGCAGGACAAACATTTAACAAATTTACACGGTTTATTTCCAGTTGCAAAAATGTATCACCTCTGCGAACTGTAATTATACTCATGCTACTCCATCCGTAACGGATTATAAGGCCGACTTGTATCATTAGGTTGTAAATTTGACCAACGTAATATACTAGAAAACATATATCATTAGAAAGTTCAGGTATTCCACGTTCTAATGATGTAATTTTTGTGATGTACAATTCATGTTATGGTGGTCAAAGATACTTTAGGAATTTGCCGCGGTCTTATAATCCCTTACGGAGGGAGTACTATACAAGGGGAAACTCAAAATGGAGGCCGAGCTACACATAGCACTTTATTTTTGAACATTTGAATTTCATAGTATTATAAAATTTAAAAAATGTGAAACAAAATTTTGGAGATAGCCAATGTTGTATACTAGTATACTACAAAAGTGCAAAATCTCAATTCGAACTACTTTATATTCCGGACTACACAAAAATGACAAAATCTGTTGATTTTGTCATTTTGCGTAGATTTTGTCATTTTCTATTTTTTCATTTGTGTAACCTATCATACAAAGTAGTTCGAACTGAGATTTTGGTAGTATACATAATTTTCTACCTCTGAAATATTTTTTCCTATTTCTTTGAAATTTTGAAATACAAATTTGAGATGTTTTAAAATAAAAGGCTATAAGTAGCTCGATCTACACTTGCCGGCTCCCATAATTTTTGACTGCACTATAATGTACGTACAATTGGGAGTAAATAAAAGGACATGTGTTCTACCATACCATCACAATTAAATCATGCCACTCTTATTGCCGATTAAAGTTCTTCTACCAATTACATTTTAGTCCATTTTCAATTTCTTTTTTACACTTTGGTAGTTGCCTGTCTTTGATGTGATGGAAGGATCATGGCTTCATCTTGTATCTTGCAAGATAGAAACAACATTAACTTCAAGTACCTTGACGTACATGGACTTCAACAAACGGGAACCTCGCAGCCCAATATAAGATTCACAAGCTGCACTGGCCCTCGTGCCGCTTATGGGTTTCTCACACCCTGCTAGACGATGTTGCGCCGATCTTCCCGCCTCTGCTTGCCGCATGCTCTCACCACTACTACCAGCCGCCGCAGAGCAGGTGAATCAGCGAAGTGATGGCCACCACCGGCAATCACCATCCCTGGCCGTCGGAATCCCGTTCCACGCCGTGTGCTGCAGCTATGCGTCAGAGGTGAGACTGAGAGTGAGAGGTACAAAGGAGGGCAGAGAGGACGGGTCAGGCTAGGTACACGATAATGCAACTCTAAATATGGGTGTCCCGGACTTATCCGGAACGTCCATTCGTGCTTTGCGATTCGTGTAACATGTCTTTGTACAATGCGGAAAACACCCTGTGTTATATTTCTTTCATGTTAGTAAGCCCCTCATTTTTTTACAGGAAACACCGTTTAATCCATAATTTTAGGACGACCTAGAAGTTTTGTCTAGATCATGTCCGTCGTTCTCCTTTTGACCAACCAAATTTCATGAAAAGTAGATCTGAAGAAACCAAAAGATGAAAGCTACATCAAATTTCATGACACATCCAGATCTGGAAGAAACAATATCTAGAGGAAAGAAAGGAAAGAAAATCAAATCAATGGAGAAATGGAACGGAGGAATCCTCGACATCTAGGGGAGGTTGAAGAAGGAGGTGGCAACATCGCTTCTCGAGATGGCAGTTGGCGAGCTCGTCCCGCAGAGCACCATGTACGGTCCATGAAGAAAGAGGCTTGCTTCGGTGTCCCCCCTCACCAAAATTTAAAGGGGTAAGTTTTTTCCGGTGTCTTCTTGTTTTAGCTAGTAAAAACACATATGAAGCCCTATGTACCCTTATATAGATATACTAGGTGTACTTAATGTTTCTACCAGTCGATGTGGCTGATGGAATATTTTATGCACGGACATTTCAGTTTTCAGCGTACACTGGCGCGTTTGACTAGTGAATAATACTCCCTCCATTCCTTTCTATAGTGCGTATAGATTTTTGGCATATGTTTCAGAATATAAGGCTGTAGCTTGGCTTTTTTTCAATTACCCCCTCCACCGATCAACTCCCACATGACATGCATGAAAAAAAATCATACAAAATAGGAAACAATTAATTGAGATTTCTAATGCATGACCCCAATGATTGCTTAGATTTAGGAAGCAATGTTTTTCTTTCTTAATTAAATCTGGCTGCACATATATGGAGAGTCAACCAGAGAGATTTGTGAGATTTGTTACGGTAAGTTAGGAAGTTGCCGATTCCCTAATTTTACTCCGATCTCAAATCGTTTAGTCAGGAGGTTTTGTTTAAAAAATACTCTTGCGCTAATTTCCGTGCCAAAAAACTATAGGTACTATAAAATAGAACGGATGGAGTATAGATTTAAATGGCTTGTATTTATGCCTTTTTATTCATTTCTAATCAGTACGCCCCTAGTTACGAGAAAGTATGAAGAGATCTTAGCCATACATGTGTTTCAGTTAACCAAATTTTGAACGAATGGGGGGGGGCACCGAAGCAAAAGTGATGAAGAAAATAGAAGGAAATCACATGAAGAATCCATGGAAGGAAATCACATCCGGATTCGATTTACAAGTGCTGGTCTGCAACAGCCTGCCGCCGCCGGGTGCGAATGAGGCACGGGAGGACAAGGAGGCGGCATCGGAGCTAGGAGGGTCAGTGCAGAACAAACTGTACCATTTACATATTTTTTTGAGATGAAAAACCAGACTTCCATTAACATGTGGTACCAGCACGATCGCTGTCCACGAAAACTCGTAGAAACTCAGGTACATCATCCGGTCATACGGATGGGGACTGATGTCCAAGTTTTTTTTCACCATACGTCGCCAGAGCATCCGTAACTTTATTACAATCCTTTGGGCAGTACTTAATAGAGAAGTTTAAACGAGCTAAAAACTGAGCTAAAAACTTAATCTCACTGAAGATATGAACATTAACTGATAGATCATGAACCTTGATGGTTTCAACAAGTTTTTGAGAGTCCGTTTCCACTTGGATCATACCAATACTTCAGGATTGTGTCCATTGTAATCCGGCCTGGCATGCAACAGGCTCTGGGTGCAGGGTTATAGGAGTGGGAAGATGGACTATGTACATGATCTGAATGTAAATATGTATGCGCGAATCTTGAAGCCCCTGTGACCTTTGGAGAGTGACACCCATCTATGTGGGGGAAAAACTGCGTTGGGTAGGCATGCGTTGTAAATGGATTGAATCGGGTTGGATTTTTCTCATACCATATCTTTAACATATATTTTTCTTGAATTTGTATTCGAGCGTATATTGATCGGTTTCGAATTTGAATTCGGATATACCGTACTGCGGATTTGAATTGGAAATGAGCCAAATTCAGACCGGAAACGAAAAATAGTCGGATATATGCTCTCATCGGTAAACATATATAGTTCGTGCAAATCTTGAGTTAGATTTAAATATTTAATCTTGTGTAGTTAAGAAAACGGAAACCCAATGTAACTCAAGCATTGATACAGTTAAACATGCTCGCTAAATGAATTTGGTAACTCAATGACTAATAACATTGCAATATATGCTTTCGCTTTTGACTAAAATTATCTGATTATCTGATTTAAAATCTTCGAATTATCCTAATTAAAATTTCGATAAGCCATATCCGCAATTCCACATGCTATTTGCTATATCATATCATATACCATATCCAGAGCATCACATCGAAATCGGATATCTTTATCTGCCGGATTGTTTAAAATCGGATATGGATACCTTAAAATGGATTGGATTTAGAGACAGTTTCGATTCGGAAACTATCCGTTTATACCCCTAGGCACGCCGGACACCAGAGCTTGTTGGAGCCCCCGATTTGGGGCTTGTTTGGCTGTTGGGAATCAAAACCTAGGGTACCGATGCTCTTGGTCCGTGGGCCGAAGGGCTGCGGCTATTGTGCCCCCGCCATGGCCATCACTGCCCTCAGTGGTCGTCGATCTTCTCCGACACACTACCGTTCGTTGTCACGCGGGTGTGGCAACAAGGGGGTGTCCTTGATCTGCCGGCTTTTACCGGTGGATCGGGTGCCCGTTGATCGTGGGATGCGTGGGGGCTCGACCTGAATAAAGGCAACGATCCTAGGGTTCCTCTCGCACCATGATGAAGATCTGTTTGATGCATGTCCTCCAGGATCTAGCCGGAGTGTCGAGTTCCGTAAGGCTCCGCCGATGAACTCCCTAGTGCGCCTTATGCCTGGAGATTGGTGGATCCTATGGGATTTGGTCGTGCGCACCCATGTTTATTTCCCGATTGTTTGGTCCTGGAGGGAGTGGCCCGAAGCTCTGCTATCTGTTGTCATCAGGGGACATGTTTTGGTCCATGGTGAAGTTAGAGACGAATAATGTCATGAAAGACGGGAATTGAGGACTAGTAATGGTAGTTCGAATCTTTGCGGCGATGATGATTTGACTTGGTGGTTTAGGTTTCGTAGCAGCTGTATGCAAAAGGGGGAGGCAACAGAAATGGTTTTTGTTTGAGAGCAGAGACTACCTTCATAGAAAACCTAAGATCCTCGATAGGGCGAGGACAATGCTTGTGCACTGCTTTTTTTTAGAGGCAAGGCATTTGGATAACCTGGATTTTAGGTGTTGTTTCGCTGATGTTTGTGTTGCTGCTGCAAAATGGAGACTTGCCGGCGCCCAGCCGTGCACCCCATAGGCGCCCCAATACAATTTCATATATAATTTAAATTTAAACAAAAAATAAATTGTGATAATTTATTATAACTTAAACAAATTTAAAAGTTTAAATCACAATAATAGAAAACAAATAAACAAACTAGACACCGCCTTTGAGAATCCATAAATGCTCCACCAGATCATCTTGTAGTTGGTGATGAGTGTTGGAATCTCGGGCTTCTTGATGCCTAGCGAGAAAAGCATCGAAATGCAGGAGGCACATTGTGATCAACATCTGCAAGAGGACCCATCCGTTTATACAATTCATTTTCAAACACTGGAAATTTCCGCTCTCGATGATCATGTTGTGCAGTATGACACAAGAAGTCATGACCTCCTACGCCTGCTCTTTGTACCATGTAAGAGCAGGGTATAGGACAATGGCAAAGCGAGCTTGCAGCACACCAAATGCCCTCTCCACATCCTTTCTGGCTGCCTCCTGCATTTGAGCAAACCAAGCTTTCTTCCCTTCAGGTACAGGGTTTGAGATTGTCTTCACAAATATTGACCGTCTTGGATAGATGCCATCTGCAAGATAGTAGACCTTATCATACTGGTGGTCATTGATCTCCAGCGGCGTCCCTGATAGCAGTCGTGACAGCGAGCTCCTCGTCCATGAGCGCGACCATGGCGTCCTCGTCGTCCGAGTCCATCGCCTTGGCAAATAGCCGAACACCTCGCGTGCAAGGTGGGAGCGTGGTTGGGATAGAGGTAGAAGTGGTGGCGGGAGCGGGTAAACAACGACGGTGGGAATGGCCGGCGAGGTGGCAAGGGTTGCGGCGGATTGTATGCATCGGTGGAGTGGGTTCCTACTGGCGGCAATGGACCGTCGCGGCGAGGGGTGGTTGTGGCGGCGATATCGGGGATGGGAGGTGGTCACGAGGCGAAGGAGGAAAATATTTATGTTTTCTTGGCTCTGGTCGCTGACAGGGCTAGCCTGCGACGTTTTCTTGCCACGTTGGCGCCCCGCAAGCCCCCCTGTAAATTGGGTTCGGCCTGGAGACACCAGATAGAGAGTTGGACGCGCCGGCGGAAAAACAAAATTTAGAGACCGTGGCTAGGCGTCCGTTTCCACGCCAACACCCCCAGTCAGCTATTAGAGGCCTTTAGGGCGAGTGGATATGCTCTAAGATAGCCTGCCATGTTTTTCCCAGGGGCTCCTAAACACGCGAGTGACCATACCGTGACTACTCGATCTCAGATCCAAAGTGCTGCCACGGGGCGGGCACATCGTCTATTAGGAGCCATGCCCTCTTAGAATACACATTAGCTTGCCATGTTTTTAAAGGCTCCTAAGAGCCACTCTAGCATACTGCGTATCGAAACCTGTATCCACATAATAATCATCGTTTTGCGGGTTAAGAGGTAAGATGGGCCAGTCCAGACACCGCATCGAGCCCGGCCGCATCCTAAAATATTTTTCCGGGCCATCCAGTTCCGCGCCGCGGAAACCCCAAATAACCAGTTTCGTGAGGCTGCCCGAGCGCGAACCCCATCCCCAACCCGCGTTGGCGCGCAGGAAGTTTCAGCTCCTCTCCTTCCCGCTTCGGCCCCACCATCCGCCGCGGCAAGCTTGCACCATGATGGAAGCCCCCAACCAGCCGGTGATCGCTGACCAGGATGCGCCACGTGGATCGACCCCGCCAACCGCTCCTGGTTCTCGAGCCGCCACAACAGCCACCGACAAGGAGCTCGTGGTCGACGGCACCCAGGAAGCTATCCTCCCCAACGTCAAGCGGAATCGGTTGGGGCAGCAAGTCGTCGCGGCTGGGGTTGCTGCTCCCGTTCCGACCAAGCGGCAGACGAAGTCAGGCAAAAACCACAGAAGAAGCAGACGATGAAGATGGTCGTCGCCACAATGGCGTGTCCTTGACATATTTGACGGCGGTGATGGGCGACGTGTCCTCCGCGGTCGCGCACAAGGTGCTCGACAAAAGTCCCTCCCTTGATGATGTGCCGAAATCGTATGTTGACATACTCAACTACGCGTCTGTGAACATCGACTCCCCGCAGCGCGCAGATTACAAACACTACACCGATGACATGGAGGATGGTCTCGATGATGATGAATTTGGGGAAGAAGAAGCCGATGGCGAAGAGGAAGGTGGGGTGCAAGAGATAGAAGAGGGGGCGTTCGAAGGGGCGGTGGTAAAGGCGAAGGGGAAGATGGCGAGGACCGGCAACTATACTGAATTTGAAGATGTGGTCTTGATCAAGGCTTGGGAGGGAGTCTCGATGGATGCCTTGACCAACACCGACACTAGTGGGAAAAGCCTACCAGTCGCGTGTCATTTTTGCTACCAGTCATGTGCCCTGGCCCGCCGTTGGTACCTCGCCAGTGGTAAGTATTACTAGTCGTGTGTCAACCCGACACGTGACTAGTATGGTAGGTACTAGTTGCGTCGGTCCTGGCACGCTTCCACTGAAGTACTAGTCGCGTGCACAGGCTAGGTCCGCTACTAGTGTCAATTTTCACATTTTTTAGAAAAGTTGGGACCATTGCCCAGTTGTTCACGTGATTTTACAAAAAAACACCCTAAAAACTAAAAGAAAGCAGTCGAGTCCATGTCGTCTCCTTGTGGTGTTTACGAGTGGAGATGGTGCGGAGGAGGAGGCGATCGCCATCGTCGGGATGTGGTGCAGAGGAGGAGGTCACGGTTGTCGGAGGTGGTGCGGAGTAGGAGCCGGTCGCTGTCGCCGAAGGTGGTGCGGAGGAGGATTCGATCATCATCGCCGAAGGTGGTGTGGAGGAGGAGGCGGAGCAGGGTGCCATATGTGGCCAGAGGAGGCAGTCGCCATCGCTTGAGGAGGTGCTGGTCTGTGGGGAGAAGGAGGAGAAGTGGAAGAGGAGGAGAGGAGAAGGTGGAAGAGGAGAAGAAGAGAAGGTGGAGAAATGGAAGAGTACGAGGGTATAAGGTGATGCAAGGGTAGATAAGGACTAAAAAGTTCAAAATTAAAGAGAGGGAATTTTTTAGGAATTTTTCAGATTAATTTTTTTTGCGTTGAAATCTAAGACCCGAAGAAAAAAACTAATTTCCTTTTCGAATGTTGGTAATCTAAAAATTATCTGAACGTCCGGAGGGAGTTTAAATTGGATGTAAAATTTTGCGTAGATACATTTTCATATAAAAATATTTTCATCGGAGGTTGTATGCAACCACAAGAGTCGTTTTACCAAGACATGACCTTATTTTGCATTATTAAAATTCATGTTTTGCATTATTAAAATTCATGTTTGTTAATTTTTCAGCTCGAAGGATTTTATTTTTTTAATTTTCTATCATTTTCTATGATTTTTTGAAAACTGAGAAGGCGATATCGATGCACGGGGGTGCAAATCCTAAAATTAGTAGTAGGGTGCCCAAAATAGGGAATGCTACTACTAAGTTGATAGTAGCAGCGTGCCCAAAATGAGGCACGCGACTACTATTTTTGCTGATTTGTGCACATCAGCCCAATATATTGGAAGCGGGTGAGCAAAGGCACACGCCACAAGTATGGAGATAGCAGTCGCGTGTCCCATGGACGCGCGCTGCGGGTACTTTCTAGACCCTGAGTACAGCTAGGCCCCACATCCTAGTAGCGTGCGTGTTTTTGGCACGCGACTACTAATACTGGTCGTGTGCGTTTAGAAGGGTGCGTTGCCAATGAGTGTCCACCTATAGCGTTTTCCCTGCTAGTGCGACCAAACCGGAAAGAGATGTTGGCAACGCATCAAGGATAAGTTCTTCAAGTTGATTCCACCTCTCTCTTCCACGCCAACTCGCTTGTACCATTCGCTCCAAGGCCAATAGGATACCATCAAGACGGCTTGAGCCAATGGGCTGGTTGCATTGAGGCGGTGAGGAATGCGCCACCGAGTGGCACCAACGTGGGTGATTGGGAAGAAATTGTGCAAAGAATGTACAAGGACATGCCTGGGTCGAAGGCAAGTCTTTTACATTCAAGCATCGATATACCATTATTGAGAACAACGAGGAATGAAAGATGAGGGAGCAAGAAGCACCACCACCGAGCCATAAGCTTGTCGAGTTGAAAGATGAGGAAGAGGATGATGTACTTGAGACCAAGAGGAACAAGAAGAGTCCGGATGGAACAAAGATGAGAAAGGACAAGATCAAGAAGCAAGGCGAGACCGCAAGTTTGTCCCTCAAGATTGATGTTATGGTGAAGTCCAAACAATTGTTGGTGATGAAGACATTGGAGTCAAAGGAGGAGACGATGGAGAAGAAACACAAAGAAAAGGAAGCTAAATGGAACATACTCCGGGAAGATGCCAAGCGCAAGGCCGACTTGGAAGAGAGGAGAGCAAGTGCCGACGAGAACCGGGCCATGGCGGAGCTCATTGTGGCGGAGAATGTGACTATGAGGATGAACCCAGCGGAGATGGATGAGTTTCCATCTAGAGTGGTGGAACCATGAGAAGATGGAGATCTTGACGAGAAGGAGTGAAGCGGCTCGCACTATCATGGCTGCCATGAGTTCTTCCCGAGGTGATGATGCTACAGCGAATGGTGCCGGCCATATGGATGATCCAGCAATCATGCGCGTTCTTGATAATGTGATGTATGATCTTTTTTTGGTTTCCTGTTTTGTGTAAGATTGAGTACTTTGACAATCAGTTTGCATGATTTATGTTCCTACATTCTCGAATTATCGAATGATTTGTCACTATATTTTCATAAATCATGTGTTGCGGCTTTGGTTTGCGCCACCACCAAGGCCAGACATAAGCGCCACCAACAAGGTATAAGCTATAGCCCGACTATTTTTTCAGCCTGCAAAACACGTTTGGGGTGCCCTCCATCAGTGTATTTTGGATTTAAGATTTTACCGAAGCTAGAGTTGGTCTAAGCAGGCAAACCTACCATCTATTAGGAATTGTGCACTTTCGGAGACACAGGTCCTCGGAGTACAACCCACGTTTCCGGGAGGCTCGTAAGCACGGGAGAGAATGGACTATAAGCGTTGGACTGGATCCAAGCCGCTGACACGAGGCACACCGCCTATTAGGAGTCACTCCTTCTCGTAGGAGCACGACTTGGCAACAAGGTTACTACTATTGTTGCCGCTGCCGCCGCCGCTACCACTGCTGCTACTGCTGCGGCGGCTACAACCTGCTACCGCTACCGCCACCGCCGCCACCATAAATTTGGTTGACGAAAAGATAATTTGAATGGGTCTGAAAAGTATATTACTACTATAGAGTTGAGGTAAGCCCTATACATTATAGATTTATTCTCTTTTTCGTATGGAGAATTGTAGTAGATACTAGTTCCACCACTAGTAGAAACTAGCAAAAGGGCCCGTGCGTTGCAACGGGAAGGAAAAATCAACCGTTGGATAAAAAACATCGGCTCGATCCGCATTATAGTCGAAACTCTATCAACCAGTAGAACACTACCTTCAGTTCGGACACAACATGTGTCTGGACTTCCCTGTATGTAAACTTGGAATTCTTTTTTCAAAAACACCTCTACAATTTACACTGTTTTACCAATGGGCTTTGAATTTCTAACTCTCCATATGTCATCAATCTACAATGTAGCTAATTTATCTTTCTTAGGCCGGCTCAGGCATGACTGCATCAATCAAATCATCCTTTATCTTCTCAATCTCCCAAGCTACTTTCATCTTAAGTGTCACTTTTATTACGGTGATTTGTTTGAGTAACCTTGGTAGGCTTTTCCATGAACATATCTCGTTCGGTTAGCCTCTTGGGTTTGTGTAGTACATTAGCAATTTAGAAGGTAGCAAAACTCTCGTACATTTCTAATTGTTACTACTCTATCATATAAAGGATGTCTTAGATTTATTAAAATTTAGATGTATCTATGCACTATCTGTGCACTATTTAATGTCTAGCATATCTAAATTTAGATAAATCTAAGACACATAAATAAATAAAGGTCAAGCCCAAAAAAACCTTGTCCATGTCTAGGAATCAAGAGAGGAAGTATCCCTTGTGTGATTGTGCATGGCTCAATATTAACCAAACAGACAACGTCATCTGATCCTATGAAATCTCCAACCTGCGGCATCAACATCCCCTGACTGCAGTTCAACTTTCTGGGCATACATGTCAGAGATCGCTCTCGCATAGCACGTTGGATCCCAACCCTGACTTGAGCATGCATCCATAAACTGCCGGCCATTATGTCCTTAAAAAGATAGCAACAGCTGATGAGTCTGCCAAGAGCGGCGTGGGCAACACCCTCAGCATCTCCTCACGCACACAGTTGCCTTGTACTCAGGCTCCCCACGCACGAGCAGACAATAGTAGAAAACCTCTCATCCATCTAAGCCTTTAGTCCCGGTTCCTTTACGAACCGGTACGAAAGGCGTTATTAATACCGGTTCCAGGGGTGGGACATTTATACCGGTTCGTTATGGACCTTTAATACCGGTTCGTGTTACGAACCGGTATTAAAGGGTTTCTGCCCAGTTTCCAGGTGGTGGTGGGGCCAAGGCTGCACCTTTAGTACCAGTTCATGTAAGGAACCGGTACTAAAGGGTCCATGCCATATATCAGCGCGCGGCGCGCGCCCGAGCTCCCTGCATATCTCATTTCCTTCTCATCCTCTCTCACATTTCCAAATATTTTGCACCTCTCACACTCCAATAATTTTCATTTTTCTCCACCATTTTAACAAGATTAACGGCATACATCTATCCAGGGTTAGCAATATCATCCTTCCTTCCGGCGTTTCTAATTTAGCTCATTTCTTTGGTAGTTTTAACTCGTACTATTTTTCTAGTGCAAGCAAGGTGTTCGATGAAATGCCTAAGTTAGTGATTTTATTTTTTTATATGCAATTTGAGCTAAAATTATGGTATGTTTTGTAGGTTTTAATTAGTATCATCCCTGTCCTTACCGCCGTCGATCGCCAGCGTCGTCCCCTAGCCGGCACAGTACCACCTCGGTGAGCCCCTCTTCTTTTTTATAAAAACAATTAGTTTTATGTGATGAACTTGAATATTAATTAAGTTGGTCACTCATATATCCATGATGTTGTGTATTTAATGATTTTTGATATACATATAAAATGCAGATAAGTCGACAATGGATGTACGGTGACCGGTGCCATCCCGAGTTCATTAATGGCATGCATTATTTTCTCAACGTGGCTGAGGCAAACAGGCGGTCGAATGGTTTCATGTATTGTCCATGTAGTTCCTGTAAGAATATGAAGGATTACTCTACCTCGAAGACCCTTCACGTCCACCTGCTGGAGAACGGTTTCATGCCCAGCTATAATTGTTGGACCAAGCACGGAGAAAGAGGGGTTATATTGGAAGACAACGAAGAAGAAGAGGATAGTGACAACTATCCCTTATTCACTGAAGACGGTGATAGTAGAATGGGGGAAGACGAAGCTAAAGAAGAGCCCATTTTCGATGAGCCGATTTTTGATGACCCGGATGACGATTTGGGTCGGGCCATTCTTGATGCGAAGATGAACTGCGGAAATGAAAAGGAAAGGTTGAAGTTGGATAAAATGTTAGAGGATCACAACAAACTGTTGTACCCAAATTGCGAAAATGGTCAGAAAAAGCTGGGTACCACGCTGGAATTGCTGCAGGTGGAAGGCGATGAATGGTACTTCGACAAGGGATTTGAAAAGTTGCTGAAAATAATAAAGAAGATGCTTCCAGGGGAGAACGTGTTGCCCTCTAGCACGTACGAAGCAAAGAAGGTTGTCTGCCCTCTAGGATTAGAGGTGCGGAAGATACATGCATGCATCAATGACTGCATCCTCTACCGCGGGGAGTACGAGAATTTGAATGCATGCCCGGTATGTAGTGCATTGAGGTATAAGATCAGGCGAGATGACCCTGGCGATGTTGAGGGTGAGTCCACCCCCAGGAAGAGGGTTCCTGCGAAGGTCATGTGGTATGCTCCTATAATACCACAGTTGAAACGTTTGTTCCAGAACAAAGAGCATGCCAAGTTGTTGCGATGGCACAAAGAGGACCGTAAGAAAGATGTGATGCTTCGAGACACCCCGCCGACGGGTCGCGGTGGAGAAAAATCGACAGAGAGTTCAAGTCATTTTCAGATGACGCAAGGAACTTAAGATTTGGTCTAAGTACGAGATGGCTTTAATACTTTCGGGAGCGAGCTCCAGTCCTAGCACCTGGCCGGTGACTCTATGTATCTATAACCTTCCTCCTTGGTTGTGCATGAAGCGGAAGTTCATTATGATGCCGGTGCTCATCCAGGGCCCGAAGCAACCCGGCAACGACATTGATGTGTACCTGAGGCCATTGGTTGAAGAACTTTTAGAGTTGTGGCGTGACGAAGGTGTACCGTGTGGGATGAGCACGAACAAAAGGAATTTAACCTACGAGCGTTGTTATTTGTAACCATCAATGATTGGCCTGCTCTTGGTAACATTTCGGGGCGGTCAAACAAGGGATACAATGCATGCACACACTCGTTTAGGTGAGAGTCGACGAGTAATTATTTGGGAAACAAGAATGTGTACACGGGGCATCGTCGATTTCTTCCAAAACAACATCACGTAAGAAAGAGAGGAAAGCATTTCGGAGGTGAGGCGGATAACCGAACGAAGCCTACCCGCCCTCATCGGGGAAGTTATATATGATATGGTCAAGGATTTAAAAGTGATCTTTGGAAAGGGTCCCGGCGGACAATCTGTTCCGCATGATGTTGACAGACACGTACCCATGTGGAAGAAGAAGTTGATATTTTGGGAGCTACCCTACTGGAAATTCTTAGAGGTTCACTCTGCAATCGACGTGATGCACGTGACGAAAAATCTTTGTGTGAACCTCCTAACTTCTTGGGCGTGTATGGGAAGACAAAAGATACACCGGATGCACGGCAGGACCAGCAAAATATCCACGAAGGAAACAATCTGAATCCAGAGAAGTATCAAGGTCCTGCCAGCTACGCTCTTACCAAAGAGGAGAAGGAGATCTTTTTTGAAGTCCTGAGTAGCATCAAGGTCCCGTCTCGCTTCTCGTCGAATATAAAGGGAATAATAAACATGTCGGAGAAAAAGTTTCAAAACCTAAAGTCTCATGACTGCCACGTGATTATGACACAATTACTTCCGGTTGCATTGAGGGGGCTTCTGCCAGAAAATGTTTGAGTACCCATTGTGAAGCTATGTGCGTTCCTCAATGCAATTTCTTAGAAGGTGATCAATCCACTTACTCTACAAAATTTACAGAAGGATGTGGTCCAATGTCTAGTCTGCTTCGAGTTGGTGTTCCCGCCATCCTTCTTCAATATTATGACACATCTCCTAGTTCACCTGGTCGAAGAAATTGGCGTTCTCGGTCCTGTATTTCTACACAACATGTTCCCCTTTGAGAGATCCATGGGAGTCTTAAAGAAGTACGTTCATAACCGTGCTAGGCCAGAAGGAAGCATCTCCAAGGGCTATGGAACGAGAGGAGGTCATTGAGTTTTGTGTTGACTTTATTCCGACCTTAAGCCGATCGGTGTTCCTGAATCGCGCTATGAGGGGAGACTGCGTGGAAAAGGCACGCTAGGAAAGAAATCAACAACGTGTATGGACGGACATTCTTTCACTCAAGCACACTACACGAGTTCTACATAATTCCATCTTGGTGGCTCCGTACAAAGAGGAACACAAGGATATCTTACGCTCTAAGTACCGGAGCAACGTGAAGATTGGATTGATGGAGAACACATGAAGACTTTCGGCGGTTGGTTGCAAACACGTCTCATGAATGTCACCGATGACGAGCAGCTGTACTTGTTGGCCAAGCAACCATCTTCTACTATATCGACTTTTCAAGGGTACGAGATTAATGGGAACACATTTTACACTTTCGCCCAAGACAAAAAGAGCACCAACCAAAACGATGGTGTCCGCTTTGATGCGAGAAGATGGCAATGGGAACAAGGTCACATATTATGGGTACATAGAGAAGATATGGGAACTTGACTATGGACCTAATTTCAAGGTTCCTTTGTTCCGGTGCAAATGGTTCAACTCGAAAGACGGGGTACAGTAGACCCGCGATACGGAATGACTACGAGTGGATTTCAAGAATCTAGGGTACGACACCGAACCATTCGTCCTAGCCGGTGAAGTGGCTCGGGTTTTTTATGTGAAGGATATGTCTAGCAAACCGAAAAAAGAAAAGAAAGGCAAGAGGAAACATCATACGATGAGTCAAAGCGGCACATAGTTCTTTCAGGAAAAAGAAACATCGTGGGAGTAGAGGACAAGACGAGACATGTCGAGAAGATTATAATAAGTTTGACGATATTCCACCCTTCAAGGTAAAAATTGAACCAAGCATCATCTTAAACAATGAAGATTGTCCATGGTTGCGTCGCGATGAAGAAGAAAGGAAACGAACGAAGAAAACTCGGAAGACTAGCTAGCTACATATAGGGATCATAACTTGTGTATCTCAATATGGAAATCACTTTTGTGTAATGATGTTACTGTATGTAAGATATTAACAATGGAGATGGTTGGCTTGTTTTACTAGTTAAGTAGCTTTCACGGGCTTGCAGGGAAATTTTTCCGAGGCGGAACTTCCGAATATGCCATATATAGGGCATGTGCACCAAGGGCATATTCGAGAAGTTCCGCCACGGGAGATTTCCCAACCCTTTCCCCAACATTGTTAGAGGAGATAGAGTCTTCCACGGGCTTGCAGGAAAAAATTTCCGAGGCAGAACTTCCGAAGATGCCATAGGGCGTGTGCACCAAGGGCATCTTCGACAAGTTCCGCCACGGGAGATTTCCCAACCCTTTCCCCAACATTGTTAGAGGAGATCGATGGAGTCTTCCACGGGCTTGCAGGGAAATTTTTCCGAGGCGGAACTTCTGAAGATGCCATAGGGCGTGTGCACCAAGGGCATCTTCGACAAGTTTCGTCACGGGAGATTTCCCAACCCTTTCCTCCATCCATGGTGATGAAACTCTCCATCCATGTTGGCTTGTTGAGCTGCTTCCCATGGTGTATCGATGCTCCTTTTATAGGCACGGCGCTGCTTCTACTTTGTCTTCTTCTTCCTCCGACAGGGCGTCGTGCGCTACATACTTTAGCTCATCGAGCAGAGCGTCCTTATCCCGCCGACAGCTTTAGTACCGGTTGCACCCACCAACCGGTACTAAAGGTTACCCACGCGTCCTTATCCCACCGACAGGGCGTCGTGCGCTACATACTTTATCTCATCGAGCGGGGCGTCCTTATCCTGCCGACAGCTTTAGTACCGGTTGCACCCACCAACCGGTACTAAAGGTTACCCACGCGTCCTTATCCCACCGACGGGCGTCGTGCGCTACATACTTTATCTCATCGAGCAGGGCGTCCTTATCCTGCCAGACGAGCTTTAGTACCGGTTGCACCCACCAACCGGTACTAAAGGTTACCCACGCGTCCTTATCCCACCGACGGGCGTCGTGCACTACATACTTTATCTCATCGAGCAGGGCGTCCTTATCCTGCCGACAGCTTTAGTACCGGTTGCACCCACCAGCCGGTACTAAAGGTTACCCACGCGTCCTTATCCCACCGACAGGGCGTCGTGCGCTACATACTTTATCTCATCGAGCAGGGCGTCCTTATCCTGCCGACAGCTTTAGTACCGGTTGCACCCACCAACCGGTACTAAAGGTTTGCCTCTGTCTTCCCGCCTATTTTCTTCCCGCGCTTTCCACCGGTTCCCGCCTCTGTCTTCCCGCCATTTTTTCACTATATATATGTAGGCTTGGCCACCATTTACATATCACATCTAGACTCATATCTCGCAAACCTCATCATTCTCTCCCATGGCTTCCATCGCATCTCTAACCCCCGGGAGGTGGAGGCGCTTGCGCCTCGAACTACCCCGCCCGCCGGGCTACCGCGTCCCGACCGGCTGGTTGCTAAGCGTCGGAGGCGTACCGGTCCCTCCGGTCCCTCTAGGTGTGGCGCGCGAGATGGCCATCACGAACCACTACTACTTCGAGCTCACGCCGGAGCGGCGGAGGAATCCCCGGTGGCATCCCGACTACAGCCCGACTTGGGAAAGCTTCTTCATCAATCGGCGTGAGAGGGCGCTTGCCGAGGCACGAGGAGGGCGGCCCGCCTCCTCCGAACTTCAACGAGGCCGGCCGTCGGGCTGTGGTGGCGCGGCCGGACTCTCCAAGGCGTCATGGCCTACCGTGGCCCCCGCCTGCGCTACCCTCAGTCCCAGCCCACGCGTGCTCACCCGCCGACGTTCGAGTACCGCGACCCCGATGCCAGCGACGATGATGACGGCGACTACGACGACTACAGTGGCGACTACTACAGGCTAGGCACGAGTATGACTAAATGACTCCAAGAGTAGAATTTGGCCATGTATCTTTAATTTTCAGTTAAGCTATGTACTTTTAATTCGAGTTCACTCGTAATAAAATTTTATTCCCGCCCTTTCTTTTCCGCCTTTTTTCTCCCACGCGCGGCGTCGTGGCGGGAAAGTTTCCCGCGCGACATCGTATGTGGCGGGAAACTTTCCCGCGCGGACGGCGTCGTTGCGGGAGTAAAGAAAACAAATAGAAAAGAAATATAAAAGAAAAGGAAAGAAAAGAAATAGAAAATAAAAAGAAAAGCAATAGAAAATAATAAAAAGAAAAGAAATAGAAAATAAAAGAAAAAGAAACAGAAAAGTAAAAAAGAAACAGAAAAGTAAAAAAGAAACAGAAAAGAAAAAAAGAAATAGAAAAGAAAAGGAAAGAAATGAAATAGAAAAGAAAAAGAAAAGCAATAGAAAACAATAAAAAGAAAAAAATAGAAAATAAAAGAAAAAGAAACAGAAAAGTAAAAAGAAACAGAAAAGAAAAAAGAAATAGAAAAGAAAAGGAAAGAAAAGAAATAGAAAAGAAATAGAAAAGCAATAGAAAATAATAAAAAGAAAAGAAATAGAAAATAAAAGAAAAAGAAACAGAAAAGTAAAAAAGAAACAGAAAAGTAAAAAAGAAACAGAAAAGATAAAAAGAAAAAGAAAAACTAAAAAAAGATTTGGTACGGTTGGTGCCACCAGCCGATACGAAAGGTCTTTCGTACCGGTTGGTGGCACCAACCGGTACCAAAGGCCCTCTCCCCTGTGTTATCACTTAGGCTCGTGGCAAAACTTTGCCAAATTCAACAGCTCCTCCGCGCGCAGACAGGCCCGAGCTCGCCGTCCCCCGCGTCATCGCCCTTAGCTACTGCCGTAGCCGCCGCCGTCGCCATCGCCGAAGCTCCACGCGCTGCCGCTGACGAGGGAATACCTCGGCAATGCCTACGTATTGTAGACTAGGGTTTCGGGAGGAGCGACGATGGAGATTCCGGGAGCGAGATTAGGCACACGACGTACCCAGCTTCGGGTCCCCTCGGTGGAGGATCCCTACGTGCTGCTAGCAATCCAGTATATGAGTATAATATGTTTACATGGTGTCGCCATAGGCGGATCTATGTTGTCTCTCTTCTATCTATCTGTTGTCCTCTATTTCGGGTGCCCTGGCTAGCTTTATATATGCAACCAGCCTAGGGTTTTACAAGAGTCCTAGTCGACTACTTCTTCGGGTTGCCTTGTTGGGCCTTCTCTCTATATTTGGTCTTCTCCATATTGGGCCGAACCAGGTGTACTAATAATGGGTACCCGAAGGGTATGCCCATGTCAGTAGCCCCCGAGTTTATAGGGAAGTCGAAGACTTGCGTAGAAACTCCAAGCATAACCATCTCCAAAGTCGAAGAAAAACAAGGCGAGGTCCATGCCGAAGATCATGCGTAGATGATGTCGATGATTCTTGAAATTATTTTTCCTGTCGGGTGCGCGCCAGCGCTCCTGATAGGAGTAGCCCCCGAGTCTATGGACAAGTGCTTGCGCTTGAGCATAGACTCAAGTTGTACTACTCGATGAAGAACTTTTACTATATTTCGGAGAATTCGATGAAATCTATGTGCTCCCGATGGGAGTAGGCTCCACTCGAGTCATAGAATCGAGTTGAGTCTACAAACATTGACTCGTTGTAGATCTTTGTCGAAGTTATTTTTCTATCGGGTGCGCGACCAGGCGCTCCCGATGGGAGTAGCCCCCGAGGCTACAGCCAAGTGCTTGCGCTTGGTTGTAGGCTCAACATTTTATGCCGCTATATTGTCATTCTTTCTCGAACTTCTTCATATTGATTGGGTGCGCGAACAGCGCTCCCGATGGGAGTAGCCCCGAGGCTATGAACAAATGCTTGTGTTTGATCATAGGCTCCCGCAATTCTATATTGTCATACTTGAATTTTTCTTTTTCTCAAAGTAGCTCCCGAGCATTTGGGCAAAAACTTGTATCTCGTCGGGAGGGTAAACAACTCTCTTGATAAGAGTAGCCCCCGAGCCTATGGGTAGGTGCTTGCACTTGGACATAGGCTCAAGTTGTACTACTCGATAAAGAACTTGGCGCAGGCCATATTTGTCGGGTCCAAGCCATTGCTATTTTTATTTGTTATCCATATCTATATTGTACAGGGATATTGGTAGTTGGGGTCTGGTTCATCCGACGGATCGGGTACCGAGTTAATCGCTCTAGTGGCAATCCGCAAAAACCTACTTCAAGATCACGTCCCTGGACATGATCCCGGGATACTGGTGTAAACATCGACAGGTGCCGCTTAAGGTCTTACCATTCTGTCGAGTCCCAGTCATGTTTATCGGGTACCTAACGCGTCCGTTAGGATTTTTCTTCGTATCTGTTGATACGGATAAAAGTAGCGAGCGCGAGTCTTCGGCGATGCCACGCCCAGCGAACGGATCCGGGGTCTTACCTTCGCAAATTTGCGGCATTCGGAAATTGATCGCAACTTTGGCGTTCGAGAATATATTGTCGAGTGCCTTATTCGGTCGATGCAATGACCCATTTTGCGGGTTCTTCTATTTTTCTCTCGGGCTTGATGATACAGCCGAATATATTGGTTCTTCTATATTGTCGGGTACATCACCGATGCTCTTGCTCGGAACAATATGACGAGTCAATAGACCCGAAGATTTGTCCGTCCTTTTTTTTTTTCTCTTTTTCTCCCTTTTTTTTTTTTTTTTTTTTTTTTTTTTTGGTTCCTCCTTGATGATAATTTCGTCGAGTTCCTCCTTCAAGAAAATTTTTTTCCGGGTCCTCCCTAATTCTTCGGGTTCTTCCTGAGGATAATTCTTCGGGACCTCTTTGAGGACAATTCTTCGGGACCTCCATGAAGATAATTTGTCGAGACCTCCATGAAGATAATTTGTCGAGACCTCCATGAAGATAATTTCGTCGGGTTCTCTCAAGATTTCGTCGGGTACTCTTTTGAATTCGTCGGGTTCTTCCACTGAAGACAATTTTTCGTGTGCTTTTTTGATTTCGTCGGGTTCCTCCCACGAAGAAGATTTCGTCGGGTTCTCTTTTATATACTTTGAAATTTGCTTTCTCCTGCACAAATGAACAAACTTTTTCTATCTTTTCTTTGACTCTCTTTTTCGCATGCGGTGTCAGATGCTCGGATTCGATGATATGTAAAGTGAATATACGCTGCGTAGCCCCCGAGCATCGGGTGCGGCAAAAGTAAATGATAATCAACTTTATGTGAAATAAAGGAACACTTAGCTTATTGAGCACAACGGAGTCGATGCGCGATGGAGGTCTTCGAGTGCAGCGAAATAGTCGAGCCGAAGTAGAAACCACTGAATTAGCGAAATTTGATACCACCAAATTGTTGATGAAGAGATAGCCGAGCCCCCGAGCGTTGCTGAGGTGATGTCATGATTGTTGTGTCGCAGTCGTGACCCGAGGCGAAATCGTTGTCGAGCCCCCGAGCGTTAGGCGTGACGTCGAAATAAGTTGATGGAGTCGCAAAGTCACATAAATTAAAGCCATTCAGTATGAAGCCATTGTCATAATATAAGTCCATGAAGATGAAGCCAAGGTATTTGAGATGAAACCATATTGGAGATTACGCCATGAAATATGAATCTGCCGATATTATAAAGGATGAATCCATTGAACCGAAGAATCCAGTAATAACCATGGAAGGTGAATCCATTGATGTCATAGAAGATGAATCCTTTGATCCGAAGAAAATAAATCCAATAATAGCCGTGAATATTGATATTGATATTATAGAAGATGAACCCATTGACCCGAAGAAAAGAATTCCAATAACAACCATAGACGATATATCCATTGACGCCTCGTATAGTATTGTATAAGAAGAAACCAATGATATCCCGAAGAAAATACATCCAGCATGCCGAAGAAGATAAATCCTCTGATCCGAAAAATAAATTCACTGACCCAAGATATGTAAGGTAATATTGTATTTTAGAGGAGACCAATTATTATAATAAGATGAATCCGACGAAGATAAGTCCAGTAATCCAAAGAAGATAAATCTACTGAGCCAAAGGAGATATTTTTACTAAGTCGAACCAAATAAGTCCACTAAGCCAAAGAATATGCATCCAGAGCCGAAGAACATTAATCCGCTGAGTCCGGGAAAGTTATATTTACTAAGCCCTCCACTGATCCTGAAGTACATCACATGAGTAATATATATCTTGCGAAAAAAAATCCTGATAAATTTTACTTCACAATATCCGAATAATCAAGTATATTTTTATGGTAACAATGTAATGGTGCAGCTTTCGATTGTTCGAGTGCGACGAAAATAAACGATAATCAACTTTGAAAAGGAAATACTTAGCTCTATTATTGGATGCGACGAAGTCGGTGTAGAAGTAGGTCATCCGGTAGATGGAGTCGATGAAGTGGACACAGCCGATGAAGTGTGCCGTTGTTGTCAAAACGTCGAAATTTTCTGGATTTACGATGAAATTGCTGCTTGATATCGACGAAATTGACTCTATCGAAGATGAACTTGAAGGATGTTGGCGATGAACTCGACGGATTCTTCCACGCAGTCGCGATCTCGACATAGCTGATAACGATGACTTCTTTTTCTTGACTTCGATCTTGCCGATGATGTTGACGATAAATCTGATGGATCCCGCCCAGATGACAAAATCCAGTCGTCGCAAATTCCCACGGACGGCGCCAATTGACGAGGGAATACCTCGGCAATGCCTACGTATTGTAGACTAGGGTTTTCGGGAAGAGCGACGATGGAGATTCCGGGGTCGAGATTAGGCACACGACGTACCCAGCTTCGGGTCCCCTCGGTGGAGGATCCCTACGTGCTGCTAGCAATCCAGTATATGAGTATAATATGTTTACATGGTGTCGCCATAGGCGGATCTATGTTGTCTCTCTTCTATCTATCTGTTGTCCTCTATTTCGGGTGCCCTGGCTAGCTTTATATATGCAACCAGCCTAGGGTTTTACAAGAGTCCTAGTCGACTACTTCTTCGGGTTGCCTTGTTGGGCCTTCTCTCTATATTTGGTCTTCTCCATATTGGGCCGAACCAGGTGTACTAATAATGGGTACCCGAAGGGTATGCCCATGTCAGCCGCCGTCGTCGTTGCCCGCAGCAGCAGGCCACCGTCGCGCGCAGCAACAGGCCGGGTCGCCGTCATCGCCGCGTCGCCCGCCGCTCTCCACCTCTCCCCGCGCCGGCAACCGAGGTGAGCACCCCCTCCTCTCCCTCCCTCGCCTCGCCTCCCTCGCGTCGCCTCCCTGGCCGCCGCGTGCCTCGCCGGGAGGAGCCCGCGCGCGCGTCGACTGCCGCGCCGCGGTCGCCGCCGGCCTCCCCTCACGCACGCCCGCAGCGTGCTCGACGAAATGCCGCGCCGCCGCCTCTCTTACAGGTCGGTGCGGCCCGGCGCGGCGTTCGCCGTGGTCGACCTCGCCCGCCTTCGCTCCGTGCGGGTCACCCGGGGACCGCCCGCCACCGCGTGGGTGGACTCCGGCGCGACGCTCGGGGAGCTCTACCACGCCGTCGGGAGGGCCAGCGGCCGTCTCGCGTTCCCGGCGGGCCTGTGCCCGACGGTGGGCGTTGGCGGGCACCTCAGCGGCGGCGGCTTCGGCATGCTCCTTCGCAAGCACGGCCTCGCCGCCGACCACGTCGTGGATGTCGTGCTGGTAGATGCTAAGGGGTGGCTCCTGGACAGGACCTCCATGGGGCGCGACGTCTTCTGGGCCATCCGTGGCGGCGGCGGTGGAGGGAGCTTCGGCATCGTGCTGTCGTGGAAGGTGAAGCTCGTGCCCATGCCGCCGACGGTTACGGTGTTCATGATACGTCTCCGACGTATCGATAATTTCTTATGTTCCATGCCACATTATTGATGATATCTACATGTTTTATGCACACTTTACGTCATATTCGTGCATTTTCTGGAACTAACCTATTAACAAGATGCCGAAGTGCCAGTTCCTGTTTTCTGCTGTTTTTGGTTTCAGAAATCCTAGTAACGAAATATTCTCGGAATCGGACGAAATCAACGCCCGGGTTCCTATTTTGCCCGAAGCATCCGGAACACACGAGAACCGCGGAGAGGGGGCACAGGCCCACCAAACCCTAGGCCGGCGCGGCCAAGGGGGCCCGCGCCCCTATAGTGTCGGCGCCCTTCGACCTTCCGACGCCGCCTCTTCGCCTATATAAAGCCCCTGGACCTAAAACCTCGATACGGAAAAGCCACGGTACGAGAAACCATCCGGAGCCGCCGCCATCGCGAAGCCAAGATCCGGGGGACAGGAGTCTCCGTTCCGGCACGCCGCCGGGACGGGGAAGTGCCCCGGAAGGCTTCTCCATCGACACCACCGCCATCTTCATCATCGCTGCTGTCTCCCATGAGGAGGGAGTAGTTCTCCATCGAGGCTCGGGGCTGTACCGGTAGCTATGTGGTTCATCTCTCTCCTATGTACTTCAATACAATAATCTCATGAGCTGCCTTACATGATTGAGATTCATATGATGATGCTTGTAATCTAGATGTCGTTATGCTAGTCAAGTGAATTTTACTTATGTGATCTCCGGAGACTCCTTGTCCCACGTGTGTAAAGGTGACGAGTGTGTGCACCGTGTGGGTCTCTTAGGCTATATTTCACAGAATACTTATTCACTGTTATGAATGGCATAGTGAAGTGCTTATTTATATCTCTTTATGATTGCAATGTGTTTTGTATCACAATTTATCTATGTGCTACTCTAGTGATGTTATTAAATTAGTTTTATTCCTCCTGCACGGTGTAATGGTGACAGGTTGTGCATCCGTGTTAGTACTTGGCGTAGGCTATGATTATGATCTCTTGTAGATTATGAAGTTAACTATTGCTATGATGGTATTGATGTGATCTATTCCTCCTACATAGTGTGAAGGTGACAAGTGTGCATGCTATGTTAGTACTTGGTTTAGTCGTGTTGATCTTTCATGCACTCTAAGGTTATTTAAATATGAACATTGAATTGTGGAGCTTGTTAACTCCGGCATTGAGGGTTCGTGTAATCCTACGCAATGGTGTTCATCATCCAACAAGAGTGTAGAGTATGCATTTATTTATTCTGTTATGTGATCAATGTTGAGAGTGTCCACTAGTGAAAGTATGATCCCTAGGCCTTGTTCCTAAATACTGCTATCGCTGCTTGTTTACTGTTTTACTGTGTTACTACTGTTGCGTTACTACTGCTTGTTTACTGTCCTAGGCAAAGCACTTTTCTGGTGTCGTTGCTACTGCTCAGACTTATTCATACCACCTGTATTTCACTATCTCTTCGCCGAACTAGTGCACCTATTAGGTGTGTTGGGGACTCAAGAGACTTCTTGCTTTGTGGTTGCAGGGTTGCATGAGAGGGATATCTTTGACCTCTTCCTCCCTGAGTTCGATAAACCTTGGGTGATCCACTTAAGGGAAAACTTGCTGCTGTTCTACAAACCTCTCGCTCTTGGAGGCCCAACACTGTCTACAGGAAAAGGAGGGGGCGTAGACATCAAGCTATTTTCTGGCGCCGTTGCCGGGGAGGAAAGGTAAAAGGTACTCACACTCCGGATCTCAGCTACCAAGCTATTTTCCGGCGCCGTTGTAAGTACTCGAAGCTATTTCCTTTAGATCCTGCAATTGCATCTTTTTGTTTCTTGTTTACACTAGTTTGGCATAATGGACAACAATGAGCTTCTTATTCTATTTCCTGATTTAAGACATGGATGGTTTGATCCGAAAATTAAAAAACCCATGGAACATGTTAGCATGAATACTTTGAACACCATTGTTGCTAATGATATGGAAAATTCTAAGCTTGGGGAAGCTAGCTCTGATGAGCATGATCTTTTTAGTCCCCCAAGCATTGAGGAGAAAATTTTCTTTGATGATACTTTGCCTCCTATTTATGATGATTATAATGATAGTAGTCTTTTGGTGCCACCTGTTATGGAGGATAAATTTGATTATGATTACAATATGCCTCCTATATTTGATAGCTAATTTGTTGAATTTGCTCCCACTACAACTAATAAAATTGATTATGCTTATGTGGAGAGTAATAATTTTATGCATGAGACTCATGATAAGAATGCTTTATGTGATAGTTATATTGTTGAGTTTGCTCATGTTGCTACTGAAAGTTATTATGAGAGAGGAAAATATGGTTGTAGAAATTTTCATGTTACTAAAACACCTCTCTATGTGCTGAAATTTTTCAAGCTACACTTGTTTTATCTTTCTATGCTTGTTGCATTATGCTTCATGAATTTGTTTATTTACAAGATTCCTATGCATAGGAAGCATGTTAGGCTTAAATTTGTTTTGAACTTGCTTCTTGATGCTCTCTTTTGCTTCAACTACTATTTCTTGCGAGTGCATCATTAAAACTGCTGAGCCCATCTTAATGGCTATAAAGAAAGAACTTCTTGGGAGATAACCCATGTGTTGTTTTGCTACAGTACTTTGTTTTATATTTGTGTCTTGGAAGTTGTTTACTACTGTAGCAACCTCTCCTTATCTTAGTTTTGTGTTTTGTTGTGCCAAGTGAAGCCTCTAATCGAAGGTTGATACTAGATTTGGATTTCTGCGCAGAAACAGATTTCTATCTGTCACGAATCTGGGCTGTTTTCTCTGTAGGTAACTCAGAAAAATATGCCAATTTACGTGCTTGTTCCTCAGATATGTACGCAACTTTCATTAGTTTTGAGTTTTCTTATCTGAGCAACGGAAGTATTTATTAAAAATTCGTCTTTACGGACTGTTCTGTTTTGACAGATTCTGCCTTTTATTTCGCATTGCTTCTTTCGCTGTGTTGGGTGGATTTCTTTGTTCCATTACCTTCCAGTAGCTTTGAGCAATGTCCAGAAGTGTTAAGAATGATTGTGTCACCTCTGAACATGTGAGTTTTTGATTATGTACTAACCCCTCTAATGAAGTTTATGAGAAGTTTGGTGTGAAGGAAGTTTTCAAGGGTCAAGAGAGGAGGATGATATACTATGATCAAGAAGAGTGAAAGCTCTAAGCTTGGGGATGCCCCGGTGGTTCACCCCTGCATATATCAAGAAGACTCAAGCATCTAAGCTTGGGGATGCCCAAGGCATCCCCTTCTTCACCGACAAATTATCAGGTTCCTTCTCTTGAAACTATATTTTTATTCGGTCACATCTTATGTGCTTTACTTGGAGCGTCTGTATGCTTTTATTTTTGTTTGTGTTTGAATAAATTGGATTACATCATGCTTGTGTGGGAGAGAGACACGCTCCGCTGTAGCATATGGACAAGTATGTCCTTAGGCTTTACTCATAGTATTCATGGCGAAGTTTCTTCTTCGTTAATTTGTTATATGGTTGGAAACGGAAAATGCTACATGTAGTAATTGGTAAAATGTCTTGGATAATGTGATACTTGGCAATTGTTGTGCTCATGTTTAAGCTCTTGCATCATATACTTTGCACCCATTAATGAAGAAATACATAGAGCTTGCTAAAATTTGGTTTGCATAATTGGTCTCTCTAAGATCTAGATAATTTCTAGTATTGAGTTTGAACAACACGGAAGACGGTGTAGAGTCTTATAATGTTTTCAATATGTCTTTTATGTGAGTTTTGCTGCACCGCTTCATCCTTGTGTTTGTTTCAAATAGCCTTGCTAGCCTAAACCTTGTATCGAGAGGGAATACTTCTCATGCATCCAAAATACTTGAGCCAACCACTATGCCATTTGTGTCCACCATACCTACCTACTACATGGTATTTCTCTGCCATTCCAAAGTAAATTGCTTGAGTGCTACCTTTAAATTTCCATTCTTCACCTTTACAATATATATCTCATGGGACAAATAGCTTAAAAACTATTGTGGTATTGAATATGTACTTATGCACTTTATCTCTTATTAAGTTGCTCGTTGTGCGATAACCATGTTCATTGGGGACGCCATCAACTACTCTTTGTTGAATTTCATGTGAGTTGCTATGCATGTTCGTCTTGTCTGAAGTAAGAGCGATCTACCACCTTATGGTTAGAGCATGCATATTGTTAGAGAAGAACATTGGGCCGCTAACTAAAGCCATGATCCATGGTGGAAGTTTCAGTTTTGGACATATATCCTCAATCTCATATGAGAAAATTAATTGTTGTTACATGCTTATGCATAAAAGAGGAGTCCATTATCTGTTGTCTATGTTGTCCCGGTATGGATGTCTAAGTTGAGAATAATCAATAGCGAGAAATCCGATGCGAGCTTTCTCCTTAGACCTTTGTACAGCGGCATAGAGGTACCCCTTTGTGACACTTGGTTAAAACATGTGCATTGCGATGATCCCGGTAGTCCAAGCTAATTAGGACAAGGTGCGGGCACTATTAGTATACTATGCATGAGGCTTGCAACTTGTAAGATATAATTTACATGATACATATGCTTTATTACTACCGTTGACAAAATTGTTTCTTGTTTTCAAAATCAAAGCTCTAGCACAAATATAGCAATCGATGTTTTTCCTCTATGGAGGACCATTCTTTTACTTTTATTGTTGACTCAGTTCACCTATTTCTCTCCATCTCAAGAAGCAAACACTTGTGTGAACCGTGCATTGATTCCTACATACTTGCATATTGCACTTGTTATATTACTCTATGTTAACAATATCCATGAGATATACATGTTACAAGTTGAAAGCAACCGCTGAAACTTCATCTTCCTTTGTGTTGTTTCAATACCTCTACTTTGAATTATTGCTTTATGAGTTAACTCTTATGCAAGACTTATTGATGCTTGTCTTGAAGTACTATTCATGAAAAGTCTTTGCTTTATGATTCAGCTTGTTTACTCATGTCATTTACATTGTTTTGATCGCTGCATTCACTACATATGCTTACAATAGTATGATCAAGGTTATGATGGCATGTCACTCCAGAAATTATCTTTGTTATCGTTTACCTGCTCGGGACGAGCAGGAACTAAGCTTGGGGATGCTGATACGTCTCCGACGTATCGATAATTTCTTATGTTCCATGCCACATTATTGATGATATCTACATGTTTTATGCACACTTTACGTCATATTCGTGCATTTTCTGGAACTAACCTATTAACAAGATGCCGAAGTGCCAGTTTCCGTTTTCTGCTGTTTTTGGTTTCGAAATCCTAGTAACGAAATATTCTCGAATCGGACGAAATCAACGCCCGGGTTCCTATTTTGCCCGGAAGCATCCGAACACACGAGAACCGCGGAGAGGGGGCACAGGCCCACCAAACCCTAGGCCGGCGCGGCCAGGGGGGCCCGCGCCCCTATAGTGTCGGCGCCCCTTCGACCTTCCGACGCCGCCTCTTCGCCTATATAAAGCCCCCGGACCTAAAACCTCGATACGGAAAAGCCACGGTACGAGAAACCATCCATAGCCGCCGCCATCGCGAAGCCAAGATCCGGGGGACAGAGTCTCTGTTCCGGCACGCCGCCGGGACGGGGAAGTGCCCCCGGAAGGCTTCTCCATCGACACCACCGCCATCTTCATCATCGCTGCTGTCTCCCATGAGGAGGGAGTAGTTCTCCATCGAGGCTCGGGGCTGTACCGGTAGCTATGTGGTTCATCTCTCTCCTATGTACTTCAATACAATAATCTCATGAGCTGCCTTACATGATTGAGATTCATATGATGATGCTTGTAATCTAGATGTCGTTATGCTAGTCAAGTGAATTTTACTTATGTGATCTCCGGAGACTCCTTGTCCCACGTGTGTAAAGGTGACAAGTGTGTGCACCGTGTGGGTCTCTTAGGCTATATTTCACGTAATACTTATTCACCTGTTATGAATGGCATAGTGAAGTGCTTATTTATATCTCTTTATGATTGCAATGTGTTTTGTATCACAATTTATCTATGTGCTACTCTAGTGATGTTATTAAAGTAGTTTTATTCCTCCCGCACGGTGTAATGGTGACAAGTGTGTGCATCCGTGTTAGTACTTGGCGTAGGCTATGATTATGATCTCTTGTAGATTATGAAGTTAACTATTGCTATGATAGTATTGATGTGATCTATTCCTCCTACATAGTGTGAAGGTGACAAGTGTGCATGCTATGTTAGTACTTGGTTTAGTCGTGTTGATCTTTCATGCACTCTAAGGTTATTTAAATATGAACATTGAATTGTGGAGCTTGTTAACTCCAGGCATTGAGGGTTCGTGTAATCCTACGCAATGGTGTTCATCATCCAACAAGAGTGTAGAGTATGCATTTATTTATTCTGTTATGTGATCAATGTTGAGAGTGTCCACTAGTGAAAGTATGATCCCTAGGCCTTGTTCCTAAATATCGCTATCGCTGCTTGTTTACTTGTTTTACCGTGTTACTACCGCTGCGTTACTACGCTTGTTTACCGTCCCGGGCAAAGCACTTTTCTCGGTGTCGTTGCTACTGCTCGACTTATTCATACCACCCGTATTTCACTATCTCTTCGCCGAACTAGTGCACCTATTAGGTGTGTTGGGGACACAAGAGACTTCTTGCTTTGTGGTTGCAGGGTTGCATGAGAGGGATATCTTTGACCTCTTCCTCCCTGAGTTCGACAAACCTTGGGTGATCCACTTAAGGGAAAACTTGCTGCTGTTCTACAAACCTCTGCTCTTGGAGGCCCAACACTGTCTACAGGAAAAGGAGGGGGCTTAGACATCAGTTCACCGTTGCCAAGTCCATCGAGGAGGGCGCCGTAGACATCCTTGCCAAGTGGACAGGTGGCCAGCTTCCAGTCCCTGTACCTGGGCACCTGCGACGCGGGCTGGCTGGGACGATGACGATAGTGTTGGCGGGGCGGCAGAGTTGGTTGCGGAGGCGCTGCATGACTGACGAGAACGAAGCGCACATGCGCGCGCTCGCGTGTTTGTTGCCGGCGTGTTCATTATGATGCAGGCGCTACGAGTGTACGAGTGTCGCGGTAGGCGGTGATGATGGCGTCGCGGCGCGTGATGGCGTCGCGGTAGGCGGTGTTCTCGTTCTTAGTTTGCTACATTTTTAGCAGGAATCTGACATTATCTTAAGCCCCTTAATTAATTTCAAGTCATTGTTCAAGATTTCTTGTTCTTATGCTAGATGGCTATTCAAATAACTAGAATGGAAAATGGGCAAATCGCAAACGAGCAGCAATATGATGCCATTGCATTATCACTAGGTGTTCCGGCACTCTATGGTTTCGCTATTAATCGGTATACATAGAGAGAAGAGCGAGAGGAGGAGCGCCGAGTGTTAGGGTTAGGGTCCGTAGCGGTGCCGAGTCCGTGGCGGTGCCACCGCGACAAAGAGAGGAGAGCGAGAGGAGGAGCGCCGAGTGTTAGGGTTAGGGTCTGTAGCGGTGCCGAGTCCGTGGCGGTGCCGCCGTGACATAGAGAGAAGAGCGAGAGGAGGAGGGGGAACACCGTGTCCGTGGCCGTGGCGGTCCGTTAGGGTTTTTTTGCTTTCTTCATTTCAATTGTTATCCATCTAGCAATCTGTTATATGATCATGACATGATGAATGAAATACAATTGCTTTCTTAATTTTGTAGTGACATTGAGGTATGGAGGACGGCACCTTCGTCCGAGATGAGGAGGGGGAAGAAGCGGTGCAGAAATTGATCTATGAGAGTGCCCGTGGTCCGGAACCCGACGATGGAGATGACAACGAGTTCCAAGACTTTCTGAATGATTTTGGCGAGGGACTTGAGTCTGAACAAGTTAGAAAAGACAATGAAGTGTCCATCACAAACTCCGGCGAGGTGTATATCTATGTATCAATTAGTCTGTGTTCATCCCTAGATGCATTCATTTATTTGTATTGCACTTATTAACGAATAATGTTTTCTTTTAGCCTTCGGATCATCGAGCAAGTCTGTTAGAACAAAACGAGGCCCGACGCGGGTGCTAAAGGGCGAGGGCAGGTTAGCCCTCACGGCATTCAAGGATAATGGTGAACCAGAGCATCCCAAGGAGTTTTGCCGCAAATTTACAAGTCAAGCCGGAGTTATTGTTAGGGACAATGTACCGATCAGCATTCAAGAGTGGCATAAGCCGAAGAACCCGAAGAGTGGTGCTAGTTATGTCAACGACACGATGAAAAAATTTCTTTGGGACACGCTACTGACAAAGTTCAGCCTACCAGAAGACATGACGGAAGGCCAGAAGAATAAAGTCAAGGAATGGACATTGAAGAAGATGGCCATACAATTCCGCAGCTTCAAGAAAAATTTATGGGACAAATATAAGAATGAAGATCCAGTATTCGATGATAATCTAGTGAAGATAAAAGATCACTGGGCCGCATTTAAGGAGTATAAGAAATCGTCTACTTTTGTGTCCCGATCGAAGAAAAATACCAAAAATGCTTCAAAGAAGAAACTTCCGCATCATTTGGGGTCGGTGGCTACAAGAGTGCCATTCCGAAGTGGACAGCGTTTGAGAATAAACTCGATGGATGATGGAATCACTCCACGTACATGGGACCGGCCCGAACGGTCCAAGTTCCGGTTGTTCGCTCATGGGGCGGGGTTGGACCCAAAGACAGGGCTGATCGTTGCGAAGGGAAAACGGAAGGAAAAAATTGAGGCAATTGTACCGAAGCTTGTAGATGCAATTGAAAAGGTCGAAAGGGAGAGTACATTCCCGATCGAGAGAATGACGAGCCGACACTCGCTCCGGGGAACCCCGAACATGTTGGACGGGTACGAGCTCGCCCAGGTCTCACCATGAAGGAAGTGTGGCCGGACAGCTGCCGACACTTATAGAAGCCGTTCGCGAAAGAAGAAGAAGGACGCCGACATTGTAACGGAATTGTTAACTAGGGTGGAGGCTCTTGAGAGAAATCAGAGGGCACCCGATCAGCCGCTGTTTCTACAGGATCCACAAGCCGATGTTGCCCCATCTCAGCCGAAGAAGCAGTTGTCGGTTCCTCGCATCTTGACGGATGTGGAGGAAGCTACCCCGTGGATTATGTCACGGAGAAGACAGATTGCGAGCTACATATGTTATTCAGTGACCGCGTCCGTTAAGGTGGCGGTCGGCTATGTGTACCCAAGTGAAGATGGAGCAATGCACCATCATATGCCCATTCCACCTCGGCTTTGTTCGTGTCGGGGTGGATGAAGTTGTTCCGGGTTTTGAAACAATGGAGCTTGATATTCCTAGAGGTGAAGATGAGAGGACACCGGCCGATGTCAAGCACGGTTTCGCCCTATGGCCGAAGAAGTACGTCATCCTTTTGCAAAGGCCACCGACTCCTACACATGAGCAGCAAATGCCATCGACTCCTCCCGGTGGTAGTCCCGGTGAGCAGCCAAGTCCACACCTACCCGAGAGGGACCCCAGCGTGAGTCCACCATCTCGAGATCCTCCGCGTAAGACAGCGTACGTTAGCGGAACGGTACGCCGCCTAGGAAGAAAGCTAGAAAGGAGAAACAACCGCCGCCTACCGAGAAGTTACCTTGGGAAAAACTCCGTAGGAAAACGCGGAGGCCGTTCGAGACGAGTTGAAGAAATTTTTTGCACCGAAAGTGCCGTAGATACCTTTCGAGAAGACACTAGATCCGGTGAAAGTTGTGCGTACCGTTGACAATCTATATGACCCCGTACCATCGCCGCCATCCGACTATGCGCGTTCTATTGAAAGGTCGTATGACAAGATGATCGAGGCGACAAAACCCGTTAAATCGGGTATCGTGGAGATAAAAGGGATACACCAAGTCTACCAGACTCGGACAACAACCCGTTCAATTGGTCGCCCTCTCAAGGTGTTTGACGGGAAGACCGTTCAAAGTTCTCGACAAGACGCAACCGATTACGCCTTCGCCGAACGAGCATATGAATTTGTTCAAGGGAAAGATTTGGTCGAGAATCTCGAGAAGGTACCAACATGTATGCGTAACTTGCATTCGTGGTACCTTAATGCCTCAAAGGAAGGGATCGAGACTATCATGGTGCGAGTTAGGGAAGAGCACTACTTCCGGGAGTACCGTGTGAACGTTGACTTCGCCGAACTCTTTCGCTTATACAATCTCCGGGCCCTCGACAAATCAATCATCAGTTGCTATTGTCCGTAAGTGATTTATTTATTTAATTTGAGAAGTCTTTAGCTCAGCTCGTTCATTGTCTCGCAGATTATAATCTTTTGTGCGCTATATTATGCGATCGAAGATGCTCGAATGCAAAAGGGACGAAATCACGTACACTCGGGTTCATTGACCCGCACACAATGCATGTTAAAACCATAGAGAATCCCCTCTATAACAAGGATACACCGCAGACTTTGCTAAGGTTTTTGAAGCGACAACGTGACAAAAAGCTAATAATTTGGCCTTACAACTTCGAGTGAGTCTTACTCGTCTTATAACACATTATATTTTGCTCACCGTATGTCAAAATTTTAACTAATGACTTATATATATGACACTACATATTGAAACGTGCGTAGGTTTCCCTTTATTCTTCTCGTCATCAATATGGAAATTGGAGAAGTTGAAGTCTTTGACTCACTAAGCAAAAAATCGGAACTATACGTGTCTTGTTTTTTAATGCTCAGAAGGTAATTTTAACTCTTATCGGTTTGTTTCGTTAATTTCCTGCTTTGAACTAATTGATGACTCTTTTATGCATTTTCTTTTGTCGAGCAGCGTATGGCAAACTTTCATCAAGGAAGATACGTCCCGTGAATGGACACCAAAGCTGCGATGGCGTGCGAAAGTAAGTAGTACTACCTAGGTCCACACACCTTTTAATTATCATACTTGACTATTGTTTGATTGAATTATATTCTTGTAAAGAAATGCCCGCAACAACCACAAGGGACCGATCTCTGTGGATTCTTCGTTATGCGAGTACATCCGCAGAATTGTCAGCGAGAGAACGAATAATGAAAGAAATAAAGAGGTACAAAAACAATCTTCACAAATTTGTTTTCTTATCATAAGTTGTGCTGAGTTTCAGTAATAGTTGTTTCATGTATTCATTTGTATCTTATTCTTTTATAGTTGGCAAGAAAGCGGAACAAGCTCTCAATCGATGACCGCTTCATAGCAATAGGCGAGGAATTGGCGGGATTTTTCCTTCGGGACGTCATACCACCATTCGCAGAGTACCACTATGAATGAAGATGTACATGTTACATATATAGTTGACTCGAAGAGTACCACTATGCTACATGTAATAGACATATATAGAGTACGCTCGGAGAGTACCACTATGCATGAAGATCGATCTTCATGCATAGTGCTACTTAATTTGCGATCTTATGCAATTACATGTGTGTTATATTATATGCACCAACTTGCTATGCATCATCTTGATCTTCATGTACTACCTAAACCCAAACGTGTTTCTGGTGCATCGACGCGATATGAAACAAACCGATATCCCTAAACCCCTCCAAAAACCCTAAAAATCCAATTCTCTGCCGCGGCAGAGATTTGGGAAAATTCCCTGCAGCGGGTGGGAACCTTTGGTACCGGTTCGTATTACCAACCGGTACCAAAGCTCCTTGGCCCTGAGCTCTCCTGGTGGCCCACGTGGAGGCCCCTTTTATACCGGTTCGTAAGCAACCGGTACGAAAGGGGGGGGGGGGCCTTTAGTGCCGGATAATTAATACCGGTTTCTCAACCGGTACTAATGCCCCTCTGGAACCGGTATAGATGAGCGTTTTTCTACCAGTGAGAGCATGTGGTGAGCACGACCATATACGTGAACCGGACGGCCTTGACTCCTGCGGCGCGGCAAGCGGCCTGCACTCGAGGGCGATTGATCGCCTTTCTTTCCTAGCCTGATGGAGGGGAGCACACGCAGGAGTCCAATGCCATCGCACAACACGGCATGTCGCCGGCGACCGGTTCGTCAGCACCGCATCTGGCTTCTGCCTAAGGCTCTCCCTCGCGACGGACCTCATCTCCCCGGCAAGCAGGTGAAGCTGTTGCTGCAGTTCCCGTGGAGAAGAGGCATCAGATATCTTCGGACTGGACGTTCACCTCCGCCCAAGTGGCCAAGCGAGACCTGGTGCGGCGGAATCTAGACGGCCCATGGCCAGGCCTGCGTCATGTTTCTATTAGGACAGGGTCACCGTCCAACCCCTCGTCCCAACGGAAAGCTCCTGACCCGTGTGACCTGGATCGTAGCTCTTGAATTCCCCACACCCCACGCTAACTCAGATGGCCTGCGGCGTCCGTTGAGACACTGGTCCTGGACACGGCCGGACCACGCAGCGGCGGTCTAGGTGATGCGCCTGAATCGCCCGGCCTAGCAGAACGTGCTCAGGTCGGACGCCTTCGCGGAGACAATGTGGGCTATGATCAACCGCATCTCTAATGCAAACGCTGGCGGGACTCCTCGTCTCCTCGACATGCCGATTGGACACACCGCCGTGGAACTGCCGCCTACCGGAAGGCCATCATCGTAGCGATGCATGACCGATGAGGAGAATATAGTGTTCGTCCTAATCGATCTAACCTCGTCGATCTTATCGTGTGTCCTCAATATCACGTTATAAAGAGAATAGAGGCGTGGCCGTGTGGGAGCTAGTAACCGTGCCCAACATGAAAATCTATGCGCGATCAAAGAGTTGTTTTCCTACACGACATCCTAAACCGACTGGACTACCGCCTATACATGACTAATTGTTTTGATGCTGTCCAAAGGAGACGAACGAAGACGCATATTGTGGTGGACGAAAGCGCCTTTACGACGGACCAAACCACGGAAACGCTTCTCCCTTTATTATTAGGTATAGAAAAGGCCTTCCATCCCAACCCATTAGTTCCCAAATACTTTGACCCGGGACTAATGGGGTCTTTAGTCCCGGTTCTGCTCGTGACCCGAGACTAATGCTCCGGCCCGGGACTTAAGGGTACCTTTTAGTCTCGGTTGGTAACACCAACCGACACTAAAGGGCTATGGTGGGCTGCGGCCGGCGCATGCCTCTTTAGTCCCGGTTGGTGTTACGAACCGAAACTAAAGGGTACCCTTTAGTCCCGGTTGGTGTTACGAGCCGAAACTAAAGGGTACCCTTTAGTTTCGGTTGGTGTCCCCAACCGGGACTAAATGTTTTTTCGGGTTTTTACTCCCCACGCACCCTTCACCCCCCCCCCCCCCCGTGGATCACCTTTTTAACTCTGTAAAATAGAAAAGAAAATGATAGAAAATTGAAAAAGTAAAATGTTTTGAGATTCCTGTATGTTACACAACCAACTATTAGGGAAAATTAAGAAATTCAAATTTTCACATTTATGCAAAAAAAAGTTTGAAAAATGGTAAAACCACATTAACTTTTGCATACGAGGTCGGGAAAAAAACGTACTCCATCTCGGGCCGCTTCCTCCATCTCGGAGGTGCGAATGGCCGCATGGAGGTGCGGCCATTTCGCGTCCTTCTCCGCCGCCGAGATGAGCAGCGCGGCGCGGAGATCGGTGTCCTCCTCCGAGGACTCGGGCTTCGGCTCAAGCAGCAGCGGCGGCGGTTGCGCCAATGCCGCGCCGCCGCGGGCGGCCTCTCCGATGTGGAGGCCACCTCGGTTTCCTCCGGCCCACAGCGCCGGCGGAGGACGGCGGCTGCTGCTCGCCTCCTTGTCGTTGGCTCCGGGAGCGAACCGTCGTTTCGAGGCCATGGCGGCGGTTTCACTTGGGGAGTGGAGTGGGGACTGGACTGGAGGGACAGATCCCCTCTAGTCCACATTTAATAGCCTCCCCGGTCACCGACATGTGGGCCCAAGGGAGACGAGGCGACAAGCGCCCGGACGCGACCGGACGCCGCGTGCCATCCGCGGCCACGCAAACCCAGATTTGGGCCGGGTTTGCATCGTCCCGGACGGCGCGGCCATCCGCATTTGCGGTGCGTCCCCGCATTGGGCCGCTTTTTTGTCCGGCTCGACCCATCCGGACGCGCGGACGCTGAGCGACCGTTTTCGTCCGCTGTGACCGGAAATGCGTCTGGCACCACCTCCAGCGGGGCGACGCAAAGTGACCGGGCCGTCCGCGGAGACGCAAACCTGGCCCAAATATGCGCCAGGTTTGCGTCGCGGCGGACGCTTGATACGTCTCCGATGTATCGATAATTTCTTATGTTCCATGCCACATTATTGATGATATCTACATGTTTTATGCATACTTTATGTCATATTTATGCATTTTCCGGCACTAACCTATTAACGAGATGCCGAAGAGCCGATTCTGTCGTTTTCGCTGTTTTTGGTTTCGGAAATCCTAGTAAGGAAATATTCTCGAATTGGACGAAATCAACGCCCAGGGGCCTATTTTGCCACGAAGCTTCCAGAAGTTCGAGGGAGAGACGAAGTGGGGCCACGGGGCGCCGCCACACTAGGGCGGCGCGGCCAAGGGGGGGCCCGCGCGGCCCTAGCGTGTGGGGCCCCCGTGACGCCTCCTGACCTGCCCTTCCGCCTACTTAAGGTCTTCGTCGCGAAACCCCCAGTACCGAGAGCCACGATACGGAAAACCTTCCAGAGACGCCGCCGCCGCCAATCCCATCTCGGGGATTCGAGAGATCGCTCTCCGGCACCCTGCCGGAGAGGGGAATCATCTCCCGGAGGACTCTTCACCGCCATGGTCGCCTCCGGAGTGATGATTGAGTAGTTCACCCCTGGACTATGGGTCCATAGCAGTAGCTAGATGGTCGTCTTCTCCTAATTGTGCTTCATTGTCGGGTCTTGTGAGCTGCCTAACATGATCAAGATCATCTATCTGTAATGCTATATGTTGTGTTTGTTGGGATCCGATGGATAGAGAATACTATGCTATGTTGATTATCAATCTATTACCTATGTGTTGTTTATGATCTTGCATGCTCTCCGTTATTAGTAGAGGCTCTGGCCAAGTTTTTACTCTTAACTCCAAGAGGGAGTATTTATGCTCGATAGTGGGTTCATGCCTCCATTAAATCTGGGACAAGTGACGTAAAGTTCTAAGGTTGTGGATGTGTTGTTGCCACTAGGGATAAAACATTGATGCTATGTCCAAGGATGTAGTTGTTGATTACATTACGCACCATACTTAATGCAATTGTCTGTTGTTTGAAACTTAATACTGGAAGGGGTTCGGATGATAACCTAAAGGTGGACTTTTTAGGCATAGATGTATGCTGGATAGCGGTCTATGTACTTTGTCGTAATGCCCAATTAAATCTCACTATACTCATCATATCATGTATGTGCATGGTCATGCTCTCTTTATTTGTCAATTGCCCAACTGTAATTTGTTCACCCAACATGCTATTTATCTTATGGGAGAGACGCCTCTAGTGAACTGTGGACCCCGGTCCATTCTTTTAATCGAATACAATCTACTGCAATACTTGTTCTACTGTTTTCCGCAAACAATCATCATCCACACTATACATCTAATCCTTTGTTACAGCAAGTCGGTGAGATTGACAACCTCACTGTCACGTTGGGGCAAGGTAATTTGGTTGTGTTGTGCAGGTTCCACGTTGGCGCCGGAATCCCTGGTGTTGCGCCGCACTACATCTCGCCGCCATCAACCTTCAACGTGCTTCTTGGCTCCTACTGGTTCGATAAACATTGGTTTCTTACTGAGGGAAAACTTGCCGCTGTATGCATCACACCTTCCTCTTGGGGTTCCCAACGGACACGTGCTGTACGCGTATCAAGACTGTTTTCTGGCGCCGTTGCCGGGGAACTGAAGAAAAGTTACACCACAGAGATCTCTAACTCCCACGTCAACTTTGCGCCAGCAGCTCTTTTTCTGGCGCCATTGCCGGGGAGATCAAGACACGCTGCAAGGGGAGTCTCCACCTCCAATCTCTTTACTTTGTTTTTGTCTTGCTTTATTTTATTTACTTCTTTGTTTGCTGCATTATATCAAAACACAAAAAAATTAGTTGCTAGTTTTACTTTATTTACTATCTTGTTTGCTATATCAAAAACACAAAAAAATTAGTTACTTGCATTTACTTATTTCATCATGTTTCCTCTTAATTTTACTGTAAAAGATATACCGGTGGGACAAGGGTCTATAATTGGAAGAGATAATATAGAAGAATTTTTCACCCATGTTAGTATGCACGAAGATCTTAAAGATATACCCCTGGCAAAAGCTGTCCCTACTTATGAAGATGCCTCTGTTTGTTTAGTACGCATGATGGAAGCTAGATTTATTAGTCTCAACCCCATGATACAACACATGTTTCTTACACTTTCTGATATGGAGAGGGGAGAAAAGAGAGATTTTATTTTAAAAGTCCTAGTGCGAGAATTTGAGGATATAGCCAAAGAAGTTAGAAAAGTTTTTAGTAAGCATGAGAGGCTTGGTATGATCACCGATTTTAAAAGAACACTTGAAAAGATGGATATGGATAGAATTAAGTACACTAATAACGTTAATGATGGTGGGGAGATTAAAGCACCAATACCTTGCAAGCTCCTAGCAATGCATGAAGCTCTAGATGATAATTATGCTTGGCTTGTTTCTGAAAATTTGTTTGATGAGAGTAGCAAGCACAAGACTAATGAAAAGGGAGCCGCTGAAACTTATGTATCCAAAATACAATGCATGGTTGAGAAAACTCCAAACCCCGCTGTTAATGCATCATCTCTTGATAACACTTGATACACACTTTCTGCGTCTAGCTGAAAGGCGTTAAAGAAAAGCGCTTATGGGAGACAACCCATGATTTTACTACTGCACTTTTATTTTGTATTTGAGTCTTGGAAGTTTTTACTACTGTAGCAACCTCTTCTTATCTTAGTTTTGTTGCATTGTTGTGCCAAGCAAAGTCTTTGATAGTAAGGTTCATACTAGATTTGGATTACTGCGCAGAAACAGATTTCTTTGCTGTCACGAATCTGGGCCTAATTGTCCGTAGGTAACTCAGAAAATTATGCCAATTTACGTGAGTGATCCTCAGATATGTACGCAACTTTCATTCAATTTGAGCATTTTCATTTGAGCAAGTCTGGTGCCTCTTAGAAATTCGTCTTTACGAACTGTTCTATTTTCACAGATTCTGCCTTTTATTTCGCATGCCTGTTTTGCTATGCTTGATGGATTTTTCTATTCCATTAACTTTCAGTAGCTTTGTGCAATATCCAGAAGTGTTAAGAATGATTATGTCACCTCTGAACATGTGAATTTTGATTGTGCACTAACCCTCTAATGAGTTGTTTTGAGTTTGGTGTGGAGGAAGTTTTCAAGGATCAAGAGAGGAGGATGATACAATATGATCAAGGAGAGTGAAAGCTCTAAGATTGGGGATGCCCCGGTGGTTCACCCCTGCATATTTCAAGAAGACTCAAGCGTCTAAGCTTGGGGATGCCCAAGGCATCCCCTTCTTCATCGACAACATTATCAGGTTCGTCTAGTGAAACTATATTTTTATTCCATCACATCTTATGCATTTTGCTTGGAGCGTCTGTTTGTTTTTGTTTTTGTTTTGTTTGAATAAAGTGGATCCTAGCATTCATTGTGTGGGAGAGAGACACGCTCCGCTGTTGCATATGGACAAATATGTTCTTAGGCTTTACTCGTAATATTCATGGCGAAGGTTGAATCTTCTTCGTTAAATTGTTATATGGTTGGAAACGGGAAATGATACATGTAGTAATTGGTAAAATGTCTTGGATAATGTGATACTTGGCAATTGTTGTGCTCATGTTTAACCTCTTGCATCATATACTTTGCACCTATTAATGAAGAAATACATAGAGCTTGCTAAAATTTGATTTGCATAATTGGTCTCTCTAAGGTCTAGATAATTTCTAGTAAAGTGTTCGAACAACAAGGAAGACGGTGTAGAGTCTTATAATGTTTACAATATGTCTTTTATGTGAGTTTTGCTGTACCGCTTCATACTTGTGTTTGTTTCAAATAACCTTGCTAGCCTAAACCTTGTATCGAGAGGGAATACTTCTCATGCATCCAAAATCCTTGAGCCAACCACTATGCCATTTGTGTCCACCATACCTACCTACTACATGATATTTCTCCGCCATTCCAAAGTAAATTGCTTGAGTGCTACCTTTAAAATTTCTATTCTTCATCTTTGCAATATATAGCTCATGGGACAAATAGCCTAAAAACTATTGTGGTATTGAATATGTACTTATGCACTTTATCTCTTATTAAGTTGCTTGTTGAGCGATAACCATATTTCTGGGGACGCCATCAACTACTCTTTGTTGAATATCATGTGAGTTGCTATGCATGTCCGTCTTGTCTGAAGTAAGGGAGATTTACCATGAGTTGAATGGTTTGAGCATGCATACTGTTAGAGAAGAACATTGGGCCGCTAACTAAAGCCATGATCCATGGTGGAAGTTTCAGTTTTGGACAAATATCCTCAATCTCATATGAGAAAATTAATAATTGTTGAATGCTTAAGCATTAAAGAGGAGTCCATTATCCGTTGTCTATGTTGTCCCGGTATGGATGTCTAAGTTGAGAATAATCAAAAGCGAGAAATCCAATGCGAGCTTTCTCCTTAGACCTTTGTACAGGCGGCATAGAGGTACCCCTTTGTGACACTTGGTTAAAACATATGTATTGCGGTGATAATCCAGGTAATCCGAGCTAATTAGGACAAGGTGCGGGCACTATTAGTATACTATGCATGAGGTTTGCAACTTGTAGGATATAATTTACATGATGCATATGCTTTATTACTACCGTTGACAAAATTGTTTCTTGTTTTTAAAACCAAAGCTCTAGCACAAATATAGCAATCAATGCTTCCCTCTGCGAAGGGCCTTTCTTTTACTTTTATGTTGAGTCAGTTCACCTATTTCTCTCCATCTCAAGAAGCAAACACTTGTGTGAACTGTGCATTGATTCCTACATACTTGCATATTGCACTTGTTATATTACTTCGCATTGATAATATCCATGAGATATACATGTTACAAGTTGAAAGCAACCGCTGAAACTTAATCTTCCTTTGTGTTGCTTCAATACCTTTACTTTGATTTATTGCTTTATGAGTTAACTCTTATGCAAGACTTATTGATGCTTGTCTTGAAAGTACTATTCATGAAAAGTCTTTGCTATATGATTCATTTGTTTACTCATGTCATTTACCATTGTTTTGGATCACTGCATTCATTACATGTGCTTACAATAGTATGATCAAGGTTATGATGGCATGTCACTTCGTAAATTATCTTTGTTATCGTTTACCTACTCGGGACGAGCAGGAACTAAGCTTGGGGATGCTGATACGTCTCCGACGTATCGATAATTTCTTATGTTCCATGCCACATTATTGATGATATCTACATGTTTTATGCATACTTTATGTCATATTTATGAATTTTCCGGCACTAACCTATTAACGAGATGCCGAAGAGCCGATTCGTTGTTTCTGCTGTTTTTGGTTTCGGAAATCCTAGTAAGGAAATATTCTCGGAATTGGACGAAATCAACGCCCAGGGGCCTATTTTGCCACGAAGCTTCCAGAAGTTCGAGGGAGAGACGAAGTGGGGCCACGGGGCGCCGCCACACTAGGGCGGCGCGGCCCAGGGGGGGCCCGCGTGGCCCTAGCGTGTGGGGCCCCCGTGACGCCTCCTAACCTACCCTTCCGCCTACTTAAGGTCTTCGTCGCGAAACCCCCAGTACCGAGAGCCACGATACAGAAAACCTTCCAGAGCCGCCGCCGCCGCCAATCCCATCTCGGGGAATTCAGGAGATCGCCTCCGGCACCCTGCCGGAGAGGGGAATCATCCCCCGGAGGACTCTTCACCGCCATGGTCGCCTCCGGAGTGATGAGTGAGTAGTTCACCCCTGGACTATGGGTCCATAGCAGTAGCTAGATGGTCGTCTTCTCCTAATTGTGCTTCATTGTCGGGTCTTGTGAGCTGCCTAACATGATCAAGATCATCTATCTGTAATGCTATATGTTGTGTTTGTTGGGATCCGATGGATAGAGAATACTATGCTATGTTGATTATCAATCTATTACCTATGTGTTGTTTATGATCTTGCATGCTCTCCGTTATTAGTAGAGGCTCGGCCAAGTTTTTACTCTTAACTCCAAGAGGGAGTATTTATGCTCGATAGTGGGTTCATGCCTCCATTAAATCCGGGACGGTGACGTAAAGTTCTAAGGTTGTGGATGTGTTGTTGCCACTAGGGATAAAACATCGATGCTATGTCCAAGGATGTAGTTGTTGATTACATTACGCACCATACTTAATGCAATTGTCCGTTGTTTGCAACTTAATAACTGGAAGGGGTTCGGATGATAACCTGAAGGTGGACTTTTTAGGCATAGATGCATGCTGGATAGCGGTCTATGTACTTTGTCGTAATGCCCAATTAAATCTCACTATACTCATCATATCATGTATGTGCATGGTCATGCTCTCTTTATTTGTCAATTGCCCAACAGTAATTTGTTCACCCAACATGCTATTTATCTTATGGGAGAGACGCCTCTAGTGAACTGTGGACCCCGGTCCATTCTTTTAATCGAATACAATCTACTCGCAATACTTGTTCTACCGTTTTCTGCAAACAATCATCATCCACACTATACATCTAATCCTTTGTTACAGCAAGTCGGTGAGATTGACAACCTCACTGTCACGTTGGGGCAAGGTAATTTGGTTGTGTTGTGCAGGTTCCACGTTGGCGCCGGAATCCCTGGTGTTGCGCCGCACTACATCTCGCCGCCATCAACCTTCAACGTGCTTCTTGGCTCCTACTGGTTCGATAAACCTTGGTTTCTTACTGAGGGAAAACTTGCCGCTGTATGCATCACACCTTCCTCTTGGGGTTCCCAACGGACGCGTGCTGTACGCGTATCAACGCTCGGCGGACGCGCAAAGTGTCCGCTCGCTTCCCCACCGGGCCCGCCTGGCAGCGAGTCTGCATCGAGGGCATCGATTCAGGCGGTCAGCGCTTCCGCGTCTGCGCCGCAGCCTTCGCCATAGATTCAGGCGGTCAGCGCTTCCGCGTCTGCGCCGCAGCCTTCGCCATCAATGGCGCGGCTGCCTGTTCTGCGCGCGCACTGGCGGGCGGCGGCTGGGCTTCTGCGCCGCCTTCAATGGCATCGTATCCCGCGCGTGCCCGCCCATAAAAGCCCACCGGCCGCGCCGCTCCTTCGCCCACACCTCCACAACCACCACCACCGCCGCAGCGCCATGGGGAAGAAGAATGACTTCGAGGTCTCCGGCAGCGGCAGCAAGAAGATCCCGCTCCCCGTCTCGGTGGGGAGGCTCATGCACGGCAAATGGATGCCGTGCGACGACGCCTAGGCCGACGTGCAGCTGCCTGGTGGCTGGCGGCTCAGCTGCCGCCGGGTGCCTATCCCTCCGAGCACTGCGCGCGAGCCCGATCGGACCGCGGAGATCCGGCGCAGGAGGCGGTATCCGCCGGCGGACCTCCGCGACGATCCGGCGTACGCCATCGACTCCGAGCTTTGGCCTACGTACCTGTCCACGGAGACGGACAGGAGACGAAGGGCAGGCTTCATGGGCGACAGGGATTACCCCTTCGCCCCTGCACCGGCGGCTCGTCGTGAGCAGGCGCCGACGCGTCGTGAACAGGCGCCGACGCGTCGTGAGCAGGCGCCGACGCGTCACCAGCAGGCGCGGACGCGACGTCAGCAGACGCAGCACAACGACGCCGCCGCCGACGACGAAGCCTACGCTGTGTACGACGACGACGATGACTACGTCGAGGCGCTCGCGTACCATAGCGAGGAGTCGAAGGACGACAGCGACGACTTCGTCGCTGTCGTCTTCCACGAATGGCAGCAGGCCTTGGCGGAGGGCCGGAACTTCAAGTTCCCGGAGAACATGACGGACGACGAGATGGCGAATGTCGCCGTCCTCGTCTCCGAGCACGACGCGCCTGTGCAGCCGCCGCTGCCCCGCTACGCCACCGGCGTCATGCCGCCGGGCTCGCCGGCGGATGAAGCACTTCGACGAGCGCTCCGGAGTCGGCGGCGCCTCCGCCACCGCCGCCACGGCCCGCAGTGTCGGGCGCCTCCACCGCCGCCACGGCCGCGGTAGTGGGCCCTCCACCGCCGCCACGGCCCGCGCGACTTGGCCCCTCCACCGCCGCCTCAGCCGCAGCCTCCTCAACCTCCAGCACCGGCAGCACGCCCGGCGTACGCTCCCCCGGATGCCAACTGGCCTTGGGTCGTACCGGAGTACATCGTGATCGACAGCGACGAGGAGCAGCACAGCGGCGACGAGCAGTAGGCGTTTTAGGTTTATTTTTTAAGTATGTAAACTATGTTTCATGTTTAAAAAAAAAGGACTCGTCCTAAAAAATGCGTCGTGCCGCTGGAGCCACCCCCGACGCAAATGGACGCGCGGTCGATTTCGACCAAAAAGTCGACGCAAACGGACGCTAAAATGCGCCGCGCCGGTGGAGATGCCCTTATACCTTTAGATTTGGCAACAAACCTCGCCCAATCATTTCCTTCCCCGACCTTCCAGCATCCGTCACAGGTCGGCGAGGTCCATGGTCTTCCAGACGTAGCGGTCGAGTTATGCTGCTCTGGTTTTCCGTCGGTGTACCTATTCCGTTTTCGTCCCGTTCTAGATCCGCCCGTTCTGTATCCCAAACGGAAGGCTCCTATAAATCCGCAGCCAGTTGCGACATAATCGATTTCAGGCAGATGTAAAGTGGGCTCCTTACTTACCCTAAACTCATCCTTGCCTGTGGATTTTCGTTCCTCTCCTCGTAAGCTACAGATCTATATCCTGCTGATCCGCTCTTGCAGGCTGGGCAGTTCGAATCTATCCTGCTGATCCGCTCTTGCAGGCTGCGCTGCATCACCACTGATCTGAACATCGAATGGGCAAGCGATGGGTTACGGAGATGAGCCCCTGCGAGGCATTGAGATTCAAGCGTCGACGCGTCAACGGCAGACCAAAGGCGCGGCTGGACAATCTCCCGGAGGTATGGCTTTGCCCATCTATCTGGTTTCTGAATATGTGTGCCTATTGCGTTCTAAAATAGAGATGGTGAAATATTTGTAGCCATCTTACTGGACATGCTTGCTCTAGAATACACTGAAAGGAATTAGCATTGAAACTTGAATTTGCTTTGCCGAGTAAGATAGCCAGGAACAATGAAACGATATTCAGTCCTACAAGGTTGTTAGTGTGAAGGTGAAGCTCAACAATGAAACGATATTCGCACTTGATAGAAATACCATAGAAATAATTAATCTATGGACACACTTTCGGATCATTTTGGCCACACAATTTTACAATTGCAATACATTTGCATGGCAGTATCATGATTCATATTAATTGTTATCAATGGATATAAGTGATTCTCGTGAACAATTTTTCTCAGATTCTAACTACAGAACTATTTTTATGCAAGTTACTTCGATATATCAACTCCCCTTTGGCTAACCGGTATAGTAGGCTACAAGGGTGCAGAGACCATAAATTACTTCCACTGCAATTTTCTCTCTTTTTCGATTATTAAGAAAATGCTGTATTACCATGTATGAAATATGAAGCTATGCCATGTTTATATGAACGTCACTGGCCAGTTTTAAATTCAGCACTTGAATTTAGGTAGAATGATTTTCTATTACCACATATTTTTGCTCACATTCGCCCCAAAAGCTGAGCCGTTGACTGCTTGAATGAGTTGTATCTCATTGCAATAGTGGATCATCTTCCTAGCTAACCTGTACCAATGATATATAGTTATGTCTCAAGATAAAAGATATGGCTACCGACGACGCGGATTTTTGGCTCATGGGTGCCACACTCCCCCATAGATCCACCGTTTATATCTGCTTTAGGATGGTCCAAAAGAAAGTAAGAAAAATCCGAGCTGGAGCAGATCTATTGTGAATACAAAGCTATACGTCTGCTTCTACCTGACAACGCTGTTTCGTCTGGTCACGCAATTACTGACTGCTACCGAGAGTGTCAGTACATGCATAGATTTTGCCAGAATTCCCATCCGACATGCATCTCTTATTAAGTCTGTGCCCCCCACCCACGATTTAACACACACATATTTTCCAATCCCGTCTTCTTCGCTAGTACTCCTGCACCTCCGGTCTCCACCGAGAGGCCCCCGGGTCAATCTGCCGCCGCGCCCTTGGGATCCAACCTCCGACGCCGCCCAGGGGGTCCAACCGCAGCCGCCACCCCTTAGTACAACCAACGCAGCCTCCCCCCATGCTCCAGGCGGCGGCGCCATCTGTGGACGCCAGCAGGAGGAGCTCCGACCCCCTGTGTCGTCTCCCCCTTCCACCTCCAGCACCTGACCCCAGCCACCCGCCGTCGTCGACCGCATCTACCACATTCCCGCCGCCGACATCGCAGCGCTGCAGTCCTCGACTGGCACCAGGCACAACAAGCTGGAGTATTTCACCGACCACAGTGCGCCAGGGCCTAGCTGTGGGTTGTTGACGGCGAGGGCGCTGAGTCTCGCTTCAGTTCCAGATCAGGCGATGCGGTAATAAGCCCCAAAGTTTTAATCCTGAGCATTTAAGTTCCTCCATCGCTTAGCTCAACTATCAGTGATTTATTTGTCCGGTCCAGACTACAGACCTGGAAATCATTTTTTAGCACTGTTAAATGTGCAACTTTGTTCCTAGTTCTTCTCTTGGGTAATTGATAGCATTTAAGGATTTATTTTATTCACTTGGAAGTGTCACGGATTTATGATTTCGGAGGGTATGGTTTCTTCATATGCCGCTAATCTAGTCTAGATCAAAATCCTTACTTAGTAAAGATGCTCAAGGTAAGCCCCTGGAACATGTAATTAATTAGATTCAAAAATATTTTCGTTGGATTAATATCTTTAAATTCCTTGGAATATATATTGTGGTTTTTCTTTTCTTAAAGTTTAAGTTAACCGAGAAACTTTTTTTCTAAAACAATCCTGGAAGTAGTAATAATGTTCTAATCTTAGTACAGCTAGATTAGGGTGCAAATCACAATTAACAGCTTCAAAATCGGACGCAGGGGTCATCATGACCCTTGACTCGTGTCTGGCAAAGTCGAATAACCTAGCCCCTTGAAAAAAAAGAACTGGAGCCTCCAACAGCCATATTGACTTTTTCATCCATGAGGATTGAGGAGCAAAGAACATTGAAAGCTCTGGGCCAAGTGGTACGGAGGTGAGGGAAAAATACGAGCCTGAAGAAACCCTGCTAAAGATCAATACGCCAAATAATTTAGTGGTCCCAAGACAGATGTCAGGCAAAGACGTGGGGGAAGGTAGCACCCGTGAGCTCCTCTGCAATTATCTGGCTACCGAGACTTACATTCCAATAGCTAAATCATAAGTAGTAAAAATTATCAGTACTGAAATCTGGATCCTATACCTGCTGAGCGGGTCACGTCAAGCACATGGTGCTGGAATGTTTGAAGTTGCGAAGTGAGAAAGGGGCCTTGGATTAATTGATGGCAGTTCACCTGCTAGACATTGGTTTGATCTTCAAAATCTCGTAGCCCCTGAATAAAGAAAATCAACAGCATACTTTGATAAGATCTGGAATGGCATACAGTGTGGATGATTAGTGTTTTACATCCAAATATCTTTTAACTTCATTATTATTTTTAAATGTGTGACTTTAATATCACAGTTAGGTGAAACTGCACCAAGGCAGTTTCCAGGTATCCTTTAGGTTTGTTCTTGCACGGTTTCTGTTTATTTGACCAGCTGTCCTCAGCAGTAGACATTGATAAGATCTGCACGGTAAAATGGAACAACATACCTAAAATTTAGACTGCTGTATGGTAGTAAGGATGAGTATTTTTCATGTCCAAATATCTTTTAAGTTCAGACTTCTTTTTAAAATGTGCAACTTTATGAACAAAGTCTAGTAAAAAATTGCACCTAGGCAGATAAAAGAATGATGTTACCAATTCTGTTCTTGCACGGTTTCAGCTCTTGCTGAGCGCTTTGTAATCCAGAGAACTATTTTCTCACGTATGCTACAATCTGCAGGATCTGATACAAAAGATACTATCACGCTTGACTCTAAAGGAGGTGGCACGGATAAGCACGCTGTCGAGTGGGTGGAGAGAAGCCTGGAGATACCACCCAGATCTAATCTTTGATATTGACAAATTGTTTGATGGCAAGGATAAGGGGGACCAAGAATTTGTGACTAGTGTCAATGCTATTGTCAAGGATCACTACCGCACTGTTGTGAACAAGTTCAAGGTGAATTATGGACTCTCTGAAGAACATGGTGATGATCTTGATGGATGGATCAGTTTTGCTGTTTCATCCAAGGCAAAGAATGTTGTTCTTGATCTACGACCTGCACCCAAATGCCCTGATAATGTCTACAACTTCCCTCTGCATCTTTTTGCTCATCGGAACAGCTCATGTGTGCTGTCTCTCCGACTTGTCTTGGTCTGCCTAAGGCCTGCTCCGGATTTCTGCGGCTTTGTAAACCTTCGATCTCTCAAATTGCATAGGGCTTATGTATCGAAGGACCTCCATTGCATGCTCTCACAATGTGTTGTGCTTGAGTGGTTAAGCCTGACAGACTGTTTCATATCTTCCTTCACTATGTCTGAGCCACTAGACCACCTGAAATATGCTTGTATTCAGAATTGCAGCCTACAAAGCATCCAACTGGATGCACCAAATCTCACAGTATTTGAGTATTCAGAGAAGGATGTACCAATCGTGCTTGGCAAATTTCACAAGCTGACAAAGGCAAAAATCGAAGTATTGTCTGATTCTGACAATCTAGACTACACTTTTAGTCACCTTGTTAGTACTATGCCTAATGTGGAGGAAATCTCCCTGAGACTCCATATCCAAAATGAGGTAGATTTTCTTTTGAGTAATTATAGCCAAGACAGGGTTGCCATAACTGTACCAACTTCTTGCAACTTCAGAATCTGTCCCTAATTAACTTTCATCTTTGTTTTCAGGCACGGCAGTTCATGACAAACAACCGATGTGATTTTTTTAATCTGAGGCATCTCGAAATTGAAGTTTTGGTGGACGGAAATCCAGGTTGTTCAAGTGGGATTCTTCGTTTGGCTTCTCTCTTGGAACTAACTCCTTCTTTGGAAGTGTTCAATTTGCACGTGAGTTATTGTCTTCTAAGTTTCCTTCTACATGATTTTTGCTGTGTTTGCTTTCTTCTTGATCCTCTGGGCACATATCATTCCACTTATCTGGAGATTTTAATACTAGATAGATTTGTTCCAGAAAATCAATGGCATCTATTGCGCTTGTGAAAGTGATCGAACATTGAAGAGCTTATACTATAGTAATGCGAATTTTATTGGCCCTTGCAGGTTTTGTTCAGTTCTGAGCTGCGATATCATGCTGTTGCTGATGCCAGGAAGACTTCAGGGCGCAAACTTAGCCATCTCAAAAGAGTGTTCATGTCAGGATTTGCTGATCTCCGGGGCCAAGTGGAGCTGGCCTGGTATATCCTGGAGCATGCCACAGCCCTCAAGCGCATGGTCATTGATCCTGGTGTGAAGACTCGTTTCGGCTCGCACCGTGCAAAAGAGGGCGTGCAACTGGATCTCATGGCAAAATACTTTCTACCAAAATTTCCAGAGGTCCTGACTGTTTTGAGATCCTGATCCATTTCGGTTGTGACAGCCTGGATGGTGGTTGCCAGCTCTGTTTTTATAGTAGTACTTTTTATATATCAAAATCATTGTGGGAAAAAGTTACATCTGAATTCACCTGGGTTTACCTGGTTAGCCAAATTTTAGATGAAAGCAGAAAGATTTTAGTTTTTGCTATAAATTAAGGATTATATATATTTTTTATTTTTTAAAATTAAAATTAATAATTGCATCCTGCATAAAGATTACTATTACTTTTACCCAATTTTTAGATTTTCAAATGTTTTTCGTTTGGCAAGAAAAATTAAAAAATTAAAAAAAATACAAATTAAAAAGTTAGTGTTTATTTATTTATTCAAAATTATTATTACATCATTATTTTTGTTTATTAAAAGAATTATTTGAAATTCAAACAAAAAATAAATCTGACATCGACCAACATGTTAATACGATTGATATGATACTAGTAACACATACATGCGCGCGAAGCTTGGATGCGGGACGGAATGAAACTCGGATGTTAAACATGCTAGTGCTAGAGTAGTGGGAGGATGGGTGATCGGGCCGGAAGTTTGACCACCAGTAAGTAATTTCACTAGAGATAAGTGTAGTTAAAGATGGAGACTGTTTTTATAGTAGTACTTTTTATATATCAAAATCATCGTGGGAAAAAGTTACATCTGAATTCACCTGGGTTTACCTGGTTAGCCAAATTTTAGATGAAAGCAGAAAGATTTTAGTTTTTGCTATAAATTAAGGATTATATATATATTTTATTTTTTAAAAATTAAAATTAATAATTGCATCCTGCATAAAGATTACTATTACTTTTACCCAATTTTTAGATTTTCAAATGTTTTTCGTTTGGCAAGAAAAATAAAAAAAATTAAAATAATACAAATTAAAAAGTTAATGTTTATTTATTTATTCAAAATTATTATTACATCATTATTTTTGTTTATTAAAAGAATTATTTGAAATTCAAACAAAAAATAAATCTGACATCGACCAACATGTTAATACGATTGATATGATACTAGTAACACATACATGCGCGCGAAGCTTGGATGCGGGACGGAATAGAACTCGGATGTTAAACATGCTAGTGCTAGAGTAGTGGGAGGATGGGTGACCGGGCCGGAAGTTTGACCACGAGTAAGTAATTTCACTAGAGATAAGTGTAGTTAAAGATGGAGACTAAACTATGCAAATAACTGAAATAATAGAAATTCCAAAAAATAGAAAAAAATGGAGTGAAAAAAAATGAAAAAAAAAATTAGAAAATCTGGAGATATTTTCGCCACGACGCGCGGAACTCATGTGAAAGGACCTTTAGTCCCGGTTCGTAAGTAACGGGGACTAAAGGGGGGGAGGGGCTTTCGTCTCGACCCTTTAGTCCCGGTTGCACAACCGGGACTAAAGGCCGTTGTGAACCGGGACTACAGGCCTTTTTCTACTAGTGCACTCCCGGGGCGCCGCGGTTAGACAGAATATTGTTGAATTTGACGTAGATGAAGAACGTCACTGACAAAAATGTTAGGGCGAGCGTTGATCAATTTTTCGCAGATGAAGAACATCTTGGACAAAAATTGTTAGGATTTTTTTTGAATAACATTTTGTACGCAGGTAGCTTATTTAACTTTCACCTTAAATAACTCGTCGGTATTTATTCGCGCGTTTTTTATGGGACTTGGTTAACCATTTTCATTTGGAACTATAGAACCTACTACTACTATTTAGCCATAACGTGGGAATGGTAAAAATGGTTAACCACTAAATCATTAAAGTTAAAAATGTTTTTTTTCGAAATTGTGGTATATCCTGGCTTTTGCATCATGACGATGCATACGGCCATTTATTGAAAAAAATAAGGTTCGGAAAAGTATTCTTTACAACTCACGCATCACCGAGGATTGATACAAAAAATCACGGCCATTAATTAAAGTTAGAAATGGTTAACCACTGATAATTAAGGTTCGAACCCATTTTAGCAGGCTGATCACAAATTGTTTATATACGCGTACCGAGCGACGCATCAGTGGCTAGCTAAATCTCCTAGCAGTTAGCTAACCAATACAGATAAGCTCGGTGCTTGCACAAGACTAGGAGAAGCTACCGAACTCTACTGACGTGCATTAGACTAGACTGAATCATGTGTACTGACACTTGCAAAGCTCGAGTTCCGAGTCAAGGTAGCGGCGGCCTGACCAAGTACATGGTGGTGCCTACGTCGAGTGCAACGTTCTTGTTCAAAAAAAGAGTGCAACGTTGAGGCCACTGGAGGTGTCAGCGGTCGAAGGAATGTGCCTTCCGGACGGGATGGTAACAGCGCTCGTCTCGCTCCGGACGGCAATGGTCCGCCTCGACGCCGGCGACGGTTATCGCGCTCGTCTCGCTCAGGACAGCAGAGCTGCAGAGGTCGGCGACAGTGACGGCGCTCGTCTTGCTGAGAGAGCACTGCGCGTGGTAAGTCTTCAAGACGGGCTGGCGGACACCGACGGCGTGGTGACGGACCTCACCCATCGCAAGATGATAGAAACTGGGCGAGACATCAGGGATTGGAGCAAACACGGGGAGAAGATGGATGGCTCATCAGCACTTGGCAGGGTGTGGAGGACTGGAAACGGGCATGCAGTGGTCGGTAATCAAGAGGACAACGACGCTTGGGATTAGATACTGTGAGATAAACCTTGGAAAAACCCATTGCATTTTAGGATTAAACCAAAGATATATTGGACTGTTTTTTTAGGTTCGGTTAACCTGACTATTGGTTATACAGTAACCGAGTTCCACCGTTACACGCGTGTTCAATGATAGAGGCGTAACAGTCTAACAGAGGTGCGTAGGTGAACGTTTGGTAAGGAAAGTGAAATAGAGTCTTAGTAGAAATCATGTATATGAAAGCGTGTAACGGAAAAACGCTCTCGCGACCGCGTCGTCCCCCGCGGGCGACGGGGCCGCGCCGCCACCCACCCTCGTCCAGCTCCCCCCTCCTCCTCTTCTCCTCCGCCGTCGTCGGCGTGCGTCGCCGGGCAAGGCCCGGGCGGCGCCGGCGGCGGCGGCCCCTCGACTTTCCCCTCTCGGCGCTGCGCCTGCGCGGGGTAGGTGCGGCCGGGAGGTGCTCCTCGGCCGGCGGCGGTCCGGCGTGGCGGGGTGAGATCCCCACGTCGGGTGGGAGGAGGGGTGGCGGCGCGGCCGTTGGCGGCGGAGCCGCACGGGCGGCGCCATGGCAGGGCCCGCTCGGCCCGGATCCGGGCCCGGGCGGGGCCCGGAGGGGCACGGCGGTGTCTCTGCTCTTGGCACGCTGGCGGCGCTCCCTGGAGGAAGAGAAGGCAGGGCGGCGGTGGGTGGGCGGCGGCGGCACTTCGGCCGGCCAGCTGCAGCGTAGCAGCGGGGCTTTACGGGCCCTTTTGGGTCCGGCCGGGCCCGTTCGGGCCTGGTCTGCCTCGTAGCCTCGTCCGGTCGGCTACCGCGAAAGCGGTGGAGGCGGTTCCCTCCCGCGTGGCTCGCGGTGCTGCTACCCCCGTCCCCGCCGCATCCCTTTTCTTCGTCTAGGCCTTGCTCCGGTGACCACAGTTAGGCGGCGAGGATGGCTACAAGACCGTGGTGGCGTGTGCGGGTGGGCGGCATGTTAGGTGGAGCACGTCGGAGCGTCTGGGGTGGTCGGTTTGGTGGTCGGGAGAAATCCCTGTCGGCATGCTCGACACCGACGCGGTGACGCCTACGGGTGTCACCTTTCCTTCCTGAAGGGCGTCGGGTGTACCTCCTCCCCAATCCCCTCCGCATACCGGGGGAAACCCTAGGACTAGTCCGGGCAGCAGCCGGCGTCATCGTCGTCTCCTTGGTGAAGGTGTTGCTTGGTATGCGGTGCCTCGGCGTGCTAGGAGCGTGGTGGTACTTCTCCGGAGGGCGCAGCGGTTGCGGGTCATCATCGTTTTCGTCGATCTGCCGGTGTCGGCATTTTTTCTTCTTTCCTTTCTTTTTCTTTTCTTTTGGGCTTGGTTGTGCTGCGGCCCCAGCGCGTTCGTTGTATCGGGTCGTTTGCTATGTTAATATAGCGGGGCGAAAGCCTATTTCGAGGAAATCATGTATATGAGCAAGCTAAATACGCAATACTGCATAGGCCTAGAACATGATCATCTTACAAAGCTGTGGTACTCTAAGTAGATAGTATATATTACATTCCGCTTCACGTCAGCTTTACATAGTGGGCACTTTGCAACGCCGGTCTCAAACTACTTAAAAATACAAACGTTGTGGAAAGCATGCTTGCATTCAGGGAGCTCTACGACGATGTTGTCTGTTGCTTCCGACGGGGCAATGTCTTGTAGGCATATGCTGATATGCATATAACACATTCTTCTGTCGTCTCAGATGCATTATTGTCTAGCACCTCCATGCTGCAGGCCTTCCTTATGGACGCCATCTTAATGATGAAACGTCTTTCCACATGTAAGCTGAACCTGAACTCGCACCCTCCACTATATAAGCTAGATCTTGGTTCCTTGCTTCCCGAACGATCTCCGTGATGTCACCGTTGGGAATGATGGTGTCCAACTCCTGGTTGGTGAAGCGCAGGTCAGCCGCTTGACTAATCTGCTGGAGCCAAGAACGCATGAAGCGACGACATCCGAGCACCTTGGAGAGGCTCGAACCGTCGACTATGTGAAAACTCCGCTTGTACCTTGAAACCTCAGACGTCTCCATGTCGCTTGCACGGCCTGGCCTCTCCAGCTCGAACGTGGTGTTGACGTCTACATTCACGAATGACCAAAGCCGGGTTTGGTGGTGGTCAACTATGAACTTCTTGACTGAAAAGAAGGAAGTAGTGACCGCCGAAACCCTGAAACGACGAACAGCTTCACCATCGATCTCCAAGATGCGTTCGGTGGAACGCACGAACCCGAGTTCCGCCATTGATAGCGAAAGAGAATAGCGACGCGGCAAGGCGACAGAGAAAACACTCGAGATACTTATATCTCTTAGAGGTGTATTGTGGAGAAGGAGCAGGGGGCGAATGCCTTCGCTAGAGGTACTTATCCTGATAATAAGCGAAACATAAATATGGTGAATATTAATTGATAATTCATGGCCATAGATTTGGTTGGATAGAGAAATATTTCAATTGTTATGGAAAGTACACAATGTCGGAAAGCCTTCTAAATGTGTTCTCTTATTCCTATAGAAATATTGGTAATTCATTTTGCTCCCATAATTTATGTTACCTGGGTTAACCGTATTCCGAAACAAACGCCAACAACCCCCACGTCGCAGTCCAACTCTAGGAAAAACGAGGGCCGGCTACCAAACGCCAACAACCACCGCCGTCTCCCTCTTCCCCCGTCTCGCCATTGCCTGAGGCGCCTCCGACCATGCATGGGTGGCACCGATGTTGTTGGTGGCGGAGCTCTACCTCTGAGCCGCCCTATCCCGCTCCATGTCTGTGGCACCCCCGTCGATTGGAGTATGATCCCAACCTCGATATTGATCTGCGGGAGTGATGACCAGGGTGAAGGGGTTCATGCATTTTAAATAAAAATTACCCTAACATGATCACCCAAGATTTATCTATGCAGAAACATAAAACCACGAGTTGGATCATAGTTCTGGAAGACTCGGTGATGAACTTGGTGAAGAAATCGAACAGAGCTTTGCCTAATTGATGAAGATTCGAAGGCGTACACGTACAACGCTCCACCTTCCTTTTCTTTAGGACCGAACGCACGACCTCTCTGCAGTATTGCACTTGTATGTGCCCTCCATCCCGGCAAGACTCGTCGCCACGAACGGATCGTACCGAAATACTTTCTTAGATGCAAGCATGGGAGAGAGAAGAAAGCAAACCAATGGGCTAGTGAGTGTGGAGAGAGAGAGAGAGAGGAGGGGTCCACTTTATATGGGGCACTCCATCTTGGAGAGGAGGACGTACACCAGCCACCCCTCCCTTGGCACCGGCCCCTAGGGACAACCCTAGGGCGCCCCCACCAACCTAGGGCAATCCTAGGGCACGCTTCCACTTGGGCTGCCTTGGAGCAGCCTCGGAGAGGCCCGTTGGGTCCCTAGGCACCACCTATGTGGGCCCTTGAGAGATTCATCGGGCTAGCCCTTGAGGGCTGCCTTTTGGAGGGCCTTAGGGACTTGGGAGGCTACCTACATGGACCCTAGTAAAGGAGGTACATGCGGCCATTATTTTTATTCAAAACAATTTTATTTGTTTAATTATTTGGACTAGAACAATTATTGTAGTATTGATTATTGTTGTATTGTGTGATATTTAAAACTATAAAATCTTAGTTTATGTTGCTACCATATTCATATTTTTGTAAAATTGTCATGTATATGTGCTGAAACGATGCAAAATCTTAGGTTGCGTTTTGCATTTGAGGTTTGGGAATGGTTGCGGTAAACCAGAACCCGCAAACTAGTGCGAACCATTTTCGACCGAAAGAAAGCGTTTCGTCACTTTCGTGCATCCTGCATCCCCTCGTATCCTGGTCGCGGTTTCTGCTAGAGGTTCTTACAGCAATACTTGCTGTTTCTTCTTCTCGAGAGCTTCCATGCATCTCTCGCCATACGCCAGCTAGCTAGAACTAAACGAAATAATCTAACAAGTGGAGATTTAAAAAAAACCCAATTGCTAAAAAGTGCTTGGATGCTCCCTGTCAAACTGAGCACTCGTTTCTGGGCCGTTGGATTCGCGCTGGACGGACGGATTGCACGCGGGTTTGCCAACCGAAAATCTCCTGGATCCGGACCGAAACCCACCTGACCCGTACCGTTTCCCTTTGTCGTCTTCCTTCTGGAATCGGAGACACCGTCTCCTCGCCTAAGTTTGCGCCTCCCATTTCCCTTCCGCTCTCTTCTGTCCTTCGCAATCCCTCGATTCGTCGTCGCGCTAGGGTTTCTGCTGGCTGCGATTTCCGGCGGCGGAGCGCGGCGATCTCGCAGCTGGCGGGGGCCGGCTATCTCGGACGCTACGAGGAGGATTTTCTCGCCGTAGGGAAGGTTTTGCTCGTCGGCGCAGTGTGAGCCGCGCGTTAGTGCGGCAAGCTCTGCGTCGGGGAGTGAGGCTTTTCCCGTCGGGGTTTGATTTCGGCGGGAGAGGTCTAGCCGTTCCACTTGTCGACGCGAAGCGCGGCCACTCCGGTAGCCGGGCGTCGAGATCCGCGGCGGTGAGCGCGGCGGTGGTGATCAACGAGGCGGGGATCTAGGTGCGGTCGTCGGCGGGGTGCGCGGTCACCAAGTTTTCGTCGATTTGAGGTAGTTTCTAGCGAAAATCCCTGCAAATTTTGGTTGCTGTTCATCCAATTTTGTTTCTGTTTGTCAAATCCCCTGCAAATTAGTTCGTTATGTATGTTGTTGTGGAGCAATTCGAGCCAAGTATGAACTATTTTTCGTGGGGATTTTTTCCTGGGAAGCTTCGTAGTGTGTTTTATGTGCTGGTTGTAGTAATTTGGTTACATAGTTGGGGTTCTATTTTTGTTGCTCGAATTACTGTTCGTGTGCTAGTAGTGTTTGATGCAGTGGTGCAAAAATCCTAGTAACTGCCACCAGATATACATGTGTGGTAGTCCCTGGTTTTTATAGGTCTACTCCGTCGAAGCTGGGGGCGGGTACTACTTTGATTTGCACAAGCATATCGGTAGAACTGCACTCTCGTACGAGAGTGGCATGTTTGCTAAAGCCTACACCAAATGCAGCTTAATTTTGTATACTGAAACAGCTCGAACTTATCTCGTATTGTATTTTCGTCTTTTCACATTTTAGTCTAATGATCGAGTCGTGGCTAACTACATGACTGAACATTGAATCTAGAGAGCCATGTAATGAATTTTTCCTCCATTAATCCTGAACTCGTCTACATCACCCGCTAGATTTTACATTTTTCTTCATCTTCTAGCTTAGGTGGGTCATGAATACGTTTAAGTTGTTTTACTGAATCTAACTATGTTGGCTTTTTCAACCTATTTTTTGTAGGGTTATATTATGTGTTCATCTTATAGTTTAGTTAGTTTTGCGAATGTAACTAAGTTGGCTTTTAAATCTGGCTTAAGTTGGCTTCTGAGTCTGGCTTAAGTTGGTTTCTGAGCACCACTAAGTTTGCTTAATTAATCCAACTAATTGCCTTGCTCCACCAACAACTGCATTGATCATTGCTTACTATCGAATTGCATTTTGCATTTTGGAATGACATTTGTATTGATCATTGCTGGCACACTTGTTCATATTTTGTTCCAGGCATGCTATCGTCAACAAGTGCACATCCTATGGCACCAATAAGTTTCTGATCACCATTAAGTTGTTTAATTAAGTTGTCTAACGATTTAATTAAGTTGTTTTTATCGAAAGTAAGTCAGAAACGATACTAGAAAATAATGGTACCAAGTTATTGACAATTCACAATGCGCATCCTCACCATAAATGTGCTAGCTGAAATACTACTACTTGGATAGTTGATGTGGAGAAATCATCTATGCCGCCCAAAATAGGCAATTATGTCTCATTACACCCTTTTTCATTTGTTTTTTGACAATGGATGCAGCTTAACTCTAGTGAATATACAACTTAACAATAGTTGATATGCAAGTTAACAATTAGTCTATGCAACTTAACATCACATCTCAAGACTTCTCGGGTTTTAGTTTTTGATTTGTGTGTAGCTCCACATTTTAAGTTTGGATGCTGTTTTTGTTGTATAGTTTGATTATAGTTGCATAGGTTTAGTTGTTTAATGCAATTTCTTTGTTCGACAGTGTCAAAAAATCTGAAATCATGAACAAGGATAATGATAGGCGGTCCCGATTGCGGTTACCACAAGTTTCTGGAGTTGTCCGAGAAACAAGTAGCTCAGCAGCAGCAGCAGCTGCTGCTCCATCAATTGCTTTCGAAGCCAGGAAATCTATTGTCAATCCAACCAGAAATGCAGCACCGAAGCCTGCAGCTGCCCGACGCTTTAAGGTTTGTTTTTGTTTTTTTATATGGAGTTTTCTGTTTTAATCTGTACATTTTTTTTGGTCCCTAATTCAATGGTTTTTTTGGTTCAACTAACATTTCCTTTTTTTATGTTCAGCTTGGAAGGAATCGTGCTTCCCCTGCAAGGTTGTTTAAACTTAACAAGATTCTTGTGCAAGCTCAAAAGGATCTCATTGAAGAATGGGGCTGGGGAGGAATGTTAAAGGTTGTTGCTAAAGAAATGCTCGTTGACCCGAGTATGTGGGTGCTTTCATGCTTCGATCCCATAAGAAGCGAGCTTGCCATTCCTGGTAGGGGAGCATTCCGATGGCTCGCCGACAGCTACACCGGGATTTTTGGGATCCGGAATGAAGGAATGCCCGTACTGTTATGAAATGGAAACTGATCCAATTAAGTTCATGAACGAAGAGTATGGAATAGAAAGTGGCTCAGCACCAGATTTTGTTGATTGGTGCAAGATGATTTCAGACATGGGGGAGTAGCGGATATGAAGTTCCTCCGTGCATATTTTGCTGGAGTAATTAGCTGCTTCATTAGCCCTACAACGAGTCCAACTATAAGTCCCAGATGTTACACTAGTTTATTTGACCTCAAACAGTTCCGCCGGTTAAACTTTGCGCAGTTTGCAATTGATCAAATCATTGCTGAAACAAAGAAGATGGGAGTGAAGAAGAAATCCGTGTGCTGTTGCCTGCATCACCTAGTGGTAAACTTGAAAAACCAAATCATTTTTTTGTGATCCATGCTATATTGTTTTCACGATACAAACTATTCTCCCTTTTTCCTGAACCAAATCATGTTTTCCTCTGTTTTTTTGCAGATCCTTTACCTTGATTCATTGGTTGTTGATGAGCCCGTCCCAACTGATGAAGAGTGCCCCATTCGGGCTGCAGCATGGAACGATAGGCTCATACAAAATGTTATGCACAAGGACTCTAAAGGCAATGGCGAGTTTGGGAAGTTGAGAGTAAGTGTTTTCAACCAGTGAACCAGTGAACTTGTCATATACTATTTTTTTGACTAACATGTTGCATGAAAAGTTGAAAGAAACAGTTGGTGCAACCTTAAGAGATTCTCTTTTCGTTGGAATGACAAGGACGGAAGAATTTGTATCTTCAAAGTTGCCACGGAAATTCTCAAGCGAGGTATACAAAGTTGCATACCGAATATATTTTTAAGTTGCATGCATTGTGCCTAACCAGAAAATAATTGAATGGCCTCGATTGAACTTGCATGTTACGATGTCCAAGTTACCTACCGTTAGTACTCACTTTTGGCTACCACATTTTATTTTTGTGAAGTAGCGCATCATTTGGTTTGTGAAGTTGCCTACCCATGTCCCTTAAGTTGCATCATTTTTTTTTGTCGGCGGTATTGATGGTTCCACATATAAGCTTAGTTGTATCTTTGCACATAATAAATTTGTATATACAATTATATTAAGTTGCATACCAACTGTAGTTAAGCTGCATACACACACTGGTTAAGTTTTTGTAAATCAGCTATGTTTTAAGTTGCATACCAACTGTTCTACCACTGCATACCATACCAACTGTTCGTATAAACTATTCTACCACTGCACCTAAGTTGTGTACTATTTCTGGTTACATAGTAAACCAAATTTGTACATGTGCATTTTTTACTAAGTTGCCTTATACAATTATATTAAGTTGCATACCAACTGTTGTTAAGCTTCATACACACACTCGGTTAAGTTTTTTGTAAATCAGCTATGTTTTAAGTTGCATACCAACTGGTTGTTAAGCTGCATACACACATTTGTTAAGTTTGTAAATGAGCTATCATTAAGTTGCATTCATGGCCTAAAATATAGTTATCCAAACTCGTATAAATTGTTCTACCACTGCACCTAAGTTGTGTACTATTCTGATTACATAGTAAACCAAATTTGTACATGTGCATTTTTTACTAAGTTGCCTTATATATGCAGAAGAAACGAAAAATCGCTGTAATTGTGGGGGAGCTGTGCACAGACATATCAAACAGACTTGGCACCTTTGTCGAATCATTTGCGAATTTAATGGATGAAGAACAGGAAGGTAGAAGGAAGAGGCAACGGAAAGATGCAGTTGTTCATGATGAGGTTGATGGTGATGACGAAGGTGATGATGATAATAATGGAGAACATGAATCTGAAGAAGATAGTGATGGCGAAGACGATGAAGATGATGACACCAGGGAAGATGAAGATGATGACAACAGAGGAGATGACGATGACCCAGATGGCAGAAATGACAACCATAGGACTGGAGGTACTAGGGAAGATGAACGACACGAAGACCCAGCATCCAACTTTCAAACGCATCCAAGAAGATCTGCTAGGCTAACACCTAAGAAATCCCATGATGGTCCATCTAGCAACCTCAGGAAGAGGCCTTGCGACAATGTAGATGATAACAACAGGGGTGTCGAAGATGATGCAAATGAGAGAAATGACAAACAGAAAACTACAGGATCAGGGGAAGATGAACAAACTAAACACCAAGCTGACTACTTGCAACCGCTTCCAAGAAGATCTGCTAGGCTAACTCCTCGGAAATCAAACGATGGACCATCTAGCAATCTCGAGAAGACTCCTTCCGGCAATGAAACAAGTTCCGATGATGTGTCGGTTCAGTGGTTTGATTCGGAGAACAAGAAGGAAGGTCTGTGGAAGAACAGTTAGTACGAGTTGCACACAGATCAGGAGCATGACAAAGATGATGCACCAAATGATTCAGATTGGAGTCCATTGTCTGAACTACTAGAGTTGGTTGGCTCAGAGATAAGAAGAGGAATTGACCTTCCTTACATAGAACCCCCTGTAATTGTCGACAATGATTCCCGTTTGCATGCAAAGGAAGTGTTCATGAGTGTGATACAGAAGCATAAGCACTCATCTCTGGAAAGCGACCAACCACTTACTACCTTTGGCAGTGACGAGGCAATACAGAAGCTCACTGCAGAGTGTTTTAATATGCATAGATTGGGTATACAAGGTGAAGACCAGAAGCAAAAGAGCTTCAAACAAAAGCAGGTGGTACATCGTGATCGTCCATTTCAGAACCAAAAGAGAAGCAGGTTATCAGATAACGATACTGCGAAGTCGACAATCCCAGTCACATTACAAACCGAACCAGTATTAGCAAAAGTGAGCTCAAATATCCCAGAAGGAACAAGCAATTTGCCAATGCAAAACAACCATGTCACTATAGGTCCTAAATACAGTGTTCAGGCAAATGTTGAAACACGTGGCGCTGCCAAGCTTAAAATGCCTACTGTAATCCCACCAAAACCAAATCAGCAGCAACCTGCATCTTCGCTTGTTATCGGACATCGACAAAATCCCCAAGTCGCGCCTCACTGTGCAGTGCCGCCAAGTAAGTTTTATCAGTAACACATAACTCTACTAGCATACTTTTTCCTATTTTTTTCTTTTGCAACACAACAATGCTTCACTTGCCTCAACACATAACTCACCCATGGTTCGATTTTTTTCCTTATTAAAATGTACTGCCTTGGTTTTTGGGTTTTCCCAAAGCAAAAATAAGTTGCAAAAATAAGTTGCATAGTTGTTTTTTATAGGGTCCTTTGTTGGACATCTAGTTGGTTTCATTAATCAAACTTAATGCTTTTTATTTTTTCACTTAATGTTATTTAAGACAATTCAAGCATTATCATCCTTTTTTTAGTTGCACACTGATTTGCATTAAGTTATGACGTTCAATATAGCTAAGTTGGGTAGTGGAAGTAACCAAAGTTGTATTCTCATTTAACTTTGTATAATGATTTCCAATTATTATCATCCAACCAGCATGGCTAAATTGGTTACTAAAATCATTTTAGTTACTTTCTCTAGTAGCATGCCTTAGTTGTCTTCAATTGCTAGCAAAGCTATTCTTCAACGATCATCATTTAGTTGGCTTTTACTCGAAAACATTGTTAAGTTTATTCATCGGAACCAACAAAGTTGCTACCATCATGTCTTTTAGTCGCTAGCACCATGCCTTAGTTGGTTCTAATTTTCTTTCCCCATTCTCTTTTTTTTGCGATAGCCACAAGCAAAACATCTTCAGCCCGCATCTACAAGAGGAACTGAACATCAGCAAATCCCGCAAGTCATGCCTCATTCTCGAGTGTCGACAACTAAAGTAATTCAAGCACCACAGAAACATGCACCACTTCCGCAGGGGATTCCAGCAAACAGAGAAGCTACATGTCCTACACGTGAAAGCTGTCCACCTCCTGAACCAAAGATTCACAATCTGGATGAGGTCACAAAGAAACGTGCTATGTTGGCCAGAGCACCAGATGCTCCGAGTTTCGATCTTGGTTTTGATAGCCCCGCAAAATTTGACTCAAACCCCGGATACTCATGTGTTATAACACCGGCTGACTTGGATGCGTAACGATTTGGCAGCGAAGTAGATGAGTGGGATGAAGAAACTCGGAAAGAAGCTTGTGAAGTTGTTGATAAGGTTGAAAAGGAGAAGAAGTACAGTGAGGAGCAACGAACTACTGACAACAACATTGTCCTTACTAGCAGTGGGCTCAAAACTCCTGTGGGTACAGTAAACAACATTGCATCCAGTTCTCAAGTAGAGGGAAGCACAACAGCAGCTGAGAGGCCAGAAGAGAAGCGACGCAGACTAATTAGGCAGGCTATTTGTCAGTTATCACCATACATCACGTATGAAGATAAAAGCCTGTTCACATGCTCAGCAGAGGTTAAAGAGTTGTACAATGCAGTGATTGCCCATGGGCGGAGATCTACGAGGGGCAAGGAAAGTGACAATTCTCCAATAATTGTCAACTATGAAAGGTTTTTCGTATCACTGAAAGAGCTTGCCAACTCAATAATGCCTTGTGGTGTAGTGAGCAATACTGTAATGGAACTTGGAATCGAGTCCATCATGTTGAGAAAAGACAAGAATGTGAAGAAGATTGTTATGCCTTTGAGGGTTACGGTATGAATCCATTGTTTTCCTTTTTTAGTCTACTATACCTGTTGTACCATTGTTTTTTTTGTGGCCTTTTCTCCCCGCGTCATGTGTATTTTTTCATAATTACATGCTTTTTTTCACTATATGCAGCATCTACTCAAAGATTTGAAAAGGAATGACAAGGAGTTGAAAAAACACTTCAACAAGGCTACTGCCCACCTGGACAGAAAGATTACGTAAGTGATTATACTTGATTTTTTTTATAAAGCTGGTTTTCTAATTTAATGAACTTTCCCATTTAAGTTGGTATAAGTGGGGCACTTTAATGCATGTTAGTTGGTTTTTCAAACATGGCCAAGTTGGTTTGAAAACATGGTTAAATTGGTTACTGAAAACAACTTAAATTGGTTACTGAAAACATGTCTTAACTGTCTATTATTCTGCTACTTGAGCTATTTTTTTAGCACCATCATTAAGTTTTGCACCTTTTATTTTTTACATTAAATATGTGGTTTTCAAATATAGATAAGATCACTGCGAGTTTTCCTGGCCTAACTTGTGTTCCTTAGCCAACCAACTTGGATTAGCAGACATGCCTAAGTTGCATTACTGAAACAACAAACTTTTGAATAGCAAACATGTTCAAGTTGAATCACTGAATCAACAAACTTGTATTAGCAAACATGCTCAATTTGTATTAACATAGTTTAGTTGGTTGCTTTTTAAAATCAAACTTAATGCTTTTCTATTTTTCCACACTTAAATTTATTTTTTTACAAAAATTCCAGCACTATCATACTTTTTTTAGTTTGCACACTGATTTGCATTAAGTTACGGCGTTCAACATATCTAAGTTGGGTAGTGGAAATCAACAAAGTTTGTTTTTCCCGTTTAAGTTGGTATAAGTTGGTTACTTTAATGCATGTTAGTTGGTTTTCAAACATGGTCAAGTTGGTTTGAAAACATGGCTAAATTGGTTACTCAAGACAACTTAAGTTTGTTACTGATTACATGCCTTAATTGTCTACTATTATTCTACTTGAGCTTTTTTTCAGCACCATCATTAAGGTTTGCATCTTTTAATTTTTACATTTAAATTTGTGGTTTTCAAATATAGATAAAATCACTAATTTTATTTTTCTCTAAATAAAATGTAGGTGATGTTGCCAGTAATTGAAGACTTGGCACCTGAGGCAGATGAACCAGTGAACCACTATTGGTTATTCGTCATCAACATTAGAGATAGGAGATTTGAGGTGCTCGATTCCATTAGATCTTTGTCTGATAAAAAATTAGCTCAAAATGTCGAGGACATTATGTCGGCGCTTCACACATTGTGGGACCAAGTATTATGCAAATTCGCCGCTTAAGATCGAGTAGGTTTGAAGGTCCCGAAGACATAAAGCCACCAAAGCAAGGGACCAAGTGAGTTTAGAAGAAAATTTTATGTCTACTTGACCTTGTTTATTTCAAATATGTAGTAAGTTTTGTACAGATGTACTGACTTTTTTTGTTTCCTACAAATGTACTTACTTTTGTTCCTACACTCAAAATAACTTTGCTTTTTAACACATGTATAGTTTTTTTGGGTAATTTGTTTATCCATTCAAACTAACTTGGTTTTTTCAAACATGTGCAAGTTGTTTCCTCATTCAAGCCTAACTTGGTTCTTACACCCACTGCAGCACGGAGTGTGGCATCTGCACCTTGTTCAATGCAGAACATTGGAATGGCAGGAAGTTGCCAAACTACTCAGCCTCTCATATCCCAATCATAAGGAAGAAGATGACACATACATGGGTTACATCCGTCAAGAATACTCGTGAAATGGAAAGCAATTATAATGAAGAAGAAATGAGGTAAAGTTGTTCGGATTAAAGCTAGCACCGTATCTAGTACAGCTTTTTTCCGTTTCCCACCCGGACATCCATGTAATTTGCTCCAAAGCAACAAATTTATGTTCATACTTATATAAAATAAAAAGCAAATTACAATATATTGACGACAACACATCATGACTTCATTTCTCTAGATCTTCTTTTCCTGGCTTTTCATGCCTTCCATGGCTTTCATGGTTGTCTGTCCTTATTGCCCAACGCAAGCAGGACACGTCGCGGTGTTATGACCAGGCTGACCACACACACCGCACAAACTCATTTTTTTTGGCCGCAACTCAATACCCGAGGGTATTCGACTTTTCTTGCGCCCTTTAGTACTAGATCTAGGAGGATTGAGAATAACGAAAGGTTCATCTCTCGGGCGCAACCACACCACCGGATGGTTGTTCCGAAGATGCCCCTTGCACCGACGCTTGCTTGTTCGCACTACCTTGATGTTGAGGTGCAGGGGGGCAGCAGATTGCGGCAAAGAGGACGTATGTTCTGTCTGTTTACCTGAGAACTTTGTACTCGGGGAAGGACCCACATGGACACCTTGAGGCGATGCATAAGTTTGTTCCACAGGGATTTGCTGGCTGCTTCCCGTTGGTTGTGTCTGCTGTCCCGTAGGAGCTGAAGTGTCAAACCAGTTCCTACCAGTAGCCTTTGCTCGTTTACTGGTACTAGTTTTTGGCAAAGACGATGCATTTCTTGATTGACGAGTAGTGGGAGCTGAAGGTGCTGCACGCTTCGCATTAGATGTTGCTGGTTGCTGATGGACAGGAGGGACCAATGTCTCCTGCTGCACATTAGAACTTGCTTTACGAGCAGTAGGAGCCGAAGGTCGTGCGTGCTTCACATTGGGAGCTGCTCGTTTGTCGCTCGGGCATGAGGAACCGATGTATCCTGCTGAGCATTAGAACTTGATGTAGGTTGTGGTCCACTACGATCTGCTCGTTTGCCGATGTGCATTAGGTCTAGGTGTAGGTTGCGGGGCATTACGACTAGCTGTATGCTGATGTGCATTAGCTCTAGGTGTATGTTGCGGGGCATTAGGATCTGTTGTATGCTGATGCGCAGAAGTAGGTACTGTTGGATGTGCTGCATTTGTAGATGTATTGCTTTTAGCCCTTTTCCTCCATACTTTCTTTAATTGCACAAACTCAGCCTTCATCTCCCTAATGTGTCTGCGAGCAATAGCTTCTGCTTGTTCGGTCTCACCGCCCGGTTTAGCAACTCTGTACAAATGATGTACATAAATTTGCATAACGCAACTTACGTCGCGACTGTTCCGGCATCAACTCATCCAACGCAGGACCGGTAGGCATTGTGACACTTTCAACTGCAAGTTGAGTCCACCTCCTGGTGATGTACCTCTCTGGTATCCTATCAATGCCTATGTGTGTGAACACCTTTAACACGTGACAGCAAAGCAAACCGTCGCGCAGAAACTTGCAGCAGTCACAGTTGTAGCTGTTTTCACCACTTGCATTTACCATGTAGCTTCTTTCCCCGTATGGGTAGCACCTCTCACTGTTAGGAACCAAGTAGTACATGTTTGGTGCAAGAACCTGCACATTGTACCTACCAATGAGTTCAAACTCAACTTTGAATCTGTGGTAGATATCCCTTGTATAAACTGAAAGCGCATGCTTCTCAATCGGGAAAGTGGTTTGTGGCACTACCTCAAGCCGTTCTGTCCTCGTAGTCATTGTTCCCTCAACTCCTAAAATTTTCCGCTGAATCTTCTCATATTGCTTCACAAAATGCTTAATTGAGTTGTGAGGATGAATATACCGCTTCAGCACAGCGTTGAAGCCCTCACTTCTCTGAGTTGACTGCAAGAAGGGGAAGAAGCGATCTTTGAAGTAACATGGAACCCATGTGTGGGCATTTTTCTTTAACCAAGCAAATGTTTCATTTCCTGCCAATTCCCACTTCAGAACCATTTCTTGCCAACGGGCTTCAAACTCTTCTACAGATCCAACTCTCATCAACACATGAGTTGAATTCTTCAGCCAAACCTGGACGCCTTCCTAAGAAAGAACCAAGTTTCTCATTAGCTTTCTTCATTATATGCCAGCGGCAGTTTCGATGCCAGGTTTCTGGGAAAATAGCTTGTATCGCAGACCTCATAGCCCAGTCCTGATCTCGTGATTATGTTCGACGGCTGCGTGCCATGCATTGCTTTAAGGAAAGTGCGGAAAAGCCACTCAAAACTTTCTTGTTTCTCATCTCGAATCAAACCACAACCCAAAGCATGAATGACTCGTCCATGTCTCGTTTATCCCGACGAAGGGAGCAAAAGGCATGCTGAAGCGATTTGTCAAGAAGGTTGTGTCAAAAGACACGCAATCATGATAGGATTCTTCATAAGCTTTCCTCGCAACACTGTCGACCCAGAATATGTGTTCAACTCTGCTCTCATCGTCCAATGAGAAATCATAGAAGAAATCGGGTCTTTTCTGCTTCATGTCCTTGAAATAGTCAAGTGTCTCACTTATGTCATATTCCTTGTTCTCACTCCCGAATTCGACCTCAAGTTTGATATCGTTTTAGGGCCATATGGGACAAAAGCATCCTCACCATAAAATTCAGACATAATCTCCATCATGCGCCCTGCCATTTTTTTTTTGCAAATGAAAAATAAAGCAAAATGTCAGTTAACCTATGATACATGTAACAAACCTTCCTTAATAGCAATAGGGAATCTACTTTTGTGTTTTTAGGCAATACATACTGTTTCTACATCTGCCATGCAACTAATTATACACTCTTATTTTTTCAGGTCACTTTTTTCAAAAAAAAATTCATAAAATGGAAGGCAGACATTTTGCAACCACTGGTAAGGTATGTTTTTGCAAACTCATTTTTTATCCAAGGTAGTATCCCAGTGCAGGCTAACTTGCTTCATTTTTTACTTACATTTTTGCATCCTGCTACTGTACACACTTCTTACTAATTTGAACACTTGTGAAGCAATAAGTTGCACACTAATTTTTACTTACATTTTTCCTAAACTTGTTTCATAAAGATGCTCAAGTAGTGAACTAAGTTGGATAACTAAGTTGGTTCGTCTAAAGATAACTAAGTTGGATCCTAAGCATGTATACTTTGGATTCACAGTAACTTAAGCATGTTTTTTTTTGGTAACCCAAGTCTGTTAATCCAACTTTGTTGATTCAGTAAAGCAACTTAAGAAATTTTGCTAATCCAAGTTGGTTGACTAAAGAACACAAGTGTTGTTAAGTTGCGGCATTTGCTAATCCAAGTTCGTTGACAAAAGAACACAAGTGTTGTTAAGTTGTATACCCACTTTTTGTTAAGTTGCTTTACTGAATCAACAAAGTTGGAAACACCCAGTTGATGTGTGCAACTGGTGTTTTCACTACCTTAAGCAAATTCAGTAAAAGCAACTTAAGCAAATTTGCTAAACCAAGTTGGTTGACTAAAGAACACAAGTGTTGTTAAGTTGTATACCCAGTTTTTGTTAAGTTGCTTTACTGAATCAACAAAGTTGGAAACACCAGTTGATGTGTGCAACTGGTGTTTTCACTACCTTAAGCAAATTCAGTAAAAGCAACTCAAGCAAATTTGCTAAACCAAGTTGGTTGACTAAAGAACACAAGTTAGGTGCGAACATACATACTGTTTTGCAGTTTTTATATTTCCAAGAGGTGCATTCCTACTACTTTAAAACAATTCTTCCAAAATGCTGACTACTTTTTAGAAACATGAAATGGGAAAAGAAAAAAATGGTTTGGTTTATGGTCAAACCTGTTTGCAAATTGCAATTGTGTAGGCATCTTAGGAACTCTCTCTCATCTGGTGGAATACCCCTGTGTGATCTCAAGTATTTTGTGAGGGGTGGCTTGTCAACCATGGCGTGGTTATGCTCTCGCAATAAAATAGGTCACCTCCCACTTGTTGTTTATTAGCTTCACAAACATTCTAGCACGACAACTCGTCACGCTTGATAGTTTCTCTCTTGCGCTTAACCGCTAATCTACTAGAACTTCTTTTTGATGGTCCAAATTGTGTCATCTTCATCATGTCCTTCGAATTTTCTTCATCCATCCGTACTTGGGCTCACTTCTTCAATAATGTTCATCCTTTCCCTCTCGCAACTCTTCATCTGTTTTAGGTTTGCGGAATTTGTTGCATACAAACTGCCGCTTCTCCAGGTGTGCTCGTATGTCCGTTCCTTTGGGATGTGTGAGACTTAACCGAGAAACCCAACTTCGCTGCATAAGCATTATAATGTACTCTTGCTTGCTTCGACGGTATCAAACCGCATACCAATAAATGGTTCCGTTGGGGTGGAAAGAACTTCATGCATGCCGGCTATGTCATCTTCACCATCTTCGAACTCCGGATAAGTGGTAGATTCGTAGGCATTGTAGTAGTCGGAATGCTGTTGTTCCCAACATTGTGTGAAGCTGAATTGTTATGCGGGCCTCTATTACTGTGGTCATTTGAACCACCACCAACTTCCTGCTCGCTGCCTATTGGGTCTGGAGATTCTTCAACCATCTCAGGTGGCGGAGCTTGAGTGCAAAAAGGAGGATCCATGTCAATGTCATCATCTTCTGTTGGACTGGCATTCAGATCGATTCCTGACATCTGTTAACATGGAAAAGCTCGTTAGTTTTTTTGAACCAAAGCAACTAAATGAACAACTACTTCAAACATAGCATATTTCGGTTTCTCATGTTATGTCGGGCCTATCATGTTTTCAATGCCAGAAGCAGCTTATATACAAAAATCCTGGAACTACCTAAACATACTGATTTTCATTTTTTAAAGTTGCCTTTTTTTATCTGTTTACTTTTCCAATTTGACAAGTTCATTTTTGCATTTTAACTATGCAGGTTTTAATCAAAATGATCAAGTAGTGGCAAAGAGGCATCAGCATATCAAATGGCAGAAAGGGAAAATCATTCTGCAAGTCGTATCGCTACGTCTTTTATGTTTCGGAGAAAACAAAAACACATCTAGTTGGTTTATGTGTTGTTTTCCGAATGACCACTACTAGTTGGCAGTTTTATTTTTTTGGTCTGACCAAGAACTGGTGTTTTTGCCTACCTTTTGTCCTTCTTTTTTTTCTCCAAACCATACTATCTACTATGATGTCTAGTATCTTTTGTTTATACTATGATGTTACTACGCAAATGAAAACTATGGTTATATGTGTGCCACGAGTATGCTTTCTCTCTCTCCCATTACTTGTGTCACGGTTCATCCGTTTTTAAATCAACCTAGTTTTGGGGTAAAAAGTATCCCAGCATGTTGCTTTTGTAGTTTGATATCAGCCTAGAGATATAATGGAAAAGTAAAACTAGGTTATATCTGCAAGTGTTCATGGAAATACCACATTTTGTTGGGTAGAACAGAAACCAACTTTCATGAAACCAGCTATGATGTCTGCAATTTGTTGGGTAGAACAGAAAAAGCCAAGTTTTGTATGTTTGATCCTGGTTTTCCAAACCATATCTACAGATTTTCATGAAAAAATATGTTCTTTTATGTTTTCCTAGCCATATCTGTGTAGATGTCCATGAAAAGCTAGATCTTTTAGTACAGAAACATATATCTGCTGTTGATTTTGTGTTTTGACCATGTATCTGCTGTTGTTCATCATATATACAAGTAAATTTTTCTGCTGCTGAAAATAGACAAGGAGATCTGGAGATCTGGGAGAGATGTGTTCATGTTGCTTGAAAATAGACAAGGAGGAGATTAGGGATTACCTTTCTGCTGTGATGTGTTCTTTTAGCTGATGTGCAGTTGATCTGAACTATCTTGGATCCATGGGAGTTCTATGTAGAAGATCTGGACGAGGAAGAAGTAGATCTGGAGGAGGAAGAAGGAGTTAGGGCAGGAGCAAAGCTAGTTTCTTGGTCTGGACGTCTGGGGTCGAATTTTGTGTGGTCTGTACACCCGTTGGAGGGTGGTACAGATATAGCATTGGTCCTCCTGCCTTTTTGCCATCTTTTTTTGACTTGGGTTGCTTTTTGTCTTGCACTTTTTGCTGTTTGTCTGGACGTGTTGTTGTCTGGAGATCGACAAACGGGTGCCCATGAAGCCAAACTAGCACCGGATGCTGGCCCAAGCCATCCAGCACTCGGATGCTGGGCCGGACCAGCCAGCACTCGGATGCTAGGCCGGACCAACCAGCACCGGATGCTGGCTAGCCACGTCCTAAAAAAAAATTGGAGACATGGTGCTCCACCTCGTCTGGCCTTGCTGCTGAGGCGACAGTGTGTGCGGGACTTAAGAAAGACGAGGCGTGGTACAGTCTGTACGAACTTGCTCAAAACTTATGGAGACAACACTAGGTCCAAGCGCTGCGAGTGTGCGAAGCACGTCGTCCAACCAGACCGAGCGAGACGAGAGAAACGCGTCCTTGCCCAACTGAGCGCGCGGCTCAAAGTCTCCATATGCTTCTTCTTGTCTCCATATGCTTCTTCTTGTCTCCCGTTCCGCCTCTATATATACTAGTACACGACACGTTCGGCTCAGCTCAACTCCACCTCTCACACCATTCCCCCAACGCATCTGTACGTTCATAATGTCCAAGGAGATACGCCACATCGCCCACTGGAAGCACCCCCTGGTGCTCCGCGACACCGGCGGCAGCTTCCGCTGCGACGGCTGCAGCTGCCTCGGCGTAGGCTCACACTACCGCTGCGACCTCTGCGACTTCGACCTGCACGAGTTCTGCGCCACCTGCCCGCCGGCCGCGACCTTCGCCTTCCACAGCCAGCATCCGCTCACGTTCGACCGAGCCGGGCCCATGGATGGTGCCACATGCGACCTGTGCGAGCAGTCCATCCAGGGCATGCTCTACGGCTGCCGCACCTGCAAAGTCTCCGTGCACCCTATTTGCTCTCAGCTGTCGGCCACGGCCCCGTCGCCCATGCACACGGCGCACACCTTCGTGCTCGCCGTCGGCGCGCCGGTCCCATGCACGCTCTGTGGCACCAACTGTTTTGGGCGCTACCGATGCGTTCCCTGCAACATCTACTTGCACCCCAGGTGCTTGCTCGGGACTGACGTCGATGCTCGCAAAGATGTAGCAGGTCCTGCCTTTGATGAATCGATCTCTCCGATATTGCTGCCGACTTGGCAGGGCCACTATGCAGGGGCCAGCGCGATGATCCGGATGGGTCACAGCATGGCCGATCTGGCATGAAAGAAACAAATGCCAGGATGTTCGACAAGATCTTTAATTAAGCCGATCAACGGGATAATTGAACAGATTAAGGCCGAGGCGAGCCAGAGGTCGCCTCTCCCTGCCCAGCGCGCGCCTACCCGTTGCAGTTTTTTGTGTTTATGTTTCTTTTCTTCTCTGTGTCTTATGCAAGGCGTGTTTAGTGGGGTTTTCAGGTTTTCGGTCGTGGCTCATAGCGGGGCTCTTGTACCCGTTCGTTCTGTTAAGACTATACAACCACTTCGCTGGTTTTCCTCATTTTCTATACTAATAATACATGCAAGGTTTTCAACAAATGCAATTTTTTTCCCTTTCCAGTCACCTACATGATTGTTGCAGCCTTATTAGTAATATTTATGTATTTGATTTCCCCTGTTGTACTAATAATAGAGTCGTGTAAGCAAACCGCTCAATTTATGCATTTTCGTATTTACTTGTGGGCAAGATGCTTGAGAGTTCATCTGGATGGCAAAGCATCTAAGACTCTGTTTGGATGTTGACAATCAAAAGTGTCGTATAGTTTTGGCTCCAATACCAATATCACATTATATTGTTGAGGTCCAATGCCACTGTTTCCGTTTGGATGGTAAAAATGTTGAACTACCTGTGTATGGGAGTATGATCATTTTACCGTTCATCACAGGTTTTAAAAAATATTGGCTATACAACATGGAATATATTTGAATAACTTTATATCACTTAACAATAAAAAGGGAAAGATAATAGTGTGTAACCACCATAGAAGTTCCAGTAAACATACAAAATGGCCAATAAAATGGCGAATTTTTTTTAAATAATGCGAATTATTTTATGAAATGTAGAAGTATCACGCATTTTCAAAAATTTGCAAAAATATGACTCGGTCGGCCACGCGTCTACCGATCGGTAGTCAGCAAACCAATCGGTGCACTGAAAGCCGATTGCAGGTGGCACAGGTCCCACCACCTGGCCGGTCCGACCGATCGGCGGACATGTGGCTGATCGGCCAGCCGGTGGCCGATCGGCCTACCAGCTACCGACCAGTGCTGCATGCATGCATCAGCTTGCTTGGCCGATCGATTGTCAACAAAAATGTGATTATACGATTAGTTTTTAGACATGAACCAACATAAGTTTATCTTGCCATGTCTATCTATGTCTGTAGACTTAGGCATCTCCAACGAAGCGACGTAAACGAATGCTCAGCGACTGTTTGCGTCCGCACGGGCTTAAAATGCGTCAGGAATTAGGTCTAGCGGCCCAACGCTTAGGGCATCTCCAGCGGCGCGATGGCAAACGGTCGCTGAGCGAGGACCGTTTTCGTCCGCTGTGACCGAAAATGCATCTGACACCACCTCCAGCGGGGCGACGCATCGTGTCCGGGGCGTCCGCGGAGACGCAAACGCGACGCAAATATGCGCCAGGTCTGCGTCTCCGCGGACGCTGCGCGGTCACGCCTAGCGTCCGCTCGCTTCCCCACGGGCCCTCATGGCAGTGACCCAGGTTCGATCAACCTCGAATTAACAGCAAGCGCGCGAATGTCAACCGCCGGTGTGGCAACCGCGATGATCAACCCGCCAACCACCGCAATGGAGCGCCGAACCGCCGCGGAAGAGCAACAGCCGGGCTCTTCATTATACGCGTCACCGTTAATCCCCGCAGATTATAACCCCTGCGTATACGGTAATTCAAGTTGAACCGCCTCCTTCTTCTTCCTCTTCTTCTTCGTCTCCAACACCGGCACGCCATGAGCGACTACACGCTGTCGTCGGACTCGGAGAGCGAGGGTAAGTCGCCCGGATTTCTGCATTGGTGGGAATCCCCTGCGACGCCAAGCGATCCGGGCTCCACGCCCAGCGACCACCGCCTCCACGCCGAGTGAGGAGGAGGAGGACGGAGGCGGCAATGCCAACGAAGGGCGGGGAGGAGGACGGAGGCGGCGCTGGCAGCGACGCCGAGGACGAGGAGGATGGGCAGGAGGAGGAGGAGGACTCCGACACCAAGTTCGCCCGGTTGGAGGCGTAGGAGGCGGCGGACGACAAGGCGGCGGCAAGGAAGAAGTTGCAGCTGGCCTCCCGTAGCTACAACTGGGTCGGCTCGACGCCATCGACGAACTTGTCCGGGAGTCGCTTGATGCCGAGTGGGTCGTCGTCCATGTGGAGGAGCAACTCGAAGCAACGCTCCTCCTGCGAAGACGAGGAAGATGCAGGCGACGGCGACCGTGGGGCCGTAGCTGCTCCACCACGGCGGCCCCTTCCCCGGCCCTAGGGGCACCCAGGCCCGCTGTCGTTGCCTATTCGACGGTACCTCGGAGGAGGGATCCTCACGAGGGGGAGAAGAAGTAGGGGCCATAGGGCGGAGAGCACTCGGGACGGTGGTACGCGATTTACCCAGCTTCGGAACACCTGCACGATGACAGGGCCTACTGCTGCTTGTCTGGAATTATCTGGGCGCTTTCGCGATGATACAATGAGTTGTTGTTCTGCCTCTAGGGCTCCCAGGATCCGGCTTATAAAGGCGCACGGATCTAGGGTTTACATGGAGAATCCTACCCGGACACAGGTTTCCTAACTACGGTACAATGTCTTGCCGTGTACGTCAAGGATCCGCCCTCCTCTCTTCATCGTACCGGATCCGGGTTCCTTAATGGGCCGTCGTAGATCCGGGTTCCTCCTCAAGGTCGGTCGGATCCGGCTCCCTGTTCCTGGGCTGGACATCATCCGTCAATATCAACAGCAACTGGGCCGCCCGATGGGCCACATGCCACATCACCATCTGTGGGCCACCCGGGCTTGCTAGATCTAGGCACTGTCGATGGTACACCCATGAAGTATACCCACAACACCCGCGGCCTTGACCGCCTCGCCGGCCACCAGGACCCACCATGGACTTCCTCGCGGGCCTTGCTGCGTCGCAGGAAGAGCTAGGAGGCGCTACGGTGGAGCTTATGGTGGCTAGGGTTTGTGTGGATGAGTGGATGAGGAAGAAGCGCGCGTCCTCTTTATATAGGCCGGAGGCAGGCGACGGCCGTGGGACGCGTGGTGTCGCCATTGCTGCGTTGGCGGAGGTGGGCGGCAGACGCTCGGCAGGTGAGGCATCGCCATTAACGTGGCGCAGATTGCTGAAGCGATGCAGCGGCACCGTTGGTGACGCGTCTGAGAAGACGCATCAAGGCAGGGTCGCTGCCAGGCGGGCCCGATGAAACATCCGCTAGGCGCGAGCGGATACTTTGCGCGTCCGCGCAGCGTCTGCAGAGATGCATCCCAGACGTATATTTGGACTAGGTTTCCATGACGACCCGGTCACTTTACGTTGCCCCGCTAAAACAGGAAACTAACACATTTTTTAACCCGGCGAACGCAAACGCTCAATGATGCCGTTGAAGATGCCCTAACTCAGCTAGTACAGTGAATATGCGTTGCGTCCAGCGAACTAGCTCAGCTGGTACGGTGAATGAACGCTACATATTTTAGTTAGTGTGGAGTATGTGTGCTAATCAGCTACAACAGCAGGTACTTAGAAGTGATCGGCTGCTAGCTGCGTAGATGTGTGCTAATTAGCCGGGCAGCTGTAAGTACTAGAGGTGGTCGGCTGCTAGGTGGCCGATTGGCCTGCTGCTGGCCGGTCGGTCTGCTGCCGGCCGATCGGCCCGGAGCTAGTCAATTTCTGACACGACGTAGAGAAACTGCCCAGCTGACAGCCTAAATAGTCTTCGGTAGGCCGATCGGTCGACTGAAAACCGACCGAGTCACATATCTGGAAAATTTTCAAAACGCGTGATATTTCTAAAAATTATTAAATAATTCGTATTATTAAAAAAAAATCGCCCAATAAAATGTACACAACAACTACAACATTGTGGTAATCTTGACAGTAAACAAATAATATGTTGAGAATGGTATATATCACCGATAACAACATCCTAAAGAATATGACCAAAAAGCACACAAGCGTCCTGCATAATCTTCGCCGCAAATGATAGCAACAACATAATAGTAATAACAATAAGAAGTCTCATGCATAATTTTCATCGCCAATTGAGGTCTTATACACAATATTAATTAAAATATAACAAGTTCTTATTACAGTAAGCACACATGATAGGTTCTCAAGATAGTAATTACGATAGTGAGTTCCTAACTATCACACAACATCAAGTACATGTAACATGAGTCAAACCCCATTCTTCTCATACAACATCAACAACAACCATTCCTTTTTTGAAGGCCAGTGCAAGCTCCATTAGTTCTTGGAATAAGCGTTCACTAAAGCTTCACTTCAAATAAGATTGCAACTTGTCACTATAGGCCAACTATGTATCAGATCAAATGTAGCAAGATACCTCCGGCATTGGTAAGGGCTTGGTTGACTTCAAAGCATCATTTAATTATATCTTCATATATCCAAGCATGAAAAAAATGTATCACCGGTCCGCCGCCTCTTTTGGTAGTTTTTGGATCAGCCAATGAGAGAGAGAGAGTGCGCGCGAGAGAGAGAGGGAGGGAGGAAGGGAGAGAGGGAGAGAGGGAGGGAGGGAGAGAGAGGGAGGGGGAGGGAGAGGGAGAGGGGGGAGAGGGAGAGGGGGAGAGAGAGGGGGGGAGAGAGAGCGAGAGAGAGGGGAGATGGGGGAGAGAGAGGGAGGGAGGGAGAGAGAGAGAGAGAGAGAGAGAGGAGCGGGGGAGGGGAGCAGGGGAGGGGGAGGGAGAGAGAGAGGGAGGGAGAGAGGGAGAGGGAGAGGGGAGAGGGAGGAGAGAGAGAGGGAGGGGGAGAGGGAGAGGGGGAGAGAGAGAGCGAGAGAGAGGGGAGATGGGGGAGGGAGGGAGGGAGGGAGAGAGAGAGAGAGAGAGAGAGGAGCGGGGGAGGGGAGCAGGGGAGGGAGAGGGAGAGGGAGAGGGAGAGAGAGAGACTTTATTGCCTTGTAGTGTTGGATCCACAACAGTCTTAACATTTATCAGCTTCAGCACTGTCATATTCTTTTGAGTATATGGTACATTATAAACTGAGTTGTAGACTATTTTGGTTTTATCGCAACTTGTTTCCTTGTCAGCAGGGAAACACACACAACGTGAAGTTACATAGACCAACCTAATTTTACTATTGTACGAAAGAACAGATATTGTCTATAAAAAAATTAATGTTGGTGTTTTGTCGTGCCACACCCATCTTGTCTTTTTGGCCAGCTACATGATAGTTGCCTCTGCACTAGTACATGCATTCGCTTTCCCGCATTGCTGTATTAATAAAATCAGGTGAGCAAACCTCTTAGTCCATGTATTATGGCATACTTATTTGTGGGCATTATTAGTATATGTATTATCTTTCCCTCATTGTGTATTAATAAACTCATGCGAACAAACCTCTTAATCCATGCAATTTCACAGAGTGGAGGAGGAGTACTGACGAGAGAGAGGCCAAATCTGTTGGGCCTTGCATGGGGATGCAAATACAGCCTATTTTCACGTGGTGGCCAATGGGCACATAAGGAAGTGCAACATCATTGTACTCTCCGATATTGCCTTTGATGAATCAATCTATCCGATATTGTTGCTGACTTGGCATGGCCACTATGCAACGGCCAACGCGATGATCCGGATGGGTCACAGTCTGGCCGACCTGGCGTGAAAGAAAGAAACTCTAGGGTGTTCGAGAAGATCTTTAAGCCGATCAACAAGATAATTCAACAGATTAAGGCCGAAGCGAGCCTGTGGACCCCTATCCCTGCCCAACACCTAGCCATTGCATTTTTTGTGTTTCCGTTTCTTTTCTTCTCTCTATCTTTTGCAAGGTTGTGTATTGTTGTTTAATGGGGTGTTCAGGTTTTCGATCGTGTCTCCTAGCGACCTTTTGTACTCGTTCCTTCTGATAGTCTGCAACCATTTGTTGGCTTTCCCTCTTCTATACTAACCAGATGAATGTCTATAGGTTGCTATGGGTTCTCAAGTTTTTATCACCGTACGAGATGCCTTTGCAAGTTTTTTTATTAGGCACTTGATGGAGTGCACGCGCTGTGGCATCGACTGACTGTGGCGCTAATGGTACGATCATGTGCCTGCTTGGGTCTGACAAGACGCCGCTCCGCATTCCCAAAGACAGCGGCGCAGAGTTTTTTGGTGACGAAGCATCAGACTCGGACTGACATGGCCAACTGATGAGGGATGAACATTACTCATGTGGTGTTCCCAGGTATTACTTAGTTGGGTCAAGGGGTATTGCGTCTTGTCTGTTTGGTCAGTTACATGTTTGTCGCCTCCGTATTTGTAGTATTTGCGGCACTGCTGCTTGTGCAAATGATGTTCAAACTGCTATCACATGAGGATTGCCAAAGGGTTCCATCACCCTGCTGAAACCACACCTCACAAGGGTGATGGTGCATCAATTGATGCACATGCTGTGGTTCTCCCCTTTTCGAACAAAGGGTGTTATTCAAATATATGGAGGGCACTATTGGTAATTCATTGCCAGAAATTTTGCTGACCCGAGTAATATTCAAATGGTTCTGGAAAGTATATTGTACTACTACGGAGTCGATGTAAAAGCCTTCTAGATTTTTTCTCCTATTCCTGTGAAGAATCAGAGAAATTGGGTTAGTCATTTTGCTACCTATATTACCTAAATTCGAGATATCGTTGACAGAGAGTTTATTTGACATTGTCAGATTATTACCACTATTAATACACTCTTTTCCTGCCTATTCGGCCATATGGTATCCAGTCTCTCTGATGGATATGAAATTGGAACTACAAATCGTTTGCAGTGATTTATAGTTAATTCAAGCTCTGGGTTTGCCGGAAATATAATTCTGAAGTTACAAGGGGCAAAAACAAACACTTATCCTGCCCATTTAATTTTGTGCATGAGGGTAACCCAAGAAGTGTTCCTGAACACATTCTGAAGATGCAAACTTTTGTTGTTGGACGTGCGTCAAGCTTCATCTATTGCCGCAGACGTCAAGGATAACCAAATAAGCCGGTCGTGCAAGAACAAAAACGATCAGGGAACAGCAATGCAACATGCAAAGCTTGAGCCAATACCGTGTACGGGCACTGAAATTGATCCCTGATACAGAAAACATTGGAGACGACACCTTAAAACAACTTTTACTATGGTTGGGGAATTTAGAGCATCTCCAACAGCCGCGCTAAATCTTAGCGCTGTAAAAGCACTTTGCAGCACGTTCCATCCATGTTTTGCGCACGAGACCATATTCACCTCCAACAGAGTCATTTCTGCGCGCGACTTATACCGCGCGCTCTTTTCGGCGCGGTAGATATAGTGCACGATATAGCGCTTTTGCCCCAAGCTCTATTTTACAGTGCCGGTTGCAGCATCTGTTGGAGCATCAATTTGCGCCCGCGCGCTAAACTAGTCACTTTTTTTGGATACAACGTTGAATAGAGCGCCTATTGGAGATGCTCTTAGGAGCCGTTGAAGCTACTTAATCTGACGGTGGGAAAAAGAATAGTACTAGAAATTACTGGAATGTAAGTAGCGGTAAGTACATGAAAGTACTGGAATTATTGATTTATATTAATTTGATAGAAGCGTAGTTAGGTAATTTCGTGTTCAGATGGCATCTCCCATCTCTCTGACTTCGGTCTCCATCCCGTCGAGACATGGAGCCGCCGCCACCATGTCCCCTCCCTCCGTCGCTGCCCTGGCACCTGCGCTCTCTCTCCCCGCCCACCGCTACCCCCTCCCCGCCAGCGTAGCACTTCGTCGCCGCCGCACTCGGTCACCACCGCCATCCTCTAGCCCCTGCAGAAAATCTCCGGCCGCCACTTGAAGTCTACACACCCTTCTATTCCTGTAGATAGTGTTGGGCCTCCAAGAGCAGAGGTTTGTAGAACAGCAGCAAGTTTCGCTTAAGTGAATCACCCAAGGTTTATCGAACTCAGGGAGGTAGAGGTCAAAGATATCCCTCTCAATCAACCCTGCAATTAAGATACAAGAAGTCTCTTGTGTCCCCAACACACCTAATACACTTGTCAGATGTATAGGTGCACTAGTTCGGCGAAGAGATAGTGAAATACATGTAATATGGATGATTATAAGTAGTAATTGCAATCTGAAATAAAAATGGCAGCAAGCGAACATGTAGCAGAACTTGTTGGAAACAGTGTTTCAATGCTTAGAAACAAGGCCTAGAGATCATACTTTCACTAGTGAACACTCTCAACAATGATCACATAATTGAATAAATAAATGCTACTCTCAAACACTCTCTTGTTGGATAACAAACACCATTAATTGTGTAGGGCTGCAAAAGCACACCTCAAGCCGGAGTAAACAAGCTCCATAACATCATAAAGGAATCACACACGATGCGCACACTATCACCATCACACCGTGGAGAGTGACTCCGGAGTTCATATTAAAGTAACCTCTATAGTGCATAATAGACAAGAGTAAACAAATTTCATTTATACTCATGACTCAAGTTGGCTAATTTTGACTGACAGACTTCAAAGACTAAATCCTACCAAAAAATTTGAGTCGTCTCTAAACTCTTTTCTTTGTCTCATTTCGACGAATTTACTTTTACTTTTATCCCTTATTCTGATCCAATTCTGTTGTTGAGACAATTGAAAATTGCTACATATTCAACTAGATTACAAAGCTCATGATCACATAAAGATCACACCATGGGAGAGAGAGATGAACCACATAGCTACCGGTAGAGCCCTCAGCCTCGGGGGAGAACTACTCCCTCCTCATCATGGGAGACAGCAACGGCGATGAAGATGGCGATGGAGTCGATGGAGATGGCTCCGGGGGCAATTCCCCGTCCCGGCAGGGTGCCGAAACAGAGATTTATGTCCCCCGAATTAGGGTTTTTGGTGGCGGCGGAGCTACGGAACTCTTCTGGAGAAATCGTCCATCTGTCTAGGGTTTTCGGAGACGAAGGAATAAATAGGCGAAGGGGCAGCGTCGGGGGAGCCAGGGGGCTCCCTCCCCACATCACAGCGCGGCAGTGGGCCCCCCCGTGCCGCCCTATGGGGTGGGCCCCCTGCTGGCCTTCCTCGACTCTTCTTCGGTCTTCTGGAACACTCCGTGGAAAATAGGGCCGTGGGCTTTTGTTTCGTCCAATTCCGAGAATATTTGTAAAACAACTTTTCTGAGATCAAAAACAGCAGAAAACGAGAACCGGCACTCGTGGCATCTTGTTAATAGGTTAGTCCCAGAAAATGCATAAAAACATTATAAAGTATGAATAAAACATGTAGGTATTTTCATAAAACTAGCATGGAACATAAGAAATTATAGATACTTTGGAGACGTATCAAGCATCCCCAAGCTTAGTTCCTACTCGCCCTCGAGTAGGTAAACTATAAAAAGAGTAATTTCTGAAGTGACATGCTACCAACATAATCTTGATCAATACTATTGTAAAGCATATGAGATGAATGAAGTGACTCAAAGCAATGGTCTATAGTTTGCTAACAAAAAGATAATGACTAAACAACTGAATCATATAGCAAAAACTTTTCATGAATAGTACTTTCAAGACAAGCATCAAAAAGTCTTACATAAGAGTTAACTCATAAAGCAATAGATTCTTAATAAAAGGTTTTGAAGCAACACAAAGGAAGATTTAAGTTTTAGCAATTGCTTTCAACTTTTAACATGTATATCTCATGGATAATTGTCAACACAAAGTAATATGATGAGTGCAATAAGCAAGCACATAAGAAATGATGCACACAAAGTTGACACAAGTGTTTGCTTCTAAGATAGAAAGAAGTAGGTAAACTGACTCAACATAAAGTAAAAGATAGGCCCTTCGCAGAGGGAAGCAGGGATTAAATCATGTGCTAGAGCTTTTTAAGTTTTTGAAATCATAAAGAGAGCATAAAAAATAAAGTTTTGAGAGGTGTTTGTTGTTGTCAACGAATGGTAGTGGACATTCTAACCCCCTTGTCAAACAGACTTTCAAAGAGCGGCTCCCATGAAGGACGTTATCACTACCAGCAAGGTAGATCATCCCTCTTCTCTTACACATGTATTTCAGTTTTATTTATAGATGACACTCCTCCCAACCTTTTGCTTTCACAAGCCATGGCTAACCGAATCCTCGGGTGCCTTCCAACATTTCACATACCATGGAGGAGTGTCTATTGCAAAATTAAGTTGCTTATCGATAAATCGGGGCAAAACATATGAAGAGAATTATTAATGAAAGTTAATTAATTGGGGCTGGGCACCCCGTTGCCAGCTCTTTTTGCAAAATTATTGGATAAGCGGATGTATATGCCACTAGTTCATTGGTGAAAGTCTGCCCAACAAGATTGAAAGATAAAACACCACATACTTCCTCATGAGCTATAAAACATGACACAAATGAGGAGTAATAAAGTTTTGAATTGTTTAAAGGTAGCACATGAAGTATTTACTTGGAATGGCAGAAAAATACCACATATTAGGTAGTTATGGTGGACACAAATGGCATAGGTTTTGGCTCAAGGTTTTGGATGCACGAGAAGCATTCCCTCTCAGTACAAGGCTTTGGCTAGCAAGGTTGTTTGAAGCAAACACAAGTATAAACCGGTACAGCAAAACTTACATAAGAACATATTGCAAACATTATAAGATTCTACACTGTCTTCCTTGTTGCTCAAACACTTTTACCAGAAAATATCTAGACCTTAGAGAGACCAATCATGCAAACCAAATTTCAACAAGCTCTACGGTAGTTCTCCACTAATAGGTTTAAAAAACATGATCTACTTGAGAGCTCAAAACAATTGCCAAGTATCAAATTATTCAAGACAATATACTAACTAGCACATGAAGCATTTTCTGTTTCCAACCAAATAACAATCAATGTTGAGGCTTTCAGCTTTCGCCATGAATATTAAAGTAAAACGAAGAACACAAGTGTTCAAATGAAAAAGTGGAGCGTGTCTCTCTCCCACACAAGCATGCTAGGATCCGATTTATTCAGAGAATGAAAATAACAAAACGAAAATAAATGCACACATATGCTCCAAGTAAAGTGCATAAGATGTGACGGAAATAAATATAGTTTCACTAGAGATGACGTGATATGTTATTGATGAAGAAGGGGATGCCTTGGGCATCCCCAAGCTTAGACGCTTGAGTCTTCTCGAAATATGCAGGGATGAACCACGGGGGCATCCCCAAGCTTAGACTTTTCACTCTTCTTGATCATATTATATCATCCTCCTCTCTTGATCCTTGAAAACTTCCTTCACAAAACTCAAAGCAATCTCATTAGAGGGTTAGTGCATAATCAAAAATTCACATGTTCAGCAAGGACACAATCATTCCCAACACTTCTGGACATTACCCAAGGTTACTGAAATTTAATGGAGCAAATAAATCCACTGAAACACAGTAAAACAGGCAATGCGAAATAAAGGGCAGAATCTGTCAAAAACAGAACAGTCCGTAAAGAAGAATTTTTTGAGACACTTAACATGCTGAGATGGAAAAGCTCCAGTTGAATGAAAGTTGCGTACATATCTGAGGATTACTCATGAGTTTTTCAGGATTTTTAGATTTTTCTACAGAGAGAAAAACTCAAAACCGTGGCAGCTAAAAATCTATTTCTGCGCAGAAATCCAAATCTAGTATCAACTTTCTATCAAAGACTTTACATGGCACAACAATGCAATAAAATAAAGATACAAAAGTATTGCTACAGTAGTAACAAGCACCTTGAGTCAAATATAAAACAAAAATTGCAGAAATAAAACAATGGGTTGTCTCCCAAGAGCGCTTTTCTTTAAAGCCTTTTAACTAGGCATGATAATTTTCATGATGCTCTTATAAAGATGAGAGTTGAATATAAGAGAGCATCAAAAAGAAAAATACCAAACACATTTAAGTCTAACCCACTTTCTATGCAAACGAATCTTGTAAGAAAACAAATTATTGAAGCATGAAGCTACTATCATAGAAAGACAAAGCAAGTGCAACTTCAAAATTTTCAACAAAAAGAGAGGCGACTTAATATTATTGAGATATATAAAACCATTTCTCCCTCTCTCATTATAATTTTCAGTGGTATCATTGATAAACTCAACAATATAGCTATCGCATAAAACATTCTTATCATGATCCACATGCATAAAAGTATCATTACTCTCCACACAAGCATAATCAATTTTATTAGTAATAGTGGGAGTAAAACTATCACATCCATCATTATAATCATCATAAATTGGAGGCATAGAATAATCATAATGAATTTTATCCTCAATAGTAGATGGACAGAAAATATCACAATCATCATTCGAATTACCACATATTGGAGACAAAGCATTATCAAGGCAAAATACTTCATCCAAAGCTGAGGAGCAAAAAAGATTATTTTTATATAAACTAGCTTCCCCAAGCTTGGGTTTTTCCATAGCATTAAAAATAATGGTTTCCAAAAAATTTATACTAATAACATTACTACCACTATTATGCAGACAAACTTCCATAGGTTTTTTAATTTTCTCTTCAAAAGCATCACGTCCTAATTCAATATAAATTTCATAAAGATCTCTAATTTTTTTGTTGTTTTCCATTAAGCCTAACTAGTGAAATAAAACAAGAAACAAAAAGATATAATTGCAGAATCTAAAGGAAATAGCTTCGAGCACTCACACACCGGCAACAGTGCTAGGAAATAGCTTAGTAGTCGGAGGATGTGAATACCTTTTACCTTACCTCACCGGCAACGGCGCCAGAAAATAGCTTGATGTCTACGCACGCTTCTATTCCTTTAGACAGTGTTGGGCCTCCAAGAGCAGAGGTTTGTAGAACGAGCAGCAAGTTTCCTTAAGTGAATCACCCAAGGTTTATCGAACTCAGGGAGGTAGAGATCAAAGATATCCCTCTCAAGCAACCCTGCAATTAAGATACAAGAAGTCTCTTGTGTCTCCAACACACCTAATACACTTGTCAGATGTATAGGTGCACTAGTTCGGCGAAGAGATAGTGAAATACAAGTAATATGGATTATTATAAGTAGTAATTGCAATCTAAAATAAAAATGGCAGCAAGCGAACATGTAACAGAACTTGTTGAAAACAGTGTTTCAATGCTTAGAAACAAGGCCTAGGGATCATACTTTCACTAGTGGACACTCTCAACAATGATCACATAATTGAATAAATAAATGCTACTCTCAAACACTCTCTTGTTGGATAACAAACACCATTCATTGTGTAGGGCTGCAAAAGCACACCTCAAGCCGGAGTAAACAAGCTCCACAACGTCATAAAGGAATCACACATGATGCGCACACTGTCACCATCACACCGTGGAGAGTGACTCCGGAGTTCATATTGAAGTAACCTCTAGAGTGCATAATAGACAAGAGTAACATCTACATATTCAACTAGATTACAAAACTCATGATCACATAAAGATCACACCTTGGGAGAGAGAGAGAGAGATGAACCACATAGCTACCGGTAGAGCCCTCAGCCTCGGGGGAGAACTACTCCCTCCTCATCATGGGAGACAGCAACGGCGATGAAGATGGCGATGGAGTCGATGGGGATGGCTCCGGGGGCAATTCCCCGTCCCAGCAGGGTGCCGAAACAGAGACTTTTGTCCCCCGAATTAGGGTTTTTGGTGGCGGCGGAGCTACGGAACTCTTCTGGAGAAATCGTCCATCTGTCTAGGGTTTTTGGAGACGAAGGAATAAATAGGCGAAGGGGCAACGTCGGGGGAGCCAGGGGGCTCCCTCCCTACATCACGGCGCAACAGTGGGGCCCCCCCGCGCTGCCCTATGGGGTGGCCCCCCTGCTGGCCTTCCTCGACTCTTCTTCGGTCTTCTGTAACACTCCGTGGAAAAAAGGGCCGTGGGCTTTTGTTTCGTCCAATTCCAAGAATATTTGTAAAACAACTTTTCTGAAATCAAAAACAGCAGAAAACAGGAACTAGCACTGTGGCATCTTGTTAATAGGTTAGTCCCAGAAAATGCATAAAATACATTATAAAGTGTGAATAAAACATGTAGGTATTGTCATAAAACTAGCATGGAACATAAAAAATTATAGATACGTTGGAGACGTATCACCACTCCGGCGGCCTCACCTTGTGTCATGCCGCACGTTATTTGTTCCCCAGGACGACGTTCTCTCCGTCCGCAGGCGAGGACCTCCAATTTACCCCCCGTGGTCCATCGAGGCGAGGCATAGGAGGTGGGGCCGGCTGTAGCCGCCGGGCGCGGTGTAGAAGCCGCGGGTGTTCAGGGCCGCCGGACGACTAGACTTCGGCGCTACAGTTCCTTTTTTCAGGGAAAAAAGGGAGTATTCATATAACAATTAGCTTGTCACGGCATGACTACTCTCACTTGTATCTGCCTAACTGAAAGATGAAACCATTAATTTCTCCATGAAAATTCACTTGTCAGATGACTACAAGAAAATGGGCTCTAACTACTGTTTCTTGTCGTTTCTTAGAGTACAAATCTTCAGATGTTTACCGCCAAAAAACACTAACATTTCCTATGGTTCCGTATATTCATGAACTTGTGATTAGTATGTGCGAATTGGTTGCCGTGAATACTAAAAAGGGCATCCATGTTGCACAAATACCTGACATATGACATGTTCCTGTACCACAATCCCAAAAAATGCAGGCTGATTTGGGTTGAATGTGTCAGGAGCTCTGCACTTTCAGCTGCAGATCGCCTGCGCGGAGGTGACGGGGAGTGAAAGGTTGTCGCCGCCACGGGGGTTTGGAGCGGGAAGCCCCGGTGGTTCCGTTGCAGTGCAGTGAACGAGAGGAGCGAGCGACTTCCTGTACGACGCGGACGATCTCGAGTGCGAGCAGGCGAGGCAGCCGAGCTCCTACGTGAGGAAGACGATCAGGTGAGCGGTGGATGCGGAGGCGGAGCGCTGATTCGGCGGCGCGTCGGCGAGCGCCTGGGCAGCACGTAGGTGAGCTGCTGGGCGTTCGGCGAGCTGGTTCTGCTTCCGGCGAGCAGCGGCAGCGGCGGATAAGGAACGGATGCGAGGCAGGGATGGCGCTCAGGGTGCAAGCGGGACCTGATGCGGAGGCCCGCATCTAATAGTGGGCCACCTGCGGCAGGCCCATATTTCTGGCATGCGTACGCGGAGACCACTTGGGCCGCTTGTTTCCTCCCTGCCAGCAGTTCCTTCGCTGTTCGCTAGCTCTGTTTTTCTTCGCTGTTAGCTAGCTCTGTTGAGCAAAGGACTTGGTTTCTGTACCCAATTGAGCTAGCTTGGTTGAGCAAAAAACTTGCATCCATCTGTACCCAAGTCACATACATATGAGCCCATTACCACTCAAAAGACTTGGTTTCTAGTCACATCAAACTTTATCAATGTTACAGAAATAAAACATTTTTTAAAATGTGAAATCAAATATTTACACAGGTCACCATGAGGTGCACATGATGCCATTAACTTTCATCACAGAAACCAAGTGCTAAAAAAGTTCCATTCCATGGGTCGCAGTCAAGTCCGTGCATACATTTGCTACACATCACTCAAAGTACACAATCTGAATCATGCAAATCTAGAGGTCCATGGTTCATAACAGCAGCGTGGACGGATCGATGATGTTTGGGTGAACTGATGTTCTTGAACTTTGCTTGTATTTCTTCAAGGTCTTAACATAATCTCGGCATCCTTGTTTCTTCAAGATCTCCAACTCAACTGGGGCTGAACTAATAGCACAAATGAGAACATAAATAAGCATTCAGATGTCACCCAGATTCATTTAAGCCCTAGAAGGAAAATTTTGAGTATCATACACATTGGACAGAGTAGTAAACTTCAACTATTTATATATCATGCACTAGAGAGGAAAAAACAAATATACTCCAGGATTCAGTCCATGAATGTCATGTACACCAAATGTACTCCAGGATTCACTAGAGAGGAGTAAACAAATATACCAACCCCTTATTATAGTTCACTTTTTTTTCAATGATAGGACATTTCTTCTCGGATCTTAAGTGCTTAGCCAGGATACACAATATACAAACGATTAAGCAAACTAAAATGGGACATTATATGACCATGTAGCAGAACATGTGCTAATAATAGGAACTTGGATATCATGAGTACAGAATATGTACCTGTTATGATGCAAGGAAAGCTCCAAAACAAATTCCTAGTCTTTGCTCTTTTTATGGAAGCAACCCTTTCTATTACTGATGCTCTTTTCACTGCTAGAGAACGGGCAAGCATATTAACCCCTGGTGAACTTGTTAATTGGATTGGAGATCGAAGTAATGGACTGGCTGACTTTAAACCCATTGGAAGGTCTCCCTAAAAATTAAGACAAGCAATTAAACTAGGGATTAACATGTGTTTAAAATGATCATTAACTAAGTAAAACCAAATTAGCCAAAAAAGGGAACCTTGCTATTTCTTATTTTCTCTGATCTTGGCTTTCGGGTTTTCCCCTGTGTGAAGCTTGCCCTCTCCCAGTTGAATCTGAGATGCCTATTAAACAAAGAGAACTATGTATTTTAGGCTCTGTCCAATTATTCCTATTAAACATATGTTTGAAATAAAGAGAAATCATTATTCATAAAAGGTCTACAGCGCATAGAAACAATCAAGAAAACAATATCCCAGCAAACTTTGGGATATAATTTATATAGCCTAAAAGAACAAAGTAGTCACATATGTTTGAATGAGCTGGAGCACAACATACAGTAAATAAGTTTAAAAAAAACTGATTATTGATATCTACAGAGCCATGGCTAATTTGTCCAGATTGTATCATATGCATGTGCTAGTTACCACTGAACAATTAAACTGAGATGAACTACAGAAAAAGTCTGCAATTTTTCGCTACCTTGATGATGGTTGGGACGAGGGAGCTCCCGTTAGGCTTCTTGCGCTGCGGTCGCTTCCCGCCCCCCGCGTCTGTGCGCATCTGGGCATCACCGCCGCCGTCCTTGCCACGCTCTGGTTCGCCGCCATCGATCTCTTGGCTGCCCACCCTCCCCACGCCGTCCGTTCCAGGAGGTGGTTCTCCGCCATCTAAACCTAGTTTGCTTGGCGCCGTTGCTGGCCTAGCCCGCGGCTTCCCGTCGCTGGCCTTGGGGGATGTTGACTGGAGAGAGGGAATCGAGGAAGGGGGCAAGGAATCGGCCAAGATGGGGGGCCCTGGAGGTGGTAAAGGAGTAGAAGGAGAGTGAGAGGCCCCCGGAGCCGGAGGAGGAATGGAGGCCATGGTGGTCGTGGCGGCGCTCCAGTGGGGGAGCCGAACGAGGAAGAATTGTGGTGGCTCGGGCGTCGTTGGCTCGCTGCGATATGCGGCATCTGCGGGCCGGCCCACATACGTTGTTTGTTCTATAAAAAAATCCGTGGGTGACAGCAGATGCATTTAACTGGGCCTAAATCGCGGCGCCGCAGACGGCCCGCTGTCGCTTGCAGCCTGAGATGGCGCGTCTGGCGAGGGACTAGTCGCAAAGGTTGGTCGTGCGGGGGCAGTTATGCAGCGTGAATGTACCTTAATACCCCTCGGGATATTAATTAGAAAATTGTTAAATTAATTAGGCTAATCAGACTACCGGAATTAATCAAGCGTTAGTACTCTGTACCTGCATACCAATTCACGAGAAGACGTCAGGGCACACGGATGGGGAGATGGGAAGGCGAGATCCTCAGGCATGGCAGCCGCTGAGAGCATCAGCGGCAGGCACACTAAAGCGAAGTCGATGAAATTGAAGAATGCACCTCACAGACGATCCGGGAAGAATAGATTGTGGATTACGGGGATACTTGTTGTTTCCTTCTTCTCCGGGGCCTCCATCTCTCGCACTCCCCACACCCGAGCCAGCTAGAACTAAGGGCGTATTTGGTAGCATGTATGCGCATCACTGGCGCAGCGAGATGAGTCTCTCTGTGCGTCGCGAACGGGTCATGGGCTATGAAATGCGGGTTGTTTGGTAGCCTGTGCGAGTTTTTGCGCGGTGGAGAAGGAAGCCAGGCCTCATGGTTTGGTTGCCCATTTCCAGCCCAATTTGCATGCAGAAAAACATGAATCAGCTGTTTAGTTGCTCAAATCACAATTTTATATCCTTACTAAAATAGGGTAAAATTACCATGCCATAGCATGTTACATACGATTAGAGACCACTCAGAAGAACAAGATCCTCACGATCACCACGATGAGGAGGCGATGATGTAATCTTTGACCCGGCCGGGACGTACCTCCGGCGGTGCTCCTTGTAGAGCATGTACTTCCTCCGGCGGCAGCTGTGCTAATGGCACTGCCTCATCGATGGCCTAATCTTCTAGGAGCTCCTCTTCCAGGAAGGTGAGGTATTCTTGCTGTGCCTCCTCCAATATTTCATACCCTCGGTAGCTGTTGTTGGAGTAGCCACTGACCTGGTCTTGACACACCCTCCATGAGTTGTAGATTCCTCGAACCCGTCTGCGAAACATCACATACCACTAGCACAACATAAGAAGAACAAGTAATCAATCACAACCATGAAAGCAATTCAGAAAAGAGCAATAGAACAACACAAGTGTTGAGAGCAAATGATAAACTAACAGGGGCATGCATGATCATTCCAATAGTGGATCACAAGTTCATCCTACACTACCGTGGTGTCATCCTACCACCACAACAAAAGTGGGTGTCATCCTAACAACGCAAGTTCACCATCACCTGATGGGCTAGTATATACCACCTCATCATAGTTACAAAAGGGGGCCATCAAATGTTTTTCATCCCTAGTTACTGCCAGAATTTACATCATCATCATCATTATCACCAGCTCCATGCATGCATCCCTGAACCACCCCCTCAAGGGCACCACTACACCTTTGAGTGGTACTTGCCAAGTGAAGGATAACGTTGCATAGAAAACAAAAAATTTCCTACCGCGAACACGCAATCCAAGCCAAGATGCAATCTAGAAGACGGTAGCAACGAGGGGATTATCGAGTCTCACCCTTGAAGAGATTCCAAAGCCTACAAGATGAGGCTCTTGTTGCTGCGGTAGACGTTCACTTGCCGCTTGCAAAAGCGCGTAGAAGATCTTGATCACGGCGCCACGAACGGGCAGCACCTCCGTGCTCGGTCACACGTTCGGTTGTTGATGAAGACGACGTCCACCTCCCGTTCCAGCGGGCAGCGGAAGTAGTAGCTCCTCTTGAATCCGACAGCACGACGGCGTGGTGTCGGTGGTGGTGGAGAAATCCGACGGAGCTTCGCTAAGCGTGCGGGATGTGGTGGAGGAGAGAGACCGCTAGGGTTTGGGAGAGGGGGGCGCCGGCCATCTAGGTAGTGCGGCCACCTTGGTGTTGTTGGGGTGGCCGGCCCCCTCCCCTTGGCCCTCATTATATAGGTGGAACACCCAAGAGTTGGTCTACAAGTCTTCGAATAAGACCCCAAACCAAAACCTTCCATAACACATGAAACCTACCCAAGCTAGGACTCCCACTAGAGGTGGGATTCCCACCTTCCTTGGGAGGGGGTGGCCGGCCCCCCTTGGGGAGTCCTCTTGGGACTCCTCCCCCTTAGGGTTGGCCGACCATGGGAGGTGGAGTCCCACCGGGACTCCGCCTTCCTTAGTGGTTTCTTCCGGACTTTTCTAGAACCTTCTAGAACCTTCCATAGAACCTTCCGGATCATTTAAATCTTATAAAATGACTTCCTATATATGAATCTTATTCTCCGGACCATTCCGGGACTCCTCGTGATGTCCGGGATCTCATCCGGGACTCCGAACAAATATTCGAACTCCATTCCATATTCAAGTTCTACCATTTCAACATCCAACTTTAAGTGTGTCACCCTACGGTTCGCGAACTATGCGGACATGGTTGAGTACTTACTCCGACCAATAACCAATAGCGGGATCTGGAGATACATAATGGCTCCCACATATTCAACGATGACTTTAGTGATCGAATGAACCATTCACATACGATACCAATTCCCTTTGTCACGCGATATTTTACTTGTCCGAGGTTTGATCATCGGTATCACTCTATACCTTGTTCAACCTCGTCTCCGACAAGTACTCTTTACTCGTACCGTGGTATGTGGTCTCTTATGAACTCATTCATATGCTTGCAAGACATTAGACGACATTCCACGAGAGGGCCCGAGTATATCTATCCGTCATCGGGATGGACAAATCCCATTGTTGATCCATATGCCTCAACTCATACTTTCCGGATACTTAATCCCACCTTTATAACCACCCATTTACGCGAGTGGCGTTTGGTGTAATCAAAGTACCTTTCCGGTATAAGTGATTTACATGATCTCATGGTCATAAGGACTAGGTAACTATGTATCGAAAGCTTATAGCAAATAACTTAATGACGTGATCTTATGCTACGCTTAATTGGGTGTGTCCATTACATCATTCAAACAATGATATAACCTTGTTATTAATAACATCCAATGTTCATGATTATGAAACTAATCATCCATTAATCAACAAGCTAGTTAAGAGGCATACTAGGGACTCTTTGTTGTTTACATATCACACATGTACTAATGTTTCGGTTAATACAATTATAGCATGACATATAAAAATTTATCATAAACATAAAGATATATAATAATAACCACTTTATTATTGCCTCTAGGGCATATCTCCTTCGATCTCCCACTTGCACTAGAGTCAATAATCTAGATTACATTGTAATATACCTAACACCCATGGCATTCGGGTGTTGGTCATGTTTTGCCCTAGGGAGAGCTTTAGTCAACGGATCTGCTACATTCGGATCAGTGTGTACTTTGCAAATCTTTACTTCTCCATCTTCGATGTATTCGCGAATCGAGTGATAACGCAGCTTGATATGCTTCAGCCTCTTGTGTGACCTTGGCTCTTGTGCATTGGCGATGGCACCCATGTTATCACAGTAAATGATTAATAGGTCCAATGCACTAGGAACCACACCGAGCTCTACAATGAACCTCTTCATCCATACCGCTTCTGATGAAGCCTCTGAAGCCGCTATGTACTCGATTCCGTTGAAGACTTCGCAACCGTGCACCGCTCGAGCTTACCCAACGCATCTAGAACTTTGGAGATATGCCCAAGAGGCAATAATCAACGTCGCCTATAACATAGGCGGCGTCGTTATCTGCGTTCGCCCTGATGTCGAGTACTTCGATGTCAAATTCCCTGATTCAGTTCAAGGGTGGCGCAAAAAATGGTTATATATCCACGAGGAAAACCATGGGTCTATTGAAGACAACATTCCTCCTTTTGTTGCTGCCAAAAAAATCTGTCGCCGCCGATCCTGGGATGCAGAGGCTACCGCTGAAGAAAAAGCGGCGACAGAGGCACTGATGACTCGCATCCACGAACTTCAAAGTAACCGTGGCCAAGAGTTGTCAGGTATCCAAATCACGGCGTATTTCCTTAGGATTAGAGTGCAGCCTCTGCAAGCTCGCAAAAATCCCCTCTGGAAGTAAGCTGGCGACGAAGATGTGCATCGCTTGTCAGTGGATTTGCCGGTCAAGGATTTAGAAAAACTTGTCCGGAAAATCTCCTCCCTCAACAAGAAAGATCCTGTCCCTTCGTCTTGTCGCGTAAAGCCGTACAGCGCCACCAACACGCTCCCTAAGGTAATTTTTGTATGGACTATTGTTTCGACTGCGAATTTTTGTTGACATCCTTTGCATAACTTTTTTTTCGACATTCTTCTTTTTGTAGAACCATCCGGATCTTGTTTCTCTTCCTCCCCTTCCTGAAGGTGGAGAGGTCGAAGAACGGGCCGTTGTCACCGACGACAACCAGGGTACTTCTCGCCCTGAGAGCGAAGCCGCGGGTTCTCGAAAATCTGCGGTATCCTCTGAAAAGGAAGTTGAATCCGAGGCTACCGGATCGGCACACTCTCCACCCCCAGCTGTTTCTCCCAAGAACAAGAGGAAAAGGGAGGAAGTTGTCGACTCCGGCCCTTCCAAGACCGGCACACCTCCTGCCGAAGAAGTTGCTCTTACTGAAAAAAGGACAACTTTCGACCCTTACACCGATGCTCTTGTCAGCTCGTAAGTTCCTGCCGCTGTTTGTTGTTTGTCATTGACTATTTTGACTATGTTGCTTATTGTCTTGTCGCCTTTTTGTAGTGATGACGAGGATGAAATTCAACCTATTGACGCGACTGCTCGAACGAGTACGTCTCGTACTTTAGTTGTTTCGGAAGCTCATCCTGATGGGGATGAAACTTCGCCTCCTCAACAAGACATAGAGCATCCAACTCCCGTTGCAAGCCCCCGAGCCTCTTCACCAAAGAGAGCTAGGGTAGAACCAGCCAAGGAAACTCACCTGCTGGCTAGTACTTCCACGACTCCTTCATTGGATGATGTAAGTTTTTCTCTGTTCTTTCTCCGAACATTTCAACATTTGTCGACTCCCCTTTGTTTCTTGCATAAGTTCTGTCGAACTTTTCCTTCCTATATTGACTTTTCTTTTTTTCTTTTGTTTTCTCTTCAGCCTGTGATGAAGGAGTTTATTCGCCTCGGTACCCAATTCGTCGGGTACCGTGATCATGCGAATAAACTTGAAGGTACTATTTTTCCTTGCCCTCTCTGCTGTATTTACTCCTTTATTGTTTTGTCGTGACGTTTTCCATCGTTTATTTTTTCCAGAAACTCTTGCCGAAGCCAACAAACGCGCTGACGCTCTTGCTGTTAAGTTAGAGCAAAGCGAAGCAGCTCGCAAGAAAGCTGAAGCTGATGCCGCCACCGTCGAAGACCTTCGAAAAAGGCTTCATGAGGCGGAAACCTCTTTGAGTGAGCATATAACCAAACAATCTGCTCGCGAAGAGGCAATTATCAAGCGCTTGGAGTCGCAGAGCCGTCGCTTTGTCAGTAAGTGCCCAAACTATTTTGATTTCCTTGAACTTGCTTTTCTTTTCTTGCTTATTGATCAATAAAATTTTGCCTTAGCAGGAAAAACATGTCAAGAATATGAACTTGAAGATCCTGACAATGATCCCCTTCTTGACGTGCTTTCTCTCCTTGAGATTCATGGAGACGAAGCACGCGAAGGCCTTGCTGGCAGAGGCGGGACTGTCGCGGCTCTACCCTTACTTCTTCCCAAAGAAAGAGGAACCCGCGCCTTTTCTTGCTCTCGCCAAATGCTTCAATACACAAGAAAATCTTGGGCTCAAACTTCGCCAAGAAGGTTTGAAGGTTGGCGTTGAAGGCACTATTGCCCTGGTTGCCGACAGCCAACAAAATATCGACTGGACTAGGGTTGGTGACACGTAGGAGATGGAGACCAAGAAGTGGCAGTCGCTGATCAAGGCTGCGAAGCCAAACTCGAAGAAGATCCTCGCCTATCTTGGATGCAAGCCAACTCCTGCTCCTAGTTCATCGAAGCCGGAGGTCTAGTAGAGTGCCCTGTCTTTCTTTTTCCTTTTTCTTTAGTCCTTTTGATGCTGTTGCCAAAGTAGCTATTGTCGACACTGACCCTACTAGCTCGCTAGGGCGTCCTCCCTTGTAATGCCTTGTAAATATTCTAAGAATTAATGGAATTCTATTTTGCTTGATGATTGATTTCGAACCTTTTTTTCAGTTGATATTTGATAACTACACTTCAACTTCTCATCCTGTCGACACTTTTCCTGCTTCCTCCTACCCAAAGAAAGTATCTGTCGGTGATGACTTTACTGGAGGTTCCGCGGGTAAAGAATCCGCACAAGATTTTAAAGATCTCCGTCAGCAGCTGCAGTCTATGAAGAAGCAAGCACTTGTAATGATGGAGCAGTCTCGAAAATCGTCGGAGAGGGAAAAGATTGCGCTTCAGCAAGCCCAGGATGCTATAGCTGTAAAAGAGGATCCAGTTGCTGCAGCTGCCGAAGCTTCTCGACGAGAAAATTTCATGCTTGAGCTAATGCTTGATTCCAGCTTGGATATGGCGGGTACGCTTCATTCGCTTGACCATGATTATCTCGTATTCCCCATGTTTTTCCTTCATTTCGATTCTTCTCGCTGAAAACAGGTTCTTTTCGGGATACCGCCGCCGAGGATCAACGTATTGAAGCTCGATCCAATGTGCTTCTCGGGCTTGCCGAAGAACATGGTTCCAACTTTTGGGTGACGCCTGAACGTACTCGCCAAATCGTCGGATTTCAAGATCGTGCGACTCAGTCCGTGAGTTTCTCGACTTCGTACAAGGACATTGTCCTTAGTTTACGGCACCATGTTTCCGCGCAATAAGATGCCGTAGACCCTTCCTGCTTTGATGGAGAAATTTCGGGATGCTCCTCGAATCCATGGATTTGTTCGTGCCCAACTATCTGCCGGCGCCAGGTTTGCTATGATGATGATCAAAATCTGCTATCCCAAGTTTGACATGAGTCAAGTTGTTACCAAGTGCTTGGGCAAGATGGCGAAAAGGAAAAGGGATGTTGGCAAAATTGATGATCATGTGACCCCTGTAGCAGAAGATATGATGGATGAACTTCTTCGAATGGACGCTGAGTTCTTCGTGAAGGGCAGCTATGCTGAACACAGTACTCGCACTGTAAATACTGAACGGATGACCATAGATAATATACTAGGCCGCAATTGACTTTCTTTTTCTTTTAACTCGTTGAGTTTTCTCAGGAATTGCATCTTGTATGTTGTAAACATATTCTATATTGTAAAGTCAATAAATGTTTCTATTTTTCCTCATCAAGCCCCCGAGTGTTTCGGTGGTGAATTTCTTTATTGTGTGTGCGAGGTTTTAAACCAAGGCGACTAAATTATATTGAATATACTATATTTGCGGGTACGAGCCCCCGAGTGTTTTTGCTGATCGCTATTTTGTATCTTTGTTTTTTTTGCGAGGTGTTGTACACCAAAGCGAAATATTTGTCGGTGACATATATTGCAACTCTTGGGCATAAGCCCTCGATCCTGTCGAAGAAAAAGATATATATCGCGACTACCTTTATTATATTGCATCACCGCGTGCCCGCCTCATTAAAAACCTCTTCCGGCCCCACTCGGTGCCCCGAAAAAGGAAAAGACTGCGTCTGAAAACTCGCGGGTGTTTCAGTACATTGTATTTTTACAAGGAGGACTATTTTTCGACACTAAGCGTAGAAACGCCTTAGCTGCGCCACGTTCTAGGGGTTTTTCTCGGGAAACCCTGTCTTCATATCCTTAATCCTGTATGCTCCTCCTTCGATGACTTCCGTGACGATATAAGGGCCAAGCCATGGTGACTCGAGTTTTTCAGTACTCTGTTGATTGAGTCGTAGAACTAGATCTCCCACCTGAAAGGACCTTGGTCGCAAGCGTCGACTATGATAATTTTTCAGGTCTTGCTGGTACTTAGTGACCCGCGACAATACTTCGTCTCTGGCTTCATCCAGTGCATCGACATCGTCTTCCAATGCCTTTCTAGAAGCTTCTTCATCATACTCCGTGACTCTTGGAGAATCATGCTCTATCTCTATTGGCAACACGCCTCAGCTCCATGGACCAGAAAAAACGGTGTTTCTTGTGTCGCCGTATTTGGTGTTGTTCGAATACTCCACAACACACTTGGCAGCTCCTCTGGCCAGGTATGTCGAGCTTTTTCCAATGGTCCTAACAAGCGCTTCTTGATACCATTGCAGATGATACCATTGGCTTTCTCGACTTGGCCGTTGGTTTGCGGGTGCGCGACTGACGCAAAATGCAATTTGATGCCTACCTCTGCACAGTATGCCTTGAATTCCTTGGATGTAAAGTTACTGCCATTGTCCGTGACGATGCTGTGAGGTACTCCAAATCGAAAAACAATGCTTTTCACGAACTTTATTGCTGATGCTGCGTCTGGTGAATTTATCGGCTTTGTTTCTATCCACTTGGTGAATTTGTCGACAGCGACGAGCATGTACTCGTATCCTCCTGGCGAAGCTTTGTGCAACTTTCCCACCATATCGAGACCCCACTGAGCAAAGGGCCAAGATAAGGGTATTGGCATCAACTCCGCTGCCGGAGAGTGAGGCTTTGCGGCAAATCTCTGGCACGCGTCACAAGTTCGTACTATCTCCTTCGCGTCCTCAATTGCTGTCAACCGAAGAAATCCAGCTCGGAAAACCTTGGCTGCAATAGCTCGACTGCTCGCGTGATGACCACATATTCCTTCGTGCACGTCCTTCAGGATTATCCTTCCTTCTTCGGGTGTAACGCACCTTTGTAACACACCCGAAATACTTCGCTTGTACAACTCCCCTTTGACCACCGTGAAAGCTTTGGATCATCTAATAACTCGCCTTGCTTCAACTGGGTCATCGGGTATTGTTTTCCTTAGGATGTATGATATGTATGTCTGCATCCATGAGATTTGCACCATCAATACTAGATCCTGTTCCTCTTCTTCTTCTTCTAGTGTTTCTTTCGCAGCCCCCGAGGATTTCTCCTTTTTCTCCTTCTTCTTTGATTTCTTCGGCTTTGTAGATCTCTCTGTTATTTCCTCCCAGAACACACCTGGTGGAATTGCGAGGCAATGCGACCCGATGTTTGCAAGAACATCGGCTTCATCATTGCTCAGTCTACTGATATGATTTACCTCGCATCCATCAAATAGTTTCTCGAGCTCGTTGTACACTTCTTTGTATGCCACCATGCTATCATTGACTGCATCACATTGGTTCATGACTTTCTGAGCCACCAATTGTGAGTCGCCAAAGATTTTTAGTCGAGTTGCGCCACAAGCTTTCGCCATCTTCATCCCGTGTATAAGAGCTTTGTATTCTGCCTCATTGTTAGACGCGTTTGGGAACGTCATCTGTAAGACATACTTTAATTTGTCGCCTTTACGTGATATGAGTATCACGCCTGCTCCAGCTCCCTCTAACCTCTTGGACCCGTCAAAGTTCATAGTCCAGGTTCTCGATAAATCCGGGGGTCCTGTATTTTGCAGCTCCATCCACTCTGCGATGAAATCTGGCAGAATTTGCGACTTTATTGCTTTTCTTTTTTTCATACGTGATGTCCCGAGGAGAAAGTTCTATTCCCCAAAGGGAGACACGACCGGTAGCTTCTGGATTGTTTAGTATATTGGATAAAGGCGCCTCATTGACCACTATTATCGGATGCGCCGAAAAATAGTGCCGCAATTTTCTTGCGGTTGTAAACACTCCGTATGCTAGTTTCTGGTACTGCGGGTACCGCTGTTTTGAAGGCGATAAGACTTCACTGATGAAGTATACCGGTATCTGCACTCCATGGAGTTTTCCTTCTTCTTCTCTTTCGACAACTAGCGCCGTGCTGACCACCTGGGGTGTAGCCGCAATGTACAGCAGGAGGGGTTCCTTCTCTTTTGGTGCCACCAAGATTGGTGGTGTCGAGATTGTGCGTTTAAGATCCTCGAAGGCTCTATCTGCCTCTTCATTCCACTGGAACTTCTCTCCTTGTTTGATTAAGGCGTAAAACGGTAACGCCTTTTCTCCCAACCTGGCGACGAATCCGCTTAAAGCTGCGACTCGCCCGGTTAGTCGCCGTATTTCTTTCAACTTCGTTGGCTTCCTCATTGTTACGATAGCTTGGATTTTTTCGGGATTAGCTTCAATCCCTCTTGCTTGAAACTAAGAACCCGAGAAGTTCTCCTCAGTGAACGCCGAAAGAACACTTCGTCGGGTTCAGCTTGAGACAAAACTTGTCGAGATTGTCAAAAGTTTCCTTCAAGTCCTCGATTAGCGTGTCCCCCTTTTTTGATGTTATGACGATGTCGTCAATGTACACTTGTACGTTTTTCCCGATCTGTGTTGCTAAGCACTTCTGCATCATCCGCTGATATGTTGCTTCCGCGTTTTTCAAACCAAAGGGCATTGTTCTATAACAAAATACGCCGTAAGTTGTAATGAACGTTGTTTTGACCTCGTCCTCTTCTTTCAATCTGATCTGGTTATAACCAGAGTATGCATCCAGGAAGGAAAGACGTTCACATCCTGCTGTGGAGTCGATAATTTGATCGATCCTTGGGAGGGGAAAGTGATCCTTTGGACAAGTGTTTGTTGAGACACGTAAAGTCGACACACATGCGAAGGACTTTAGTGTTTTTCTTCGGGACCAACGACCGGGTTTGCTACCCATGTGGCCTCTGTATGTAGCTCCTTAATGAAACCAGCTTCTCTTAGTTGATCAATTTCTGACAGCATGGCCTTGCGGTTTGGCTCTGAAAAACGCCTCAGAGGTTGCTTGATTGATCTCGCGATTGGATCCAAGTTTAGGTGGTGCTCGGCAAGTTCCCTGGGTACTCCTGGCATGTCAGCTGGACACCATGCGAAGATTTTCCAGTGCTCACGGAGGAACTCGACGAGCGCGCTTTCCTATGCGAGGTCCATATCTGTCGCGATAGACGTCGTCTTCTTCGGATCTGTCGGGTGAATCTGCACCTCCTTGGAATCCTTTGCAGTGTTAAAGGTTGGTTCCTTGTTAGGCCTCCCTACATCTGGTAGCACATCATAATCAGTCGTAAGCCTTGACTCCATGTATTCTGCTTGCATCCCGAAAGTTTCTGACAGTCGATGAAAATCCTTATCACAGTTATCAGCTAGCGCAAAGCTTCCTTTGACTGTAATTGGTCCCTTAGGTCCAGGTAACCTCCACAACAAGTATGTATAATGTGGTACCGCCATAAACCTGGCATATGATGGCCGTCCCAACAAGGCGTGATATTGTGACGGGAAATCCACAACTTCAAACTCCAGCCTCTCTATTCTGTAATTTTCTCGGGTCCCAAACTGAACATTGAGATTGATCTTCCCCAACGGATAACTTGGTTTTTCTGGCATAATACCATGGAAACGTGTTTCGGTTGGTTTCAGATTTGCTAGAGATATGTTCATCTTCCTCAGTGTATCTGCGTACATAAGGTTTAGACTACTGCCTCCATCTATGAATACTCGGGACACGTCGAATCCTCGCGATTACCGCTGGTAAGATAAGTGCTGACCGCCCCGGTCGAGGAACTTGCTGCGGATGATCTGCTATTGTGA
>NC_061510.1:65431247-65449460 GCF_022539505.1 Lolium rigidum | reverse complement strand
GGGATTGCGATGTACGGCATAATAGGCATCTGGACTTAAAAATCCGGGTGTTGACAGCAGTGGCTGAATGGACTCGGGGGGCAACCCCCGTGTCCTGCAAATGGGTTAAGCCACTAGGCCCGCCCAGAGGGTTTGATTTTGACGTGACTAAAACTGAGCAAATCTTCGACCTCTTACTCAAGGAGAAGCAGTTGAAGTTACCCGAAGGCCTCAAAATCCCCACGGTACAGGAGCTGAACGGAAAGCCATACTGCAAATGGCATAACTCGTTCTCCCATACCACCAACGACTGCAGGGTGTGGCGTCGCCAGATCCAAATGGCGATAGAACAAGGACGTCTAATTTTCAAATCCGGCACGCCATGAAGGTCGACACCCACCCCTTCCCCGCCGTGAACATGGTGGAGTGCACTTACCCCGGAGGGTGCCAGCCAAGCTTCTCGTTCAACATCAACATGGTAGGACTTGGACACCACTCGGTAAGGACGGAGACGAGGGCAGCTGCTCTCGTAGCAAGGACGCAGAGGAGGCCGCTCCACGCGATCGGCTCCGTCACGATGGCAAGCGCTACATCACAGAGGGAGAAGTGAAGAATGTAAGATATCAGCGACCTCTCTCTGATCATCTCCTCAACAAGTATGTGAGTCAATATGACCAACGCCGACGACCCAACGACGATGATGAAAGAGATCATCTGGCTAGGGACGCCAGGAGACATCGTCGGCATGATCGCGATGAGGAGGAGTACGAGGGCCGTGCCAAGGAAAAATCGAGGGAGCAAGGTGACGAGGATAGGCACTGGGACTGCCCCTTCTTCGGTACACTCGCTGGGATCTCGTGAATGAGCCGATTGCCTACAATCGGCAACTGCCCAGAATGTAGACAGAAGAGGAAGGATGCAGCTAACGTGTCCGCGTTCAAACGTCTAGGGCCTCTCCCACCTCGGAACAAGCACGCTGAGTCCCCTCGGGTGGAAGATCTCGAGGATTTGGAAGACGATGATGGAGAAGAAGAAGACAGGTACCACCGGCCAAGGTGGTGTCCTGATGGACTCAGCCGTTCCCAAAAGCGTAGGGTTCAGCGACTGCGCGGCTTGGAGGAAGCCGAAAGGTTATACCTGCACACGCTAAGGAAGGCGCGACCTGATCTGGCCGCGAAAATTCAGCGAACCCTGGATGAAGAGGGTCGACCACAAAAAATGGAGTGGCGCCCCAAGCAAAGGAAAGCCGATGATGAGACATCGGCTGGCACAAACATGGTGTTCATCATTCCGACGGAGTTTAGTGCTCCAGGATTGGACGAGGCACCCGTGGCACAACTTGACTGCGGCCCACGGCCAGTTATCTTTGAGAAGCCACGAGAAAGAAGCTACAGACATCTGAAGGCCCTGTACTTGCGAGGTTATATCAATGGGCAGCCTGTCAACAAGATGCTGGTGGACACCGAAGCGGCAGTCAACATTATGCCATACTCTATGCTACGTCGGTTGGGACGCTCTAGCTCGGATCTGATCAAGACCAACGTGACATTGAGCGATTTCAACGGCCAAGCGTCTGACGCACAAGGTGTTCCGAACGTGGATCCGACCGTAGGAAGGAAAAGCATCCCTACGACGTTCTTCATCGTCGATAGCAAGAGCACCTATGCTGTTACGCTAGGAAGAGATTGGATCCACGCCAACTGTTGCATTCCATCCACGATGCACCAATGCGTAATACAGTGGGATGGAGATGAAGTAGAGGTCGTCCATGCGGATGACTCAGCCGAGATTTCAACGGCTGGCATGAACTCTTGGGAAACAACGAGGCCAAGAGCCACTCTCGAGCATCAATTTGGACGATCGCGAGCGCATCGACGTGACAAAGGATGGGGTTAGGCTGGTCTTATCCACCGGCCTGACCGTGTAGCAAGAACGAACCGATGGGCAAACGTGGCGAGGCCGATCCGTGGGATCGGCCCCAAAGATCTATGGAGGAACATTGCAAAACCTTCATTGGGCGATTCGATCAACGTGGAGGCCGATTCCAGCAATCGGCCAAAATTATCTTTACCACACATTCTGCTTGTATTCAACATCGATCTGATGGGCAGCGGTTTTACGTCGGCTGATGAGAGTCAACATTAGTCCTAACGGAGCCGACGTTCAAATACAGTGCCTTGGCTAACTACAGAGCCGATATCTGCAGTTACCTGGCAGATTCGGCTCGGGGGGCACCTAATCAGATGAACATGTGCGATACATGTGCAGTAAAATATTGGGGGCCGCCGATAGAAAATCGGCCAGTAAAAAAAAAGAATTTTACATAGAAACAAAGCCGATGCACAGCCATCGACTCTAGTACAATTACACAAGATCTACCGGCTGCGTGTTCAAGTCACGGATTTCGACCAGGTCGGTTTTCGGTTCAGCTGTGAGTCCTTCTGCTTTCTCGAGGGAGCGAACAATGAGCCGATTTTGGTGCCTGAACCTTCTCTTCGAGGACTTCCAACCCTTTGCGCCAGTTCAGCAGTACTGTCAGAAGTATCAGTTTTGGCATACAAGGCAGCCCTTTGCTCATTAAGCCGTTGGTACTTCATCTACAATATCGGCTTTCAGCGGAAGAAAGCTGATCAATGGGGGCAAGTTTGGCTGACTCTTCATGGTGGCTGTCTCAGATTACCAGATTACCTGGGTTCAAAGCCCTTTGTTTGATCTGTGCATCCTCACCGCTATTCTCGCCTTGACTGAGGCTCGGGGGGCAACTAGCCTGGTAGATGCTCTGTTTTTAAAAGCCGATTGGAGTGTCGTCGGCTGACCCTGCATCATAACCTTCTTCGAAAGCGGTGAGTTGTTGCAGTAGAAGACTACTAGAGCTGCTGAAAGGGAAGCTGCCATCATTTACAGAGTTAGAACCGTCTCTGTTGCTGCGAAAAGATAGAGCAAGGCGCTATGTTCGGACAGTAAGGGGCGGTTAAGGATCACCTTCAGGCTGGGAACCATAGCGTGGGCTTTGGATGGTGCTGCCCATGGATTCATTGCAGTTGCGAACCTGCGCAATTGACATCTGAGGTTCGTATGGTCGTGGGTTGGATCTGTTCAAATGGCGTTTTGGGGAATTGGGTTTTGCCCTTGCGGACAGGCCACAGATTACCATTTGGATAAACAATAGAGTTGGCTCTGCTCGTGTTTTCATGGCAAGGACCGGTGTGCTGCCATCGGCTCGTAATTTGTTGACTTATTTTAGCAATCGGTAAATTTGGTGAAAGGACAGAATCAACTGAGAAGTTCTTCTTCATAATAAGAGGGATTTTTACAAAAGAAGAGCCGATTGCTCAAGAAGGGGAAAACAAAAGAAGAGCCGATTGCTCAGGGGCTACTAGTCCTACTCTACTAGTCCTCGCTGGCCTCGTCGTCGGCATCGCTGCCGTCGGCGCTGCTTCCGGAGAGTGCTTCGTCGCTGCTACACCAGCCCTCGGCCGGAGCCTCTTCTTCCTCGTCATCATCATCATCCTCGCTGTCCACCCAAGCGCGGAAGCGCTTTGCCGGCGGATACCCAGCGGAGGAGGAGGAATCATCCTCTTCCTCTTCCTTTTCTTCCTCGTCATCATCATCGTCCTCGCTGTCCGCCCAAGCGCGGAATCGCTTTGACGGCGGATGCCCAACGGAGGAAGAGGAATCATCCTCCTCCTCTTCCTCTTCTTCCTCTACTTCTTCTTCTTCCTCCTCCCCGTCGGAGGAGGTGGGTTTCGCCCAGGGGTGGAGGTCATCTTCGCTTTCGCCCATCAGCTCCCCTTCGATGAGGAACTTGAGGTCGTCTTCCCCATCGGTCAGAGGCAGGTCGCCATCTGACCCGACGAGTGCTTCGAGTGGGCCGTTCGGCACATGATCAAAGTTCCACTCTGGCTCGCTCGAGGAGGAAGATTGGAGGGAGAGGCCGGAGGAGACGGAGGACGAGGAAGACATTGCTACAGGGAAAGAGGGCTTTTCGGTGCCGATAGCTAGAACAGAGGAAGGGGATGGAAAGGCTAATCAATCGGCACAGTTAAATACAGGGGGAGCCTAGTGGAGAGTCAATGCCATAGCAGTTTCCGAGGAAGTGGTGCCCAACAAAAAAAAGGAAATTTGCCAGGACACGCGGAAGTGGAAGAGGCAAAGCATCATGATGAAGGATACTGCAACGGTTCTGCCACGACATGACCCGACGAAGAAAAGCAGAGTGATTTTGGAATTATCAATTCCAAAACCAGGGGGGCATGTGTTATCACCAGAATTTGACCGAGTCAAGAGGTGGGCCGCGATCAAGATGGGCTTGAAGAATATACATGGAAGAATATATGAGAATCGGCCTTATATGCAAAGTTTGGGCTAGTTTGCCCGTGTATCTGTAATATAGTAGGATACGTGTCGGTTAGTTAGAATTTGGCTCGTGCACGGTTGGGATTATTCCCATGTTAGAAAGTCTACGGACTATAAATATGTATCTAGGGTTTATGAAATAAACAACAATCACGTTCACCACAAACCAATCTAGGCGCATCGCCAACTCCCTTGTCTCGAGGGTTTCTTCCGGATAAGCATCATGCTGCCTAGATCGCATCTTGCGATCTAGGCAGTACAAGTTTATTTGTTGTTCATGCGTTGCTCGTACTGAAGCCTTTTTGATGGCGAGCAACGTAGTTATCTTAGATGTGTTAGGGTTAGCATTGTTCTTCGTATCATATGCTATCGTCGTGCAACCCTTAGACATCTAGCCGCCCTTACGCCTATCTTAGGCGTATGGGCGGCACCCCGCTGATCATTATTTAGTAGATCCGATCCGTTATGGTTGCTCCTTGTTCTTCAAGGATTAGTTTAATATCCGCATAGTTAGGCCTTACAAAGGGTTGAAGGATCCAGCGGCGCGTAGGGTGTAGTTTGCTAGCCCTAGACAGGATGTTCCGGGGATCAACTTCGTGTTGGTTTTTAGGCCTTGTCTAGGATCGGCTTACGATCACCGTGCGTGGCCGCGAGGCTCAATCACGAGTAGGATGTTCCGATTATGCGGTGAAAACCCTAAATCATCGTAGATCGTTTTAGCTTTATCTTGATCAAGCAGGGCCACCATATATTCATACACCTCGTGCGAATCATGGGTGGATCGGCTCTTTGAGCCGATTCACAGGACAACCTGAGAGCCGATCGAGGCTCGTATTTAATGTTTACGTGTATGCCATGCAGGAAACTAAGCGAGGCATCTCCATCACCTTCCCGACCAGGTATAGGTCAGGTGGCACGCCTTGCACCGAGCATCGGACGTGCGTGCCGGAGTCTTTGCGGGCCGTCGCTCGGAGGGACCAGGGCCAGCCGCAGCCCTAAGTTGCTCCCGGCTCTCCTGTGTTGCCCGTCGTTGCTCGCCGGTGGGTTTCTGACCGCAACAAGGAGAGAGACCGCTAGGGTTTGGGAGAGGGGGGCGCCGGCCATCTAGGTGGTGCGGCCACCTTGGTGTTGTTGGGGTGGCCGGCCCCCTCCCCTTTGCCCTCATTATATAGGTGGAACACCCAAGAGTTGGTCTACAAGTCTTCGAATAAGACCCCAAACCAAAACCTTCCATAACACATGAAACCTACCCAAGCTAGGACTCCCACTAGAGGTGGGATTCCCACCTTCCTTGGGAGGGGGTGGCCGGCCCCCCTTGGGGAGTCCACTTGGGACTCCTCCCCCTTAGGGTTGGCCGGCCATGGGAGGTGGAGTCCCACCGGGACTCCGCCTTCCTTAGTGGTTTCTTCCGGACTTTTCTAGAACCTTCTAGAACCTTCCATAGAACCTCCGGATCATTTTAAATCTTATAAAATGACTTCCTATATATGAATCTTATTCTCCGGACCATTCCGGGACTCCTCGTGATGTCCGGGATCTCATCCGGGACTCCGAACAAATATTCGAACTCCATTCCATATTCAAGTTCTACCATTTCAACATCCAACTTTAAGTGTGTCACCCTACGGTTCGCGAACTATGCGGACATGGTTGAGTACTTACTCCGACCAATAACCAATAGCGGGATCTGGAGATCCATAATGGCTCCCACATATTCAACGATGACTTTAGTGATCGAATGAACCATTCACATACGATACCAATTCCCTTTGTCACGCGATATTTTACTTGTCCGAGGTTTGATCATCGGTATCACTCTATACCTTGTTCAACCTCGTCTCCGACAAGTACTCTTTACTCGTACCGTGGTATGTGGTCTCTTATGAACTCATTCATATGCTTGCAAGACATTAGACGACATTCCACCGAGAGGGCCCGAGTATATCTATCCGTCATCGGGATGGACAAATCCCACTCGTTGATCCATATGCCTCAACTCATACTTTCCGGATACTTAATCCCACCTTTATAGCCACCCATTTACGCGGTGGCGTTTGGTGTAATCAAAGTACCTTTCCGGTATAAGTGATTTACATGATCTCATGGTCATAAGGACTAGGTAACTATGTATCGAAAGCTTATAGCAAATAACTTAATGACGTGATCTTATGCTACGCTTAATTGGGTGTGTCCATTACATCATTCAAACAATGATATAACCTTGTTATTAATAACATCCAATGTTCATGATTATGAAACTAATCATCCATTAATCAACAAGCTAGTTAAGAGGCATACTAGGGACTCTTTGTTGTTTACATATCACACATGTACTAATGTTTCGGTTAATACAATTATAGCATGACATATAAACATTTATCATAAACATAAAGATATATAATAATAACCACTTTATTATTGCCTCTAGGGCATATGTCCTTCACCAAGGTAGTTACTCAGCCAGAGGACGCGGTGTGGCTCGATCATGCCGATGGAGCTAGAACCCTGGGCCTTGTGGTCGACGAGGTGGCTCAGGGCGGCCATGAGATCATCCTCGGTGAAGCCAAGCATGTCCATGACCGCATTGTACAGGTCAGGGTGCATGTCTGTGGGCTCTGATGGCCTGTGCGACGTCCTTCACAGCAACAGTCATATTGATGAAGGCCACCAGCTCGTCGTCGGCGAAGGCGCCTCTCTTCCTATTGCCGGTGGTCACCTTCTCAGGCGCGTCGTCAGCCTTCTCAGCATTGAGGTTGGCCGTGTCGAACTCCTGGGTTTCAGCATCCTCGGGTGCAGGATTTGCTGCAGCCGAGCCTAGGGGCTCACTGGATCCCATGGCGTACTTTCCGGTAGTGAGGCCGAAGGAGAAGATGGTATGCATCTCGTCGTAGTTGGCAATGGGCACATTCAGGAACTCCGCGTCCTTTGGGTGATGCTACGATATGATGTTAGTTCTCCTAGTGCCTGATCAAAAGAGTTAGTGAGGTGGACTGAGTTAGTGAGGTGCTCACCGCGACGTGCCCGCAGTAGTGCTCACCCTCAAGGATGATGCATTTGGTATCCTCGCACCACTAAGCTTCGCTTAGATAGCAGAGCCTGCTAGTGTGAACCACCTCTGCCTCCACTTCCTCGGGTGGTTGTACACCTAAGTGGAGCACACGGAGACACCACAATGGTCAAAAAGGCCCTTCGCCACAACATTCAGATGGACTTCCTTCAATCCTTTGTCAGTTCTCACTCCGCTCTATATCAAGCCGCACATCTTATTCAACATGAAGCTGGACATGAATGGAAGCCATTTCATGGTGGCAGTCCCTTTCTGCCCGGTCTTCAAGGCCCTCTCCGCATCCCTGCGGTGCTTGTTCTTCTTTGTGGTGGCCAACCTAGCCGCGACCTCTGCCGCTACCTGAGCCACCAGGTCAGACACATGCAGAGGGGTGACTGCCACCTTAGAGTCATAGGCGGGTTGTGAATCAGGAACTTGCGAAGGGATCTGAAAGTCCCCAACGCAGACAAGCGCCTGGCTAAAGTCATCATAGAAGGAGTCCTACACACATCGTAGTACATATAACGTGAATCTACTTGGAAGCAAAGACATGTGAATAGGATAAAAACCAACAATCATCCTAAATCAGACATGCAGTTCATTGCAACGGTGAATAGCACAAACCCCTGCAAGATCATGGAAGGTGAGCACATTTGGCACAAAGTAACAACCGGAAATGTCGAACCCTAGCAAGATCATGATAGCTCACCACAATCCGAACTAACTCCTGCTACAAGACCAAACCCTAGACAAGATCTGACTACTCCTAACCTAGATCTAAACATTACCGCGGTACCGGGATAAGGGATGCCTTACAGTCATCGCCGGAGGTGAAGCAGCCCAGATGTACTCGCCGCCGCCGCTGCAACCGTCGCCGATCGAAGATGCATGCACCTCTTACCTGCTTGCCGACGGGAGGAGGAGCTTGAAATTTGGGGGGAGAGTGGAGGAGGGGGTAGAAATAGGCCATGGGGCGCGGCGGGAGGTGACAGAATCCTTCCTGTCCCCCTTTTCGTTTTTTGCCGATGCGCGCCGCTGCTCCCACCATCTCTATTCTCGTCTTCGCGCGTGCGCCGAAGATTCTCTTTGCATCAACCGGCGTAGAGATCTGCCTGCACCGCTGGAAACTGCCGAACCGGGCGTTCCTCTAGGGCCTGGCCCGATGCTGCTTTGAGAAGCGGTTTGTGCAAGAACACGGCTCGACCTAGGCAACCAAACGGACCGAAAATTGCTGACCCGATGCGAGCCAAGGAGCATGCAGCCTATCAAACACGCCCTTTATGAAATAATCAAACAAGTGGGGTATCAACTTAAAAAAGGAGGCATGGTGCTCCACCTCGTGTGTGCGTGGTTCCATCAATAATGTGTACCGTACCACCGTAGATTACAGTCTGTACGGAACTTGCTCAAAACTAATGGAGAATTGGAGAGGGCTGCGAGTGCGGAACACGTCGTCCAACCAGACTGAATGAGACGAGAGAAAAGCACCCTTGCCCTGCTGAGCGCTGCAGGGGGCCGTGATCGTGATGACTTGCCTCCATGCCTCATCTTCCCGTCTCCCGTTCCGCCTGTTAGAAAACAAATTCCAGAACCAGAGCTGTTGCCCAGCCCACGGATGATATCTCTATATATAACACGCATTTATTGGCTCAGCTCAACTCCACCTCTCACACCATTCCCCTAACACACCTCTTCACAATGTCGAGGGAGATACACCACATCGCCCACAGGAAACACCCCTTGGTGCTCCGCGACACCGGCAGCAGCTTCCGCTGCGACGGCTGCGGCTGCCTCGGCGTAGGCTCCCACTACCGCTGCGACCTCTGCGACTTCGACATGCACGAGTTCTGCGCGACCTGCCCGCCGGCCGCCGGCCTCGACCTTCGCCTTCCATGGCCAGCACCTTCTCACCTTCGACCGAGCCGGGTTCCTGGATGGCTCGGTTACATGCAGCATGTGCGAGGAGCCCATCAAGGGCATGAACTACAGCTGCTGGGGGTGCGACGTCTGCGTGCACCCTATCTGCTCTCAGCTGCCACCCACGGCCGTGTCGCCCATGCACATGGCGCACACCTTCGTGCTCGCCGTGGGCGCGCCGGTCGAATGCACGCTCTGTCGCACCAGCTGCCATGGGCGCTACCAGTGCCTTCCCTGCAACATCAACTTGCACCCCAAGTGCTTGTTCGGAACTGTCCCGACGCCCGTGACTGTCCCGACGCCGGTTTACATCCCCAACGACGTCGATGCCCTCGACAAAATCGTCAGACGTGTGACACTCCTCAATTTAATTTGATTGTTCAAGAAGTGATATTGCCTGCCCAACACTCTAATGTCGTTACCTTGCCTGTCTTGTCTTTTCGGTCACCTACATGATTGTTGTAGCCTTATTACACTATATTTATGTCTTTGATTTTCCTTGTTGTATTAATAATAGAGTCATGCAAGGGAACCTCTCAATTCATGCATTTTTGTATGTCTACTTGTGTGCAAGGCCTAGTCTGCTTCTGATCAAAAGTGTCATGCTATCAAAACTCCCTGGTTTCCCCGTGATGCTTGTTAGTTCATCTCTATGTAAAAGCCTCCAGGATGTTGTTTTGATCTCAACAATCAAAGGCTTGTATTGTTTTGGCTCCAATGCCAACATCACATGATACTTACATTGAGGTCGGATGTCAATGTTTCTGTTTTTTTTTTTTTGCGGGGAAGTAAGATGATATTAGAACTTCGAACTTACAGAAAGGTCCAGAACAAAATGAAAAATTACAACCAGATCCATCTGGACCCCGACATTGCCGACGACGAGGACGAGCCGGCGGTGCACCGCTGCCACTGCTCCACTTAACGCCTTGGATTGACGGAGCAGCCCCTCCACAGACGGGAAGTCACCAGTCACCGGTCCCAGAGAACCTACACCCAGCGCCATCGAATCCGTCGCGAAGTTTACCACCATGTCCACCTTCTTCTTCAACCTTCGGATTTGCCAACTACCCAGATCCGGCGAGGACTTACCGAGCTTGACGAATCCGAGGACCACCGAGCACGAAGACAACGAGCGCAAGACGGCGGAGCTCCGAGGAACAACGCCGCCGAAGGGGAAGAGCGACATCAATGTTTCTGTTTCAACGGTAAATTTGTTGAATTGCATGTGTACGAGAGTACAATCATTACAACCCTTACATGTTTAAAAGTAATGTTCTCCATACAACATGGAATATATTTGAATACTTGTATATCACTTATTAACAATACAAAGGGAAATTAAATATTATGTAAAATGATCACGCTAGCATAGAAGTTCCAAAAGAAACATGGAAAATGGCCTGAAAAATGAACTCCACAACCACAACATCGCGGTAATCTTGATAGTAAGCAAATAACATGTTGCGAATATGAAAAAGATACAAGTGGCATGCATAATCTCAGTCACAAATGACAACAACATACTAAGAAGCCTCATGCATAATTCTCATCATAAATTAGAGTCTCATACGCAATACTGCAATATAGCAAGTTCCTAGGATAGCAAACACAAATGACAGGTTCTCAAAATAGTAACTAGGATTGCAAGTTCCTAACTATCACATAACACCAAGTATTTGTGGCATGAATCAAAAACCATTCTTCCCATTCAACATCAATAGTAGCCATTCCTCCATGAAGGCCAAGGTAATCTCCATTAGTGCTTGGAATAAATCCAAATTAGGTATCATATCAAGTGCAACAAGTAGTAACCTAGGGAATTGGTAATGGCTCAGTTGGCTTCAAAGTATCATTTAATTATGTCTTCATATATCCGGTGCGCCATGTCTTTGAGTGTCAGATCAACCAATTCGAGAGAGCCTTCATTGTCTTGTGGTGTTGGATCTGCAACAGCCTCAACCCCTAGCATGCCACCTTCACCATTGGCATGATCTTATGAGTATATGGTAGATATATCATCCGTCATCTATTTTGGTTTTGTGACAACATGTTTCCTTGTTAACATGCAAACACACACAATGTGAAGTTACATAGACCAAACTTTACTTTTTATACTCTATCAAAGAAGTGATATGTCTGTTAAAAACTCTAATGTCGATGTAGCTTTCCACGCCACACCTATCTTATCTTCTCGGTATTAGTATATGTAGTTTGTTTCCCTCGTTGTTGTATATAATAAATCCATGCAAGCAAACCTCTCAATCTATGAATTTTGTTATATGTACTTGTGGGCACGGCCTGAAATTCCATGGTTATGCTTATGTTCAAGTGTCGTGACACAGAAACTCACCTAGTTTCTCCCGATGCTTCAGAGTTTATCTCCGTAGAAAAACCTCTAATTCTAATTGGTGGGGCTAAATGCAAGAGAACTCCTCGCTTAGCTGGTACTTGCTGAAGGGTTCCTTGATACCTTTTGTTAGATGGTTAGGTGAATTATTGAAATCTCAACCCAACTAGACCGAACCATAGTTTTGGTTCTCTATGCTGTTTTTCAGAAAATGGTATTTTTTCAATGAATAAACTATGCATCAAGTTAAGTTCATTGTTGAAGAATAGTAGGAGTCAAAAACTTTCATGTCGATGTCTTGTCAGGCCACACCTGTCTTGTCTGCTAATTACATGATTGTTCCCGTCTGTATTAGTACGGAGTATATTTATTATTCAATATCCCTAGTTTTTTGTGTATTGACAAAATCATGTAAGCAAAAATGCCCTGACCGGTTGCTGGACGCTATGCATGTAGGAAAACGTCAATTTTAATGTTTGACCGGCACCTCCTCTTGTAGAGTAGTTGCTAGGGGGAATATACAAAGTGGGCTTATGCTGATCCAACTTGGAAGTCAACGGGAGGAGATGAGGACGGACTACATGTAATTATGCGGTTTCTTTTAGGGTGCTAAAGTGTATTTCCATGTTTCGAGAAAAATATGAATAAAATCACACACCTACATAATGGTTGCTGGTATAGATGTGCCGAGTTTGAAACATAAATATTACCATTTGTGACATCCACAAAAATTACAATTTTTTTTGCTCTATGTAGTAATTTCGAAAATTTATAACTTTAGCTACCTAACTTAAGTGTGTAGGGATCTCAAAGCAAAACTAAATGGTATATATGGTGCGCCGGTTAAGCTAGATTCTGGTGAAGTTGCAAATAAGTCGATTGCTTATTTCTTCCTTGGTTCGTCCTTCCTCGATTGCTCTTTGACTTTCTGAGATTAACTAGCTATGTAAAAACGATTAGTTGGGTCTACTCGGATGAGGCCGAGCTCCTAATCTTGACATATATATAGCACATCACGGTGCAGTAGTTTGCAAAGGAATCGAGTCTCTGTCGGACTCGACCTACTATCTAAGGAGGACACGACCTAACTAATCACCTAATACCGTATGTCAAACACCCTCCCTTAATCACAACTTAACTAAGTTGAGGTTATGCTTGAACTCTTCAAAACTATAAACAAGAGGGGTTTTTGTAAACCCATCAGTAATTTGATCCTTGGAAGGAACAATCTGATTTTCTAGTTGTTTCTTCATCACTCGTTCTCTGACAAAGCAGTTCTATCTTGATGTGCTTTGCTCTTGCATGGAAGACAAGATTTGCTGACACATACGTCGCTCCCAAATTATCACACCACAAATAAAGCGTCTCGGACAACTTTATCCCAAGTTCCTCAAGCACTGATTGTACCCAAATGATCTCTGATGTGGCATTTGCTATAGATTTATACTCTACTTGGTGGATCTAGAAATTGTTGATTGCTCCAGGAAATGAGATTAAGACCAAAGAAGACTGCAAACCCTCCAGTAGGTCGACGATCATATACACAACCTACCACTCGACATCTGAAAAGGCACTTATCAATGTAGATGTAGACTTCATGAACGTGATCCCTACACCAACGGTATGCTTAACATACCTCGTAATGCGCTTGGCAGTTGTCCAATGCAAAGTTGTGAGAGTATGCAAATACTGATATAGTTTATTAACTGTATAAGCAATATCAGGTCTTGTAAGAATAAGATACTGCAAGGCTCCTACCATGCTTATGTACTTGGTACTATTCTTAGGACCTAGAAACTCGCCTTCATGTGTTGTGATCTTTTCAGAGGATAGTAGGGGTGTAGGAGAGCCTTTACAGTATGACATACCACCTCGTGTAAGTACATCTTGAGCATACTTTGTTTGGCTTACTACCATCAATCCATCATTAATCTTGAGCGTACTTTCTTTGGCTTACTACCATCGATCCATCATTAATCTTCTGAACTTTCATACACAGAAAATAGTGAAGATCACCAAGATCATTCAATGCAAACTCCTTACTCAATTCCTTCAATGGTGCAGTAGTTGCACCCTGAGAAGAGCCGACCACCATTATATCATCAACATAGATAAGAATAAAGATGGTCATAGATGACTTGTGATAGATAAACAAGGAAGTATCGGACTTGGAAGCAACAAAACCAAACGAAAAATACTTAGAGCTCAGTCGAGAATACCACGCTCGAGGTGCTTCTTTCAGTCCATACAATGCTTTGTCAAGTCTGAAAATATAATTTGGCATGTTATTGTCTTCATATCCTAGTGGTTGTTTCATGTAGATCCCCTTTTCGAGAACACCATGTAGAAAATGCGTTCTTAACATCTAACTGTCACAAACTCCATCCCTGGAAATAATAACTGACAAAACAAGTCGAATAGTGGCAATCTTTACCACTGGACTGAAGGTATCCTCATAGTCAATACCATAACGTTTCTTATAACCTTTGACTGCTAACCGAGCTTTGTCCATATCAATAGAGTCGTCTGACTTCATTTTTACCTTATAAATCGAACGACAATCGACGACATTAGTACCATGTCGTGGTGGAACCAATCTCTAGCTTTTATTCTTCATATGAGCGCCATATTCTGCATCCATAGCCTCTCTCCAATTTGTTTTAGCAAGTGCATCAATGAGATTAGTAGGTTCCTCTCTTGAAGCTGACAATCACCAGCGAACAGTGCCATCTGTGTACTCTGTGGGTTTAACAATACCTTAGGATGCACATGTGATTGGCTTGGCAGAATCTTGCACATGAGGGACCACGGAAGGAGGCACCACAACTGATCCCGTCACACTGTCGCTGACATGTGCATAATATTTCGTGTCATCCGATTCTATGGAATCAGATGGAGATATCGCAGAGGATCTTGTGGGCTGCAGCGTGGCCATCTGCATGTGTAGTGGATAGTATCGGTGTATAAAATCCCTCCGTGGTCCCGACAGAAGGCAACTATGTGCGTGTGGTGCTCGGAGTTCGTGCGTTGTGCCTTGTTGTGCCATCGTAGTGTCAGTGGCAGGAGTGCTAGCTGAGGACCGCGATGGGCGGGAAGAGGCGGATCTAGCGCTCGATCCTGATGAGGATTGCGCCGGACAATCAACTTCGTGTCCAACGTTGTCGTTATTTTCTAGAAAGGAATTTGTAGTATTATGTCCGCTGTTTTGAGTAGTATCTTCACCAATTTGCATGATTCTTCGCGAGAAACCCTGTGGAACAATACAAGCAGGACTAGATGCATGATTAGTAGGGACACTAGACATGTGTAAATCATCAACAAATTCACCTTTGTTCCGAATTAAGCAACGTAGGTGAAAGCAAAAGGGTAGTGCCGACGTTGAGATGAAGTGATTTGAAGGGAAACATGGCCTCGTCAAACACGACATCACTGGAATATAGACATGCCCGGAAGGCACATCAAGGCACGTACTTGACCCCCTTGTGACGAGGACTATAGCCTAGAAAAACACACTGGGTAGAGTGAAAGGCTAACTTGCGTTTATTTGTATGGGCGAAGATTAGACCAACACGCGCAACCAAAAACATGCAAATAAGAGTAATCTGGTTTGGTGTGTAAAAGGCGATGTATAGGGGTGTCATTATTGATGGTTCGATTAGGTATCATGTTAATAAGATAGGTGGCGGTTAGAAAAGCCTCGCCCGAAAATTGAAGAGGCATATGAGCATTGGCAAGAAGAACTAGTCCTACCTCAACTATGTGGCAATGCTTACGCTCGGCGGAACTATTTTGTTGATGTGCACGAGGACATGAGACATGGTGAGCAATGTCTTGTATTTGGAAAAAAAAACTGTTAAGTTTGACATACTCGCCTTCCCAATCTGACGAAACAGTGAGGATTTTCGGGTCAAATTTGCGCTCAACTAGTTTTTGAAAGTTTATAAAAGCATTCAACACATCATACTTTTTCTTCAGAAGGTAAATCCATGTAAATTTTCTATAAACATCAATAAAACTTACATAATAGGCATTGCGACCAAGAGAGGTGGTAGCATGACCCCATACATAAGAAAAAACTAACTGGCATGTGATACGTGTATTTTCATCATCATTATTGCTACATATATGTTTAGTTTTTATTGATATATATCATCATACACCATTATTTATGCATTTTTAGTTGATTTCCGGGACATTCCTACAAAGCCCCCTTCCATGGTATTTAATTTCTCGGAGGCAGAAAACCTACTTTTTTATTTTTTTATTGTTTCAGGGACCTTCTGGATACCTAAAAATCGAGGGAAAATTACTTGATTAGTTTTTCACCCGGAGAAGGACTATGAGTGAAAGAAGGACGCGAGGGAGATCACGAGGGTCAAACGACACCATGTGGCGCGCCCAGACATGTAGGGCGTGCCACCCTGGCTCGTTTGCTCTCGTGCATATTCTCGGGTCCCCTTTTATACCAAAGCTTCCGTTTCACCCAAAAACCTAACCCATATTTTTCCCGAGATTTGTTGAGACGGCGGCGGCGGAGAAGGTCCTCTCCTACGCGGGAGAGGGTAGATCCTGCCGCACCGGTACATCCGGTGAAGGGGAAATCGACGCCATCGACATCACCACTCCTCCTTGGCTTGGGGGGAGGCATCTTCATCAACATATCCATTAGCGCCATCATCACCACCATCTCCATCTACGATATCAACTTCATCCCCCTCATAGTTTGTGTTGAATTGAGCCCCGGATATCGTTTTGAGGCTAGTTGCATGTCTGTGATTGGTACTTTATCTTTATTTGGTGGAGAGATTATATATTTAGATTGTGTTGTAATCATTGTGCCTCTTGTCCATATCATGTTTGACACTTGTGAGTAGTTTCCCATGTTCATGAGGGCATAAGATGATCTAGCTATAATGTTATATGATGTGCAATGAGTATTTGGTCAAGTTTTCTATCTTTTATGTTGTTCTATGATGGTTTTATGCGAACTTTAAGTGCATATTACTTCACCTATATGGGCTCATAGGGCTTCACTTTAATGTAAAAAATGTGTGTTGGAAGGGATGGACTGACAGAAACTGTTTTCCAATACTATGAATTGCATTAGAGGGATTTATTTCGGAGACCAATGATCTTATTGCTATGGTGGAACATTTATGTCTTAATGATTCTTATACTTGCTCATGAAAATGGCTCTAGGACCCATCGTAAGGTATGCACTTGCTCATATCTATGGCTGCACTTAATTTAGGCTCCGCCCCTAATTGAATGAAACTTGAAAAAATATTTACCATGTTGTGTAGAACTCTGATGCTAGTAAATCCATGCTGCCCTTGGGAACATTTGTCTCATATAAGCACGCACACACTTGAGCTTGTACTTTTGCTGCATAGAGGATTGGACTTTCTCTCATTGAGAGCATTTACATGCTGTAATTTACTTTCTACATTTTACTTTCTGCATTTTACTTTCTTGCAAACTATACGCACAAAACACCAAAACTACTGCTTTATTATTATTGTTTGCTTGTCAAATTCGCTAACCAATACCTTCATATCCTCGTAGATTTGACAACCTTTTTTTATTTAAAAGTACTACAATTGATCTCCAGCACTTGGGAGCCATCAACGGGATATGGAAGCTGATGATTCTTAGCTCGCTGACATGAATCGGAAATTAGATCTATGGTAGAATACCTAATGTAGAGAAGTTTATTATTTGACTAACAATGGTAGACAATGGATGACCAAGATGACTATATATGCCACTTTTCTTTAGAGGGCTTGGCAGCGACAAAGGCATGCTTCTGAAAATAGGAGGACGATATCAAGGATGACATGAGAGGATATAGCCCGCCAACGCATCCCCCTATTAAGAATTCTCCATGTGACCCGATCCTTAATCAAAAAATAGAAGGGATGATATTCGGTGAACACCCTATTATCATATGTAAACCGATGACTAGAGAGTAGATTCTTGGAAGCATTAGCGACATGAATAACGAAGATGGGAATTCCGAACAGGGTGATGAATTATTGACTGACCAACATGAGTAATATCCATACCTTTCCCATTGGCGATGTTGACCTTGTCGTAGCCCTTATAGTTGTCACGCACATAGAGGTTATTGAATTCACTAGTAATATGGTGTGTAGCACCTCCCCGTACCAGTTGGTATCAAGACCATAGGGAGGCTGCATTGACTTCCTTTTCTTCAAAGGTGTCGTAATCTTCATCAATATGGCGCCATAGGAGGCTGCATTGACTCCCTTTTCTTCGTAGGTGTCGTAATCTTCATCAATATGGCGCCAACAATCAGTGGCGGGGTGACCTTCTTTGGTTCATATTTGGCACGTCACGTCCACCCATGGGGTGTTGCGACGTAGGCCACAACCACGACGACCTCCTTGAGAACGATTGCCTCCTCTGCCTTGAGTATAGGGCCGCTCATCGCGTCTGTCATCGCGGTGATCAAGGCAGCGATCATCACGACAATCTCCACGGGGCGCGCCCCTCCCACAGTTGAAGCTACAAGACGCCGCGATGAGACACAAGATTAGCCGAG
>NC_061510.1:65252742-65431147 GCF_022539505.1 Lolium rigidum | reverse complement strand
ATCAAAGACTCCAAGATCTAGATCCCAAGAGATTCCCTCACTTAGATATCGATGGGACTTGGTTCCCATTTAACCAATGGTTAGGTTAACCTAACCTAAAATAGAACCCAGTGGGCCGAACGGTTAACCTCCAAGCCCAAATGGTCTTTTAGGTTCGGTCCAAATAGCCCAAAGGTTAACCCTCACCTTAGCACAACTCCTCACGAGTCACGGCCTCACGCCCAGCGCCGCCTGCCCTCCGCCTCACGAGCGCGCCTCGCCCTCCGCCTTCGCTACCGGCGACCTGCCCGACTGCCCGCCGTCGTCCGTCGTGTCTCCGGCTCTCCGCCTTCGCCTACCCTCCGCCTTCGCGCCGCGCGTTCTTGCCTCTCTCAATCTTGCTGATGTACCAACCCTATCTCCTCCCCTTGGGATGACTCGCCGGCGGCATCCCCAACAGCGACGGTGACGTTGTCCCTCATCCCGGCGGTCCGGTGATCCTCCACCCCTTCCCCGACCTTAACCAACACCTACCTCATTTTGGAGCAGTGGAGCGCGTCGGTGGCTGCGAGACTTCTCCCGTGAAGGTACGGCCGCTTCTCCGGCGGTCCTTCCCGGCTCCGGCGACCACCTCGGGTAAAGGACATCCTTTTCTTCTACTCAATCCATGCCAGTATTCATTGTCACCGCTAGAAATTTTATTGTTTGCACCTCACTAATCTTGTAGATAAGTGGTTTGTTTAAGTTGACATTTTGAAAGTGAGTGCTATTGAACATCGGTATAGTTTGTTTTTGCAATTAGATGCGCAAGGATTTGGTACAAATTAACCTAAGGCTGATCAAGTAATTTCTTTAGAGACAACTAGCTATGCCTGACATATTGACATTTTATAGTACTGATCCAAAACGTACACATGATTGTTTTTGAACATGAAGAGATATGGATTCTGCTTGTTACTCATGCGTTTTGCTTATATTATTAATCACCTAGAACTTCTAGTAATAAAATATCTAGCTCATTACTCTTCCGTTCTGCAAATGTAGGTTTTTCACTGCTTTTGGTACGCAAGTCGGTGTGCAAATTATAGAGCTTTGCATGACTGTAAAACTACAAGGTTGAGATTTATTGTGGGTCATTGTTCTAGATGAATATGGTTCTTTGTCTGGATACACGTACCTGAAATTATGCATAGTCTTTACTTGGAAGTCTTTTGAGTCCTAGTCAATTTAACACATTAACACGATGTATATGGATCAGCCGCGTTGGCTCTGTAATACATGTTCATTTCATAATCACTTCTCTCTGTTTCCTTGCTGCCGGAATATTTTATATGCATGAGTGTTCATATCATCACTTCTCTGTGTTTCCTTACTCCATCTTGCTTTAATCACTAGTAAATTTTATTCCGTAACTTTTAGTTATAAGTTAGTATGAAAGCGAGAGAATCGGTGTATATTCCGACATTGCTTAATATTTCAGTTCGTGCGATACACTTGTATGGATGAAGGTGCAGCAATAGTGTCAAGATACTTGGAGAAATTAAAATCTAAAGACTTTGGCAGTTCACGGATGAGAACGAGAAGAGGATGATGAGGTTCGTGATGAAGAGATTCCATTCGAGGGAGATGAGGATGATGAAGATGAGGACTATGAACTAGAAGAAGATTTTGATGAGGAGGACATCGTTGAAGGGTCAAATGTAGTTGCTCCAGGAAGGAAATTCAGATCTAAGTCTTGGCGAGAATTTGCGCCAATACATGTTGATGGCGAAGTAACCCAAGGAGAGTGCAAGCATTGCGGCGCTCTAATTAGTGCAAAGCGGGGGCATGGAACAAGTGGGTTGCGAAATCACTTAAACGAGATGCAAAGCTAGGGAAACAGTGGTTGCAGCTTTGAGTCAAATGAATGCAACCCTCATGACACCGGATGGAGTAAGCCGCTTGTGGAAATGGGATCCAGACAATGCAAGAAAAATGTTGGTGAGAATGGTTGTGCTCCATGAGTTTCCTCTGTCCATTGTTGAGTATGACGGCTTTCGGAAGTTTGTTGCTAGTTTGAATCCATCCTTTCACATGATAACCAGAAAGACTTTGAAGAATGATATCACCAAAGCATTCGATGAGCACAAAAAATCTTTGAAGGAGCTATTCGGTGCTTCCAAGTCAAGGATATCATTGACCATGGACTTATGGACTTCCAATCAAACTATTGGGTACATGGTAATTACCTCACACTTCATTAATGACTGCTGGAAGTTGGAAAAGAGAATAATCAGATTCAATGCACTAGAAACACCACATACTGGATTATCCATGTTCACTATGGTTCTAAAATGCATCCGCGAATTGAACTTTGAGGACAAGTTGTTTGCCGTAACATTGGATAATGCTTCTAACAATGGCAGAATGGTCCAAATGTTGAGGGAAAATCTGGTTGCTAAGAATATGTTGCTTGGGGAGGGAAAATTCTTGCATCAACGGTGCGCTGCCCATATCCTTAATTTGGTATGCCAAGCAGAGGATTGACTATTTGGATCCAATCTTGACAAACATCCGTGAGACCGTGAAGTTCATTAAAGTTACCCCGAATCGGAAAGAAATATTTGAGGATATTGTTACACAAAATGGCATTTCTTGTGAAAAGAGTCTTTGCCTTGATGTTCCCACGAGGTGGAACTCAACCTTCACGATGATAAAGATAGCATTGAGGTACAGAAGAGCATTTGATGCCTTAGAAAGGCAAGATCCACGATATATATATGCACCTTCCGCCGAGGAATGGGAAGAGGCAAAAGCGGTCCGCAAGTTGCTTGTAGTGTTCTATGAGGCAACTAAGGTGATATCTGGCTCAAAGTATCCAACTGCAAATCTCTATTTTCAACAAATGTGGCAAGCTAAGGAAGCTTTGGACAAGGAGGCAGCTCGGGAGAACTCTCCATTTCCTACTATGATCTTGCCAATGCAAAAAAAAACTTAACAAGTATTGGAAGATGTCTTGGCTTGCACTCTCAATACCTGTCATCCTTGATCCGAGGTTCAAGTTCACTTATCTTAAGTTCCGTTACCCTCGGGTGTTTGAGAATAGTGCACAAACTAAGCTTGCTAAAGTGGAGAAGACATTTAGAGAGCTATTTGAGGAGTATGCTAAATTGAACCTCTCAGAAGCTACACAAACACACCCAGGAGGTGATGATATGGACATGGAGATGGAGAATAATGATCCATTGTCGGACTGGGGACCGCCATCTTAGCCTAAGGATCAACTCAAGTGTGGGGTCCTCTGAGCTTGATGATTACTGGTTAAAGCCTCCAATAGCTAGAAAAGATAACTTTGATATCCTTGATTGGTGGAAAACAAACTCAGTTGAGTATACTTGCTAGCATGGCTAGAGATGCCTTAGCTGTTCCCGCTTCTACAGTTGCATCGGAGTCGGCATTTAGCATCGGGCGTAGAGTTATATCTGATTTCAGAAGTAGATTGAGCCCCGACACAGCGGAAGCTCTAATTTGTTTACAAGACTGGTTTCGTACATCAAGTGAGAAATCTCCCAGTCTAGTTATATTTTATTGAATCTAGCACTTCTCTTATACATGCTATGTTGTTCTATTTAACTATCGGAACGACTAAAGTTTACAAGTGTAACAGTTGTCCTACCATTCTATTTCGTGTAGGTGCAAATGGTGTTAGCATAGCATCGGTGTATGACATACTTGGTGAGGAAGGCCTCTCAATTTCATCAGGTAATTAACTTGGTGAGGAACTCGTGGGTAACTTGTAGCTAGTTTGGTTTCTTATTTTCATTGCCCTTTTATGATGCAGAGAATAGTTGATAAGGTGCACGGAAAAGGTGCGGAACTGATGTCATGAGCATTCCCAGTAATGGAGCTACAGAGTTCTAGTTCATTTTTATTGAATTGTCTTCAAGCCCCGAGTTGTGCATGGAAAAGTTGACCTGCCATTTTGATACTTGTTTGTCATGTGTATGGGCTATTGTTGATGTGTAATCTCTCATTTTAAAACTAGTCTGTCATGAGTATGTTGGATTGTTGATGTCAAGTCTCGTCACTTTGAAAGTTGACTTGAAACTTGTCCTTCATTTTGAATATTCTTGTGAATTCTTAACTTTTTTAGCAAAGGTCATGGTGGATTTTCTTTTGCAATCAGCGTTCTAGTTTCAAATCAAGCATTCCAAATATTTGCCAGCGTTACATACTTGTTAAAAATGGTTCGACCCTAAATAACCAACGGTTAACCATTTAAACCTTTTTTTACAAAATGGTTAACCATTTAAACCTTTTTTACAAAATGGTTAAATAGGTTTGTACCCAAAACATGAATGGTTAACCAAATCCCATCTATACACTTAGAGAAGAAATGGTTTGGTGGAAGTGTAGATCTAGATCTCCTCTCTTAGATCCCTCAAGAATGAGCAAGAATCATGGGGGGGGAACAAGAGAGAGCAACTTCTTCAAATGCAACAATGGAGGTGAGAGAAAAGGGAAGAAGTCATAGTCTCAAGGTGGAAGAAAGGTCTATTTATAGCTAGGAGCAAATAAAATCGTTGGGGGGAAAAAGACAAAGAAAATCGCAGGAAAACGGGCAAAAAAGACAGCCCAGCCGGCTGCCAGGCCGGCCGACCGGCCTGGGCGCTGAGGAGCCCGGTCGGCAGCCTAGTCGGGCCGGCCCAGCAACCGGGCGGGGGCAGTACGCCGCACTGGGCAGCGATTCGCTCAGGCCGCGCGGGGGCGCCAGGCCGCGGTGTGGGCCGAGCGCGGTGAGGCGGCCCGGTCAGAAATCCGGCTGGGCCGGGGAGGACGCCGGGCTGGGGAGATGCGGGTCGGCGCCTGGCCTAGTTGGCGCCCGGTCCGGTTGGCGCCCGGACCTGGCCGGCTGGGCCGGCGCATGGCCTGGCAGGCCGGGCGGCCAACCGGCGGCCCCTCCTCCTCTTTTTCTTTTTCCTTTTATATTTTCTCTTTTTCCTTTTTCTTTAATAACTATTGCTCCCGAACTCCGATTGACATGAAACTAATTTCGTTTGGAAGATAACGAAAAATGCTATCCTATAAAAAGTGCAAACTCAAGAATCTGTAGAAGGGAATTTTATCATGAATATAAAAGGTAGAACCTTATATCATGAATAACCGGTAAAATTACCCAACCTCGAAAACGCCATAGAAGATGCATGCGAACTCCGTTTTCGATGAACTTGGGCTTGTTGTAAAGCTAGCAACAAGCTCAAGAACCTCACATAGAGAAACACCAAGAAGCAATAAGGATATGCAAAGTATGCAAAGGATTGAGCTCCCTAAGACGATGTGATCAAGTTACTCAACCGAAAGCCCCTCTTAATAGTGCGGCTATCTATCCTATAATCCGGTCCCCCAACATCCACCTTGAGACCGGTAAAAGGAAAACCTAGCAAGGCCATACCTTTGCCTTGCGCATCCCGCTTGATCTTGATGATAACTCTTCAAGCTTCACTCAAGCCGGAATGCCTCACTTGACCAATGTTGCTTCGTGAAGACTCACAAATGCTCCCCCATACACTATGATGGGAAAGCTCCATTGATGCACATCTTCACTAGTCCATTATCACCAAATGGATGGCAAGCTTCAAGTATGTGATTCACTTGAGATGCTCATCTTGAACTTGCCCAACTCAACCTTGTATCTTCACATACTCACTTAAGATAGAGCATGGCTAATATTGAGTTCCACATAAGAACTCCATCTTCATTTCTTCTTCTTGATCATATCACATATATATATATTCATACCGATGATCTTGATGTCAATACACAAGGAATACCTTTATCTTCATGGCATTCATACTTGAATCCAACACATGGAGTACAAGTAGTACCTATGGAATATTCCTTCATATAAACTCAATGAAAAACATTAGTCCATAGGGGTTGTCATTAATTACCAAAACCACGCATAGGGGCAATGTACCCTTACACGAGGTCTCGAAACCAAATTCAGGTTGTCCTTGAAGCATTAGCTGGCACTCATCATAGGCATGGATATGGGCGTACAAGTCCCTGAGAGAGATCGGCTTGGACACGCCAAGGGTAGCAACCAAGGAATTGTAGCGAGCCCCCAAGAGAATATAGGATACCTGCTCATCTTCAGGAACGGAACATCCGGCAGCCGCAAGCTCTTCAGCAATGCGCTGCATCTTGGCGAGAAACTCCGAGGTGGTCATGTCTAGCTTCTTTGTGTTCTCAATGGCAACCTGATTTGGTAATCTTGGACTAACTTACTGAGGCGAACATGGATTCGATCTCTTTCCAAGCGGGAGTGGTGTGCTCAAAGCGGAGAACATGCGTCATGATCTCAGGCGATAATGCGTTGAGGATGTAGGAGATCACTATTTGATCTCGAGCGAGCCAATTCGCGTAGTCGGGGTTGGGAATGAGCATGGGTTCATTATCTTTTCCTGCGGCTGGTTGAACCAACATTGTCGCTGGGGCAGCGCCAGATCCATCCAGGAGGTCGACGAGTTGGGTGCCACGTATGGCAGCCAGAATTTGTGCCCCCGTATTGGGTAGTTGGATCCCATCAATTTGGCAGAGGGAGGAGCGCCGAGATTGATGGGGCTGGAGCTCGATGAAGCCATGGTGATGCTGATCTGAGGGTGGGTGGGTGGGTGGGTGCGCACCAAGGGTGAGGCCTAGCAGTGGCGACGTACCGAAGAGCTTGGTTCTCGATACCGTGTAAAAATGATGAGTTGGGTTTAGTCGGATGAGGCCGAGCTCCTAATCTTGACATATATAAAGCATGTCGCGGTGCAGGAGTTTACAAAGGAATCAAGTCTCTGCCGAACCCGACCTAGTGTCCATGTAGGACATGACCTAACTAATCACCTAACATCGTATGTCTAACAAGTTGTGCAATTGAGAATTTGCACCTTCACTTCTACCAGATTTATATTCGAAATTCTTTTGCTTGTTTGTATCAAGTTATATACCTACCACCTTCAAGCGACGAGTTTACTGACAATAACGAGTTTACTGACAATACGTCATTCGAGCCTAGATGGCCCTGCGGGGCCATGCCCTTAGGTTCAGATGCCAACATCGTCTAGCATTTTTTTGCAAAGGTAATCTGATTTTACCACATGAAGAGTATATTCTTTTCCACTGCATGCAATGCATTTTTTTGCAAAGGTAATCTGAGTTTACGACTTGAAGAGTATATTCTTCTCCACTGCGATGCATTTTTTTTGCAAAGGTAATCTGATTTTACAATGGGAAGAGTATACTCCCTCCGTCCATAAATAAGTGTACATGCGAGGTTTTCAAGATAAATTAGTAAAGTGAAAAATGCATTGGGAAGATACATCTCTCCTATTTAATTATTTTACCTTCAATGAGTTAAGTGCTTGTAGAAAACAAGGAGAACATGTGCTCAATATTATTGAGTTTGATTTACGTGAGATAAGAGAGAAGCAATTAAAGTGCATCGAAAAGATAAGAGTACACTCTTTTATGGACAAAGTTTAAAGCTAGATATCCACTTATTTGAGGACGGCGGGAGTATTTTTTTTTCACTAAAATGCACTTTTTTTAAAGGTAGTTGATTTTACGACGGGAAGAGTATATTCTTCTCCACTACAATGTATTTTTATTTTTTGCAAAAAGTAATCTGAGGAAGAGTATATTCTTTTCCACTATAACTTTTTTCCTACTACCCTCCAAGTTTTCCTTATGACTCCCACTGGCAGCGATGGCCAGATGTCACGCGCCGTGGCGTCGGTCGTCGTAGTCGGTTTTTCCAAAACAAAAGACGGCGAGCTTAAATGTCATTTACCAGGCAGGCAGCAAGTCGTAACGTCGAACGCTAGTACGACGATTTTGAATTCCCGCTCGACGCCTGTTTGAAACTCCGAACCGCGTCACCGACCGCTTCAAAATCTCCAGGCCGCAAAGTGCAAACCCTCCCAAACCGAAATCTCGACACCAAAGCGATGGAGCCACGCGGCCGCCGGCGGAAGCAGCAGGCGACGGACCCGGAGCCGGAGGAGGCGATGGGGAACAAGGAGAACAGCGCCAGCGCGGCGCCGCCACCCAAGAGGCCGCGCACGGGCCGCAATCCCCTGGCCGAGCTCCCCACCACCGCGAACAACGCCTCGGCGTCGGCGGCGGCGCCGCCGATTCAGGCGTCCAAGCGGACGACGCGCGCGGCGGCGAGGGAGGCCGCGGCCAAGGCGGTGGAGGAGGAGGCGCGGAAGCGGGAGGCGGCGGCCGTTGCCCCCCGCCCGGCGCCCTCGAAGCAGCCTGACGCCGGGGCGGCGCAGGCGTCGGTTGCCCCGTACGTCGGGGACATCGACCAGTACCTGCGGTCCCTCGAGGTGAGGGTTTCTCGATTCCATTTCTCGGTCGACCACGCCGAGTCAATTCAGAGGGGGGCCTGTTAGTGTTAGGGGGCGTATTCGGCGGGTTTCTGGTGGGATCTGGTCCTGTCCGTATTGCAAGGTGATAAATGCCATCGCACATTTGGGAATTTTTTGGGGATTTATCATGGTGTACGCATGAACTCTGCAATGTGTGGGCTGTTTCATTGAGTTGGGGGTTTCTACTGGGTGTTTTGGTTGCCGGTTTGGGACATTTCCAGGTGTTATCTGTATCTTTTTAGGTGTTATCTATCTGTACTAGCAGAAAAACAACTCCTTGGAACTAAAATTATGCATACCATCTTGATTGTCTGAAGTTACTAGCATTGCCACGAATGAAATGTGTACATTCCGGTGTCATGGCGACGAAAATGTAGGACATTTGGTGTGAAGTTGTTGCATTGTATGACATTGCAGCACGAACAATTTAGTAGGCCCAGGGGTGACTATATTGGGGCAATTTGGTAGAGGGGTACATTTCCAGGTGTTTCCCATCTGTACTAGCAGAAAAACAACTCCTTGGAACTAAATTGTGCATGTCATCTTGACTGTCTGCAGTTACTAGCTCTGCCGCGAATGAAATGTGTTATATATCAGTGTTACAGTGACGAAAATAAGGGACATCTTGTGTGACTTTGGTGCATTTTCTGACATGGCTTGCAGGCGGAACAGTTGAGGAGGCCGAGGGATGACTATATTGGGACGATACAGAACGACATCAGCGCTAACATGAGGGGGATCCTGGTGGATTGGCTGGTGGATGTGGCTGACGAGTTCAAGCTTCTGGCTGACACACTCTACCTTGCGGTTTCGTATATTGACCGCTTCCTCACAGTGAGTGTCGTAAGCCGGAACAAGCTCCAATTGCTGGGCGTTGCTTCGTTGCTTGTTGCTGCGTACGTTCGCTTGTCCCTTTTTCCTGTGTCTCTTTGTTATCTATTAGGATGATTGTTCAGCCAGCATGAATGGAATGTTGCAGGAAGTATGAAGAAATTTATCTTCCTAAGGTGAATGAGTTCAGTGAGATTACTGATGGCACATACACCAAACAACAGGTAGCCTTCTGCTAAACTTGCCATTTCCTTATGTTTTTCTAGGACTGTGATTTGAATGGTGAGGCACTCTTTTATAAATTGTATTTGCTATGCACTGCAGGTGGTGAAGATGGAGGCTGACATACTGAAATTTCTCAACTTTCAGGTTGGGGGGCCCACCATAAGAACTTTTCTACGGTACACCCTTCATCTTTTTTTCTGGGTATTTAGAATAACTTTACAGATACCTATCATTGGCATGTCAAGTTGTTTCCATGATTGAATCACTTAAAAAAATAGTACTGTGCCATGATTACCGCCATAATGGGCTAAAAAATCCCAAGCCTAATGTTTGATACATGTCTGCTGTAGGAAATTCTTAACTTCATGTCGTGGAGGCAATGTAAGCACAATTTTTAGAACCCTTGACATTTATTTGCTTCTCTTGATGCTATTTTTATAATATGTTTCCCCCTTCAAACTTCAGTCTGCAAGTGCAAAAAGATTGGAGCTTACGTGTAGCTATCTCGCGGAACTGAGCTTGATAGACTACGACTGCATAAAGTTCCTGCCATCAGTTATCGCTGCTGCCTGCCTGTTTGTAGCCAGGCTAACAATCAGCCCAAAGACTCGTCCTTGGGTAAGAGACATCGACTTTTTGCTGAATGTTCAGTTATGCTCTGGCTCCTAATTTTCTGCCATTTTGCTTGTGCTAGAACTTGACGCTGCAACAGAGCACGGGCTACAAGGTATCTGATCTCAAGAGTTGCATCTTGAGGATACATGATTTGCAGTTGGGCAGAAAGTATCCAAACCTGAAAGCCAGCAAAAGCAAGTATGGTGACCGCAAGGTAAGATCTGTTCTGCCCATTGTATTTCTTTTTGGCTGTTACATGCATTGATCAAGTTTCTTTGTTCGATTATTGTGCAGTTCGGGTGTGTGGCTACAGTTACTGCACCGGAAGAAATTCCTGCATCTTTTCTCGAAGACACCAGCAAGTGAAAGGCTGATGTGCTCTCGCAGGCCGCAGCATCTTCTTGTAGGCTAGGCAGAAAATTCAGTCTTAGTAGAGTGGATTAGTCTAGCGGAATTTGCATGCCCACTTGTAAGCAATTGGTCTTGCCATTTAGGTTGCATTGACAGTGCAGCTAGCTGCATTGGTATTTTGGGTAGGTAGTGTGCGGCCATGAGTGGTTTCTTGTACAGAGGTTAGAGCATCTCCACTCGTCTCCCCACAGAGCCTCCCACGGCCACTTTTTTTCATCCGGATGGCGAAAAACGGCCCAGTCAGGCCCCCGGTTCCTCGTTTTGGTCCGGATTTGAGCCTATTTTCGTCCGGACTCCCCATGCCATCCTCGGTTTCCCGGGGGTCTCCCGGGGACTCCGGATGAAGCTAAACCAACCGTCCACGCCCACGTGTCTCCTCTTTCGTCCGGATTCCCCGAGCCATCCTCTTTTTCCCGAGAAACGCCGCTTGGGGAGCACACGACTGGGAAACTACTCCTCCCCACGCCAAATCTTCCTCCAATCCGGACGAAAATTTCGCCGGATTTGGGCGTGGGGAGCGCCAACGAGTGGGGATGCTCTTAGCACTACGGTGGTGCTGTAGGCCTGTAGTCAATGATATTCTGTTTGAAAGCTTTCAGGCAATTCTAATGCTTTTGTTGCATATATTCTGCTTAAGGAAAGCACTATTGATGTGATGAGCATAATCTCATGTTGAAATGTTGCCAGGAAATATTGCACTTGTCCTTGGCAAGGAAACGTGTGTAGGACTGTAGGAGATGCAGGGTTAAGGTGGGAGGCAAGCTCGTGCCCATTCGGCCATGGTGTGCCCTTGCCCATGCTTTCGGTGCTATGGTGCTGCCGGCTTGGCAGGCTGTGCTCGCCGAGGAGGTGCAGGGCATGCTGACCACGGACGTCGAGCATGGAGAGCTCCTTTGTGCAGAGCTCAAAAGCCAGTGTAGAAGCGGCGGTCATGCTGCTATGCGGGGAGAGGCCGACTTGATGTGTCTGGATGGGCACCTCGTCTCTGTTCCGCCCTCTCCTGGCATGGTTCGTCCTCATGACGCCGCATGCCTCTCACGGCCGTGGACCATGTCTCGCTGACGCTTTCCATGGAACATGTCGCGTTGATGCTGACGCCGCTTTCCCTGGAACACGTCTCGCCGACGCTCACCGCCATGGAGCATGTCTCGCCGACGCTTTCCATGGAACACGTCTCACTGACGCTGACGCTGACGCCTTCTGTGGAACACGTCTCGCGGGTCTAGGGATGCCCCAAAATGTGGCTCTGCCCGTCTCCTCCAACGTCATGGACGGCGCCACCAGTACACTCTGCCCTGCGACGTCTGACGTCTCCATTGCCGCCATCTCCGCCACGTTCACATGTTTCCAACCCACGCCCCACGCCGCTACGGCTACGGGTGCCCTAAGACACTGTTGCATGTCGCTCTCGGTGTGGCTACTCCGGTGATCTCGAGCCCACCTCGCTCGCCAGCCGGGCAGGCCGCATGGCTCGACCACGTCGCCCAAGATGTACGCGGACGTGCTGGACTCATGGACCTTAAAGCGCAGTTCATCAACGCGGTTGCCAAGCCGCTGCAAGCGCCACTGCTCTCCTCTCAGGACCATGCATGGCGGTGGCCCTCTCCGGAGCAAAGCCGTAGCCGAGCGCGCGCCTAGCAAAGAAAATGCCGCGTGACAACATGGCTGCGGTGCAGGAGCTTCCCGCCAAGCCTACCATGCTCTCTTCGGTAGATCGTTAGAGCATCTCTAGTCACATCCCGCGAACGATCCACGAAACGCCTTTGAGCGCGGCAGACAGATAATCCCTTTTCGATATGGCGTGACCCAGTACACAGGGCTCCTTGCTGGTGCGCCACAGCGCAACATGGGCATCGTGGCGATCCCTCCCTATCATTGGCACAACGGTTGAGCCATATGTCTCACAATTCTCATTCTCCCGCGCCATCTTTCATTTATCCCGCCCGTTGCTAGGCTTTTCCACCCAAACCTCGCCAGAAAGCTCCTAAACCGGCATCAAAGACGAAGGCGGTCGCCCCGGAGGGCGCGGCGGCTCCCTTTAGAAAGCCACAAGGCGCCGATGGCGAAGTTGAAGCCGGATTCATGGTCGCAAGAAGATAGGGTCAGAGACATGTTGCGCCACCGGTTTGATGCAGCGACACGGAGAGAATGGCGCGTGAAGGCCAGCATCAAGAGGAGGCGACCGTCAATGCGGTGCACGTCGCCATGTTGACCTCGGGCGCCATCGGAGGGGAGGGGGCATAGAAGTGGCACATACGTGTCGGGAGTGCCTTGCCGTCCTTGTCGACCTTCTTCAACCAAGGCGCCACCATGACATCATCGCCAAAGTTCTCGCCACAGTACACCGACAACGAGTCGCATGTTAGATTCAACCCCAATGCCGAATTTTCCCTGGCGCACAACGAGCGGAGGCAACAGGTCCCAAACGCCTGGCCCAACCTCACTACACAGGCTCTTTGTCACTGCCTCTACGGCGTGGTCCACTTGAGTTCGAGAATGGCGCCGGAAGACCGTTCGACGGAATGCCTGGGAGCACTGCAGACCTTCTCGGGGGCGAAATGGGCTGTCGCCCCCCAACCCAGCAGGAAATACCAAAAGTCTCTCCCACTAAGTGACCCATCTAATGACCAAAAGCAGCCCATTTCGTCCTCACGGCCCATTTCGCACCCCCTGGGATTTGGACCAAGGTCCGTGCCTGCCTGGGAGCACATGCACCTGGTCCGCGTGGAAAGAAGAAGCGGAGGACGAGGACGAACGAGATGATGAGGAACAACAAGAGGATGAGGAATACTATGACAAAGATGACAAGGAAGAGGAAGAAGGGGAGGAGCCAGCAGATGGTAAGAAGAAACCGCAAGTGGCCAGCACACGCCCAAATGAAAGACATTGGAAGATATGTGTTTGTGTGATTCTTGGAAGAAGATGAGCAGATTACCATAGCAAATCAAAAAGGTGGCGCATATTAGAAGATGGTCAAAACAGAGTTTGATGAGCGCAAGGTCATCGACAACAAGGACTACTCTGCAAGCAAATGAAGAGGAGCCAAAAGACTACGCCAATCCGGTGGGGTATCATACAACTAGGGGTGAACCTATTCCATTGATACCATACAAATATATTGAACAAAGACCGAAAAGTGGCATGAACAATGGCAATATGGTAAGCTCTTGGCCATCCTTATTGTGTATGTCATCTTGATCGGCTATGCATTTTTGTTTTGTTTTCTTGCTTTATTTAGACCACACAATAGCCTTGTACCGTTGGAAAAACAAAGGGCAACACTTTAACTTTTTTGCATTGCTATACCAATCTCAAAATGTGTGAGAAGTAGAGGAAAATGCGCATTCAATTGGCCAAGTCATCCAACGCCGTCATTCATTTGGAAGCGCCACTGGCATCCTCGGTGGGACACCTTATCATCAACAAGAAGGCCAATCTAGCCGCGACTGAAGCGACATCCTCCGATAGGGAACATGTGTTGTTTGACAAATGCCTCGCCAATGACTCTACGGACTTTTTTATACAAGGCGGAAAGAGTAACGTGAGGTGGAAGGCCTCGTTGTCGAAGTAAGAAGAGAAGGAGAGAGCCACTGTGAAGAAAACGAAGGAGGAGTTTAGGATCTTGACCACCGACACTTCGACAATGGACACTGAGGTGAAGGAGGCACATTTTTTCTTACCCCGACATGACTTTGCAAGAAATTGTCGTTTGTAGGGCGCCGACGGTGACAACATCAGCAGCCGCGTCTGCGACGACCCCGGTGATAGTGTCTGCGACGATGTCGACTGCCTCGGTGATGGCATCAGCATTGGCCACCACGACCGCGACGCCGACACAAACTTCAGCACCGGGCGAGAAGGTTGATGGTCTTCTTCGTCATCCTTGTCAACACAATGCCACTGCTACATCGCCGCAAGGATGGACACACGTCATCTGAGACATGATGCGACACCGGCGACATCATCGACCACGTCCTACGTTAGGCAACTGCATTGACATACCGACATCACTATTGTGATAGCCCTTACACGACTCACACAGTCTGTCAAATCGTTGTGCCGTGAGCTTCCTCGAGTCTTGGCAAAACTGGTAGTCTTACCTATGACCGCGTCCTCACATCTACAAGACGTCCCCGGAATGCACCCTTTGATATTTGCAAGGTGCCTCTTCCACGTCTGCATCTCCGTAAAAAACACACATTCTTTTGCACCTCCGAAAATTGCAGCTACATCGACTACGACGAGTACTACATCGTCCATGACTACCTCGACCACATATACTACATTGTCGGCTACCTCGACATCGACATCACGGCTACGTCCACAACCCAACTCCATTCCATAGCATACACGTCATCAATTGCGTTCATGACACTCCCGGATGTGTCTGCATGGGGAAGAGACGAGAGACATGGAAGGCACCGGAAGGGGACGCAGTCACCATCCTTGGCGCCGGACCAAGATTATTAGAGACCCAATTTAGAACAATTTAAAATTAATCTAAAATTGTACAAGTTTTGATTAAGGGAGGTGTGAGAACATCAACCTTACCATATTTGTGTAAACCTAATAAACTATGATTGATTCAATCAAGGGAATTCGGTAGGTGAGGTTAGTATAGATGGCATGCTATGATGGAGTCAGTGTCTATGTCCCCTTGATTCTATCTATTTTTTACCATTGGCACAATTGGCCTATATAAACACGTAACCGGTAAAGAACAACCAACGCTTCCCACAATTGATTTTTGACAACCCAAACCTCTTTGGTGGTAAATCGCTGATGACCATGGTGCCAGATGCATGCAATGTGTTTGCCAGATTGACGCCAGGGAACTCAGCATACTACAATGATGAAGTAATGAAGATGGACAAGGTGATCATCAAGGTATGCAAGGCGTTATGAGTGGTATGCAAGGTGTTGTGCATATATGGTATGCAAGGTGGACATGGTGATGGCCTTGGTCATGTGCATGGTGATGACCTTGGTGGTGGGCATGGTGATGGCAAAGGTCACGAGCAATGAAATCAGAAGCATCACACCGCACCACTGGCAGAGCGCCTTGAAGACAAAACTGGGCGACGGCCCCCCTTTCCGAAGCAGCGCATGCATTTTTCTACGCATATTTCTCATCGACATTCTTTGTTTCCTGGGCAATCAAGCACACCGAAGCAATGGAGAAATAGGCATGGGTTCTCATCCTCATTTACTTCCCGCCACATTGTTGGCTGTGTGATGGGATGCGTCCTGCTGGGGCGTAGTGCCCAAATCTTGGCCATATCTAGTTTCCTTTCCTTGCTGGCCATATTGGTGAGCGGATACTATTTTTCGCCACAAATATGGAACTAGAAGTTTCTTGCCATGCCAATTCACATGTGAATCAAGAAATCATTACTGGCCATATCGGTGGATCTTGGCAAATTTTTTCTCACGTACTTGCTTCGTAAATTAAGAAGCTAAGTGCATTTCAAGGTTGAGAATTTATCTTGTTGACATGAAAAAACCTTGAAATTGCAGCAAAATTTTGGGTTCATGGTTCATTTTTTAAAAGGTTCATTTTCGTCCCTGCTCTGCTTTTGATCACGCTCCGCCACCGCACCACACCGCACCAAGAGGACCGGGTCATTCACCAACAAAGAAAATGAGATCTTATGCGAGGCATGGCTACATATTGGTCATGACCCAATAGTTTGAGTAGAGCAAAAGGGACAAACTTATTGAAAGCATGTTCATATTCATTTCCATGAATACAAAAACTATGCTCCCTACAAGATTGCAAGTGATCGCAATGCAAATTCATTGCAACATAGGTGGGGTATATCATACTAGCGGAATGCAACAAGTTCATAGTGCATACGATGGTATCAAGGGGCAGTCTGGTGAGTGGTGTTGGCGTGGTCACCAAAGTCCCACGAGCTTTGGATGCATTCTGGTCCCAAAATGAAGGTTGGAGTTTCAACTTGGTTCATGCATGGCTCAAGCTTCACAATGATTCCAAATGGATTGACCTCCTTGCACCACTCAAGAAACAAGCCAAGAACCAAACCAATAGTGGAAAGAAAAAGAGCAACGATCAATCTAGCATTGATGTTGAAGAAGGTGAAACAAGTGGTGGTTTCGGCTTACGCTCAAATCGGCCCCGCAGAAAAAATCTCTCAAAGGAAGACTTAAAGCGTGAGGCGTCCACTATCTCGGCTTGCAAGAATCTTTAGAAAAGATCACATCCGTCAAAGAGAGCTCAAGTGGAAAGAGAGGGAAAATTCGAGAATCCATGAAAAAGAGCACTTCAAGGGCTTCATGAATATCCTCCAAGAAAATTACCGTCAAGATGCCCCCAAGCCGAGAAGCTTCACCTTTATGACGATCTTGCTGTCTTTGCTAAGTTGGATGAAATGACAAGGGCGAGGGTGAAATAAGTTGATCTTAAGTTGTTCATGGAGGAGACACTTGTGATGACGGCCGATTTTAGCCACATGAACGACATTACACAAGCATGATTTCAGAAGAACAAGCAAGTGATCATCAATTGAGAAGATTGATCAATTCATGTGCTTGTTCGAACTTTGCGGGATTTGCCGTTCTTTTGGAGTTGGTACTATGCCCGATGTCGAGTATTTGAATCTGAATTGCTGCTATTTATGTTGAAGCATGTTTGATATTGAAACTTTGAGTGATGTTGAATTTAATTGTGTATTTTTTTATGAGAAATGGACAACAATGAAAAAATAGGGCAAAAGGGGCGAGCAGATGGAATTTGGGAGCCGTGGTTGGGTGTAGAGACACCGCTAGGTACATGTGGAAACTGTAAAAGTTTAGGGATACTGGTATTAGGGTCTACTCGGATAATCTGCCGAGCCCCTAGAGGTTCATATTTATATCGATGTGGTGCTATGCATCACCAGGCAGGTTACAGATTGAATCGTATATGAGACAGACACGGTTACATCTAAACAGATCGTATCTTACTAAACCTCTATCGTCTAACACCCTCCCTTAATCACAACTTGGGCAAGTTGAGATTATGTTTAAAATTCTCAAAGGCTTGATAAGGAAGTGGTTTTGTGAACCCGTCTGCAACTTGATCTCTTGAGAGAATAAACCGAATCTCTAGTTGCTTCTTCATCACTGTTCTCTGACAAAATAAAAATCTATCTCAATATGTTTTGCCCTTACATGAAACACTGGATTTGCTGATAAGTAAGTAGCTCCAAGATTGTCACACCATAAACAAGGAACTTGTGTCAATCGCAAACCTAGCTCAGCAAGTAAACACTGCAGCCTAATAACCTCTGCAGTTGCATTTGCTACAGACTTGTATTCTGCTTTAGTGCTTGATCTAGAGACAGTTGCCTGCTTCTTTGCGCTCCAAGAAATAAGGTTGGGTCCAAAGAACACAGCAAACCCTCCTATGGAGCGACGATCGTCAACACAAGCAGCCCAATCAGCATCTGAGAAAGCACTAACCAGTGTAGAGTTGGACTTCATAAAGGTAAGCCCAACTGTCATAGTATGTTTGCCATACCGCAGAATACGCTTAGCAGCAGTCCAATGCATAGTAGTAGGGGCATGCAGATACTGACATACTTTATTGACTGCATAAGACAAATCTGGTCTGGTGAGTGTAAGATACTGCAATGCACCCACAACACTTCTGTACTTGGTGCTATCTTCAGGATCCAGTAATTCCCCTTGAGCAACAATCTTCTCTGAAGAGGACAGAGGTGTAGGCATTCCAGTGCAATTGGACATGCCAACATGTGTGAGAATCTCCTGAGCATACTTGGACTGACTCAAGACCAATCCATTAGAAACCTTCTGCACCTCAATGCCCAAGAAGAAGTTAAGATCACCAAGGTCCTTGAGTGCAAACTCTTGACGCAAATCCATCAGAAGAGCATCTGTTGCAGCTTGAGAGGAGCTAGCAACAATAATATCATCGACATAAATGAGCATGTAGATTGTAATTTTGCACTTATGATAGATAAACAGAGACATATCAGACTTGGAAGCAACAAAACCAAGAGTAATGAGTTTACTACTCAACCGTGAATACCAAGCTCGAGGTGCCTGCTTCAACCCATAAAGCGCCTTGTCCAATTTACAAATATAGGTGGGCTTGTCCTTATCTTCATACCATGGTGGCTGTCGCATATAGACCTCCTCTTCCCGAACGCCATGAAGAAACGCATTCTTAACATCTAACTGTCGCAGACTCCATCCCCTTAAAACAGAAACTGCAAGGACAAGACAAACATTTGCAATTTTGACAACAGGACTGAAAGCATCCTCATAGTCAATCCCATAGCGCTGCTTAAAACCTTTGGCTACCAGTCTAGCCTTATATCTGTCAATAGAACCATCGGACTTGCGTTTGATTTTATAAATCCATCAACAATCAATAACATGTTTACCAACATGTGACGGAACCAACCTCCATGTGTTATTTCTGTGCATAGCATAAAATTCCTCATCCATAGCATGCCTCCAATTTGTATCTTGCAAAGCATCAGAAACATTGGTTGGCTCAGCAGATGTACAAGACAAGATCCATCGCACGTGTAGCAGGACGTGTGGAAGAAGCCACAGTAGGTTGAGCAGAACTAGGGGGCACAGAGGATCCTGCAGCAGGAGCGGCAGAAGGGACAAAACCTGCTGTTGCTGGCGAGGGACCAGGCGGATCCGGAATATCTGTGGCCGACTGTGTGGCCGAACGAGAGGACCTGGGCGTCGCAGGCGGGGACGCGGATGCAGAGGATCCGGAGAGTGGGCGGGAGAATCTCCGCCTCGGTCCTCAGACTTCCGCGACGTGGATGCTTGCCGATGGTGCGCAGGACTGCCGCTGCGGTGGCCTGACGCGGTCGTGGGCGCAGCGCTGCTGCTGCTGTCAGGCGCACGATCCGATAGGATTTGCTCCGATCCCGACGTAGATTCTGGCAGTGAATCAGCATCGGATCCAGTGCTTCTGCTGTTTCCACCTGAAATTTCAGAAGAGCCTCTAGAACTGCTGGATGCACTGTTTTGAGCGAGATTTTCGCCTGCGGCAATATTTTGGCGAGCTGTATCCTGCAGAACAACAAAACCAGGTCTATGCGACAGATCAATAGCATGAGTATTTTCCATATGTAAATCATCCATAGTATCATGCCCTTGCTCAAAATTATTGAGTGAAGGATCAAGCAAAAGAATCTGTTTTCGAAGAAGGGCACCAGCATTGGGATGTAAATTTTTGAAGGGCATCAAAGATAACATCACTAGATATATAGACTCGACCAGTGGACACTTCAAGACATTTAACTCCCTTATGATGTGGACTATAGCCTAGGAAGACACATTGCGTAGAGCGGAAAGCGAGTTTACGCTTATTATATAGACGAAGATTTGGCCAACATGCGGAGCCAAAAACTCGAAGAGATGAATAATTTGGATGTGTACCTAGGAGACGATGCACATGTGTGTCATTATTGATTGCTGGGGAGCATGTTTATAAGGTGTGTGGCAGTGAGGAAAGCTTCATCCCAGAATTTTAAGGGCATGCCAGCTTGAGCGAGAAGAGATAGACCAACTTCAACAATGTGGCGGTGTTTTTGTTCAGCTTCTCCATTTTGCTGGTGAGCATGGGGACAAGACATAAGATGGGAAATTCCATGTGTTTGGAAGAGAGAGTTGAGTTTGATGTATTCTCCCCCCCCATCAGATTGTACTGTAAGAACTTTTCTACCAAATTTTCGTTCAACAAGCTTCTGAAAATTCACAAAAGCAGCCAAGGTATCTGATTTTTTCTTAAGCAAATAAATCCAAGTAAACTTGCTATAATTATCAATGAAGCTTACATAGTAATCATGACGACCAACAGAAGTAGGTGCAGGACCCCATACATCAGAGAACACTAACTGAAGAGGTACTGTAGATACACTAGTTGATATAGGATAGGGTAACTGGTAAATTTTAGCTTGCTGACAAGGATCACACACTAACTCATGACTAGACTCTTGAATACATGGAAGTTTATTTGTGCTAACAATATGCCTAACTATGACGAACGAGGGATGACCTAAACGATTGTGCCACCGAGACTGAGATGGCGTAGTGGCAACAAAAGCATGCTTCTGAGAACTTGAGGACTCCAATGAGGAAATAAGGGGATAAAGTCCACCAACACACCGTCCTTTATGAATTATTTTCTTGGTGACCTGATCCTTAATAAAAAGAAGAAAGTATGAAACTCTATGAGCACTCTATTATCATATGTGAAACGATGAACGGAAAGAAGATTCTTAGATGCATTGGGGATATATAGAACATTGCGAAGATGAAAATTTCGAGCATGGTTATGAACTATTGATTGACCAATATGGGAAATAGTCATACCTTGTCCATTGGCAGTGTTGACCTTGTCGTAGCCCTTGTAGGTGTCCCTCATAGACAGGTTATTGAGCTCTCCAGTGATGTGATGAGTTGCACCAGAATCCTGGTACCAATTAGTGTCCACCCCATAGACGGCGTTGATCCTTCTCACCATAGCCATCATCCTCCTCATAACGGGACCAACAATCTTTTGCATAATGTCCTTCCTTATTGCAGATTTGGCAAGTGGCATTGACCCAGGGTGTATTCCGGCGGCGACCACGGCCACGTCCTCGACCCCCTCCTGGAGGGCCACGGCCGCCTCCACGGCCTTGATAACTAGGACGCTCATCACGACGCCCATCCCGGCGCTCATCACGGCGGTCGTCCCGTCAGTCACCACGATCACGAGGTTTGCCAGAACCAGAGTTGGAGAAGAACTGAGGGCGACGCTGGCGTGATGCGGCGTTGGCAGAAGTTTCAAACTTGTCAGATGACGATGCATTGAGCATCTCTTGGCGCTGATCGTATGCATGAAGCTGGGAGTAGAGCATGCTCAGCGTGATCGGCGTTGTAGCAATGCCCAGAGCGGCGACAAGAGAATTGTAGCTGCCACCAAGCCCGGCGAGTATATATGACACGAGCTGGCGATCTGGCAGGGGGTGACCAGCGGAGACAAGCTCGTCGGCGAAGCCCTGCATCTTGGTAAGGAATTCAGAAGTAGTCATCTGCAGCTTCTTGGTGTTCGCGAGCGCCACGAGCAGATTGGTGTCACGAGCTTCACCCTGAGCCGCGAACATCTCCGCTAGAGCTCGCCAGACACCGGCGGCGCTTTCAATCCGGTGGACATGGGGCAAGATCTCAAGGGAGAGAGATTGGAGTAGGTAAGACAGGACAGATTGGTCCCGTGCAAGCCAGGCTGCGTATGCCGGATTGGGCAACGGTTTCGCCTGATCATCTGCGGTCTTCTCGGCCACGGTTGGCGCAAGTTCTTTTGGCGGCTCTGGGTCGGAACCATCTAGAAGTCCGACGAGCTGTCCCTCGAATAGCAGGGAGCACCATGGAACGCCATAGGGGAAAGTTTTTCCTGGTAAGCTTTTCAGAAGGAGGGTTCCCGAGGTTGATCGGGGCGAGGCTGCTCGAGGACGCCATGGCGGTCGAGCTGGAGGATAGCAACGGGGTGGGTGGAGGGCAATGCCGATCCTAGAACGGCACAGGGGATGAAAATTCCGTCGAAGCTGCGATCAGGTAGACGAGGCGGAAGAGCCTGCTCTCGATACCATGTAAAAGTTTAGGGATACTGGTATTAGGGTCTACTCGGATAATCTGCCGAGCCCCTGGAGGTTCATATTTATATCGATGTGGTGCTATGCGTCACCAGGCAGGTTACAGATTGAATCGTATATGAGACCGACACGGTTACATCTAAACAGATCGTATCTGACTAAACCTCTAGCGTCTAACAGAAACAACCCCAAAATCCTGTCGGGGGAAGACAAAATCAGACAGAAAATTAGGACGGCCGGGCTTCCAGAAATAGCCAAGCTCCTGATCGCATACAATGCTTCGGTGTCCATCGCTAGCTTCAACCGTCGCCGAGGGCTTCCAAGCTGTTGGAAATAATCCAATCTTGTCTAGCTGAGTTTGAGTCGGAGACACGTACAGTCTCCATAGCTTAAGCCTGCTTAGGTTAGGTAAGTGTTATTTGTAATAGGTTCGCATGCTGAGTTGTGCATGCATGCATGTCAGTGTCCTAGTAGTATTTGCACGCAGTTAGCTAGGTACGTAAGTTGAGTTAGCTTGCAAGTCGTACTCGGCATAACATTAGTCCGTGTCCTTCTCGAGTTAGGATAAGCTGGCTATGCTACGTAAGATGCACCAGGATGTGCATCAATGTATGACCGTGATATTGAGAAGAATAAAGAGAAAACAGAGGAGCACGACAAGTGCCCCTACCTTGGACAAAGTTTCTGGCGAGTGTGTTTTTATCTAGTTTTACGTCATGGCTTTAGGCGAAACCAAACAGTCGCCGGAGAGGATGGAGGAGAGCGTGGGCTGCGCGGCTGACCGCGCCCGTCTGCTAGACGCAGACTCGGAGCCGGAGCAGACGGACCCTGTCGCCGTCCGGGCGACTATCGCGTCGTACCTGGAGGACATCGACAGCTACATGCGGTCCCTGGAGGTGAGGGTTTTTCGTTTCCCCTTCTCAAATGTTGTGTTTTTGCGGTGGGGTTAGTTCATGTTGGCCTGTTCAGGTGAGATCATACTGAGTAGAATTGGGGAGTTTTTGGGCGTGATCACGTCGCACTCATGGATTTCCGGAATTTACTAGGTGATTACTGTGTTGTGGATAAATCTCGATGTATTTATTCAGCGTGTTTGGTTATGGACGTGGGACACTATCTATATCTAGTTTTTATTTACTGCTCGTTAAGCTAATGATGAAATTAGGATGCTGTATAATTAAGCTTTCCATCTATTATTGCAAACGAAAGTATTTTTTGACGTCACGAATCCACTATCTTAAGTTCAGGTGACTTTGAGTCCCTGCCATGTGTGGTGACCAAAGTCATTCAGACTTAAGTCAGAATCCATGCGCGTTTTTTTTCTTGCTACGTTAACTTCACTGGCCTGATTACGAATCTTAAGCTATGAATTCTTCAGGATGTAGTACCATCTTGATTGTCTGAATTTACGACGATCTTATATCAACATAACATGATTTGTTAATGGATGCATTATGTGTGACTGTGTTGTCTAAATTTTGTCAAAATTTTAGGAGCTAAGGAGGCCGAGGGACTATATGCCGGAGACCCTAGTTACCCCTGCTCGGAGGGCAGCCGTGGTGAATTGGCTCGTGAGAGTGGCTGATGCATTTAAGTTTCCGGCTGACACACTTCACCTTGCGGTTTCATACGTGGACCGCTTCCTCTCAGTGGGTGTCATTGTCCGGAAGGAGCTGCAGTTACTGGCCGTGGCTGCAATGCTTCTTGCTGCGTAGGGGACTACTAAACTGCTGTTTATCATTTTTTTGCTTTGTTTATCTGTTAGCGCGCGTGACCATCTGACTAGTATGAGTGAAATGTTGCAGGAAATATGAAAATGGATATATACATGAGGTGGAGGATTACACTTACATTACCGACAACTTATACACCAAACAGCAGGTAGCCTTTATTCTAATTATTTTTTCCCGTTTCTTAGTAAATTTTGGTGATCTTGAATGGCGGAGAAACATTTCTGCTTTTTATGCACTGCAGGTGGTGAAGATGGAGTCTGACATACTGAATTTGCTTAAGTTTGAGATGGGGAGCCCCACTACAAGAACTTTTCTACGGTACCTGCTATTTCTGAAACTTTTCCAAATAGTTATAATGTCTCAGTCACATACAACAGTAGTATTATGAACTGCCATATTTGTTTGAAACATTCTTAAGCCTAACACTCGGCACATGTCCGTTGCGCCAAACAATCTTTCTCAAAGGAAACCGTAGTAAATCCTGGATCCTGGTTCTGCTATGTGAAAAGCGGACCCAAATCATGTTGTCTTGCTAGCATAGCACATATGCAGTCTCTAACTAGTTTCCCTTTTATGGGATTTAGTGGTGGCCCAACACAGTTTCATTGGTCAGGCCATCCCACAAACTAATTTTATTTTTATGGGATTAGTGTGGTGGGCTGAACGCAGCTTCGATTGTCAAGCCATATCCCACAGCCAAGGCATGTTCATACTTAGAATAGTATGTTGTCTTAAGATTATTGCTGCACTGGGCTCCAAAAGGTCTTAAATCTAAAGTTGTCTGCTTGTAGGAGATACATAGCTACTTGTCGTCGAGGCGATGCAAAAAAGCTGGAGTTTCTGTGTAGCTACCTTGCGGACTTAAGCTTGTTGGACTATGACTGCACAAAGTTCAAGCCATCAGTTGTTGCCGCTGCCTGCCTTTTTGTGGCCAGGTTCACAATCAACCCAAATACCCGACCTTGGGTAAGAAGACATTAATATTTGCTTGACTTTACATTATGCTTTATGATTTTCTAAATTAGCTTGTGTTGATTCTCAAGAACCTGATGCTGCAATGGAAAATGGACTACAAGGTCTCTGATCTCAAGTGTTGCATCTTGAAGATACACTGTTTGCAGTCGATTGGAACGTATCCAGGCCTGAAACCAGCTTCCGTAAAAGACAAGTACAATCACTGCGAGGTAAGATCCGGATTCGCCACTCTTTTGGTTTTCTCATACAAACCTTTTGTTTATATTTGTTTGTTTGATCATTATCCAGCTTGAGCGTGTGTCGGAATTGATTCCACCACAAGAGATCCCTGAGTACTTCCTAGAAGATATCAAACAATGAAAAGCGTGAACTTGCTCTCGCAACATTTTTGCAGGCGATGCAGATTTCACAATGTTAGTAGAATAAGGGTTCGTGCAGACATTAGTGACCAAGCGTAATGTAGTAAATAGACTGAATTAAACTAGCAAGAATTTGTATGCCCACTTTTGTAAGTACGGAGTAGTTGGTTATGCTATAGCTGCATTGATATTTTGGTAGTGTGCAACCAGAGTAGTTCTTTTTGCAGAGAGGCTCTATGAAACCTTTCAGATAAACATTTCTCCCCTTTTTACTTCTCCTTCACTAACGACCCCTCACTGGTTTAATTATGCTTACCTTTTACTAGTTGTGATCTACATATATTGATGGCGTCCATGAAATGCATCGCAAAAAGTTGAATGGGTTATCTCAATATCAACTTTGAAAAAGGCTATGACAAAGTTAAGTGGTCCTTTATTCAATAAACTCTTTGAATAAAAGGTTTTCTGAAAAGTGGCGCGCCCTAATTAATAACATTGTTTTTGGAGGAAGTGTCGCCATTAAGGTCAATGATGATGTTGGTAGATACTTTCAGTCAAAAAAAGGTTTGAGGCAAGGCGATCCCTCACTCCGATGTTATTTAATATCGTGGCGGATATGGTTGCTATTATTATTGATTGCGCTAAACTTGATAGCTAGATTGAAGAAGTAGTCCCTCATTTGGTTGATGGTGGGCTGTCTATCCTTCAATACGCCGATGACACAATTCAGTTTATGGAGCATGGCTTGAAAAATGTGAGAAACCTGAAATTAATCCTATTAGCGTCCGAGCAATTGTCAGATCTTAAGATAAATTTTCATAAAAGTGAAATTTTCTGTTTTGGTGAGGCCCAAAACGAGGCCAACCTATATGCCAAACTTTTCGGATGTAGGTTGGGCAACTTTCTAATCAGTTATGGACATTCCGATCCATCATCGGAGGCTCACGCTTGCTAAAGGGAAGCTCGTCGAGGAAAGGCGCCTTAGTAGTGGGAAAGGAAAACTACTATCTTTGGGCGAAAAATTAGTTCTCATAAATTTAGTACTTACAAATATGATATTATACATGATTTCTTTCTTCCAATTTCCTAAAGGAGTTTTGAGGAAACTGGACTATTTCCGTTCCAGATTCTTTTGGCAATGATATAGTGGAAAAAAAACCGGTTAACTATACGAAGTGCTATTTGCCATCCAAAGGATCAGAGTGGACTTGGTGTCCATGATCTAGAGGTTAAAAACAGGGCCTTGCTTGCAAAATGGTTGGCTACTAGAGGTTAAAAACAGGGCCTTACTTGCAAAATGGTTGGCCACGTTGTTAAGTGAGGACGGTGTATAGCAAAACTTGTTGCGGAAAAAGTACGTTGGCACAAAAGCGATTTCTCAAGTTATATGGAAATCGGGATACTCTCACTTTTGGGTTAGTATTATGGCAACCAAGAAGTACTTTTTTCCATATGGTTTTTTCTCCATTAGAGATGGATTGGAGATAAGGTTCTGGGAGGATAAGTGGTTGGGAGCAACTCCCTTCGAGAACAATATACATCTTTGCACAATATTATACTTTATAAATTAAGATGCTACCTTAGAGAGGGTGATGGAAACATCTCCACTGACTGTGGTGTTCAGGCGTGATTTGGTTGGACCCCGGTTAGCACCATGGAATGAATTGCTTTATACATCGCTTAGCTTCAGCCCAGTCGATAGAATTTCAATAGGGACTTACCAAGAATGGTGTATTTTCGATAGGTTCCATGTATAAAGCATTAATCGAACCCATTCAGCCGGTGATTAATGATAAGGCTATTTGGAAGATGAGGAACCATTGACGATTAAGGTTTTTTTTGCATGGTATTTTCTTCGCGGTGTTATTCAAACTAAAGACAACCTTGTAAAATGATATTAGCATGGATGTGTGAAGTGCGTTTTTTGACACGGCAAGGAGACAATAAAACACCTTTTCTTTCAATGCCAGCTCGCTAGGTCTATATGATCAATCATTCAGATATATTCTACCTATACACACCGCGAAGTATTGCAAATGTATTTGGAAATTCGCTAAAAGGGGTGAATTGTATGGTCGCTATGGCTACGTAGAAATGATAAGGTTTTTAACAATAAAAGATTTTCTCTTATGAAGGTAATATACCGTTGTATGACTTTGTCCGTTCATGGTCGTCGTTTCAGTGCACGGAGGACCACAATCTCTTTACAAAGGTGTCTACATAGTTGAAGGATACGACGAAGAAATTTATAAACCGATATGGGTGGCTACATAATCATAGGATTGCAACTCCCCTTGTCTAGATGGCTGCTAAGATTTTCTTAGTGTTCGTTTTGTTCAGACTTTTGTTCGTTATTATCGTGGATGGAGGCTATATGCATCTTAGCTATGCAGGCCCTTGTGCTGACTGGTAATAAATGGACTTTCTGGTTGCAATTATGTCGGAGACTTATGATGGTACAATTAAGTGAAGAGGATGATCGTTTTGTCTGGAATTTGACAACAAATGGATTGTTTACAGTGAAATCGATGTATGAAGATCTTATGTGTGACCATACCCCTTTCCTCAGAAAATATCTATGGAAGATTAAAATCCCACTAAAGATAATTTTTTTCATATGGTTCTTAAGTAATAAGGTGTTATTAACTAAGGACAATTTAGCTAAACGTTATTGGAATGGGTGTACCAAATGTGTTTTCTGTGGGGAACATGAGACTATTCAGCACCTTTTTATTGAATGCCCCTTAGCTAAGCTCTTATGGCGTACGGTTAACTTTACATATGATCTTCCACCTCCACCAATGTTACTAATATGTTTGGTAATTGGTTAAATGGAGTAGATAGACAATCTAAGACTTTTATCCAGATTGGGGTTTCTGCTTTATGTTGGTCTATCTGGAGGGTCAGGAATGATATCATTTTTAATAAAAAAACCTCTTTTCATTTCTTGCAGGTTATCCATATGGTTTCCCACTGGGTCCAACTGTGGGCTCTACTCTCTCCGGAGGGGCAGCGGGATGCCATGGTTTCTGGATGCACACGGCTCCTGATGGTCGCTCAGGATATCTTGTGCCAGGCTGGTTGGCGGCATACTAGAAGGCTATGTTGATGTGTAGTCATAGTATGCGTTTTTGGGTCTTTATCGACGGTTGATTATTGTATCGATCTTCAAGGTTGGCGTGGGTTGTAAACAATGCTATTTTGAACCTTCGTTTAATAAATGGCCGTGTGCATCGTCATGATGCAGAAGCCGGGGAATACCCCCATTTCGAAAAAAAGCTATGCAGGCCCTGAGTGTAATGCTCACCTTTTAAGTAACAAAAGAAGCCTGGTGACCGGGTGTATACGTGAGCACACATCTGTTGGTTGACACGTGTCACATCTAGCAATCCTCTGTTACCATCATTGTTGGGTTAGCAAACCACATCAGCACTGGCAACACTTCGAAATCACGTACGACCCACCTTTTTTGAACTCAAATAGTACCAATCATTGAAACGCGGTACCTGCAGCCCACGCCAAGTACGTTTAGCAATGGATAAGACAGCGTCAAGGCAACAGATCCAATTGACAAGAACCGGATCTCAACACAGATCGTGTGGCATCTAGAGGGTGCTCACGTATACACCTAGTCACCAAATCCTCTCTCTTTTAAGTAATAAAGCGTCATTTGAGTAATCCACTCTATATCCACAATCCTATATAATTTACATTTGAATCCGCATCGATCCAAATCCTCTAAAAAATATAATAAAGAATATGAAAATAGCATTATCCAATCCGATCCAATTCGTTTACATTCCTACGTGCAGCCTTCAGGTAGGTTTTGAGTCTAATTAGGTAAATGTTCCGTGTAATAGTCCCTGGTTTGTTTGGTTGGGCCGGGATGGCCGTTAAATAGAGAAAGCTGGCCTGAGTACTGTGCACGGGCTGGGCCGGTGCACGTTCACAAAATTGTCCAGGCCCGTCGTCCCTTGCCACCAGTTTCCACTGGTCACACGAACACGACGACGAGGTTGTAGAGCCTCCCCCGCAACGGCGAGCTGCTCGTCGGCGACGAGTTCACCCCTCCGCCCCCGTGGAGTACATACCTCCACCCTCTCAATAACTCACCTGTGGACCCCTCCTTACTTGATCTGTCGGAAGCTCTCGGGGCACCATTAGTCTCCGCAGCTCCAGTAAGCGCGCGGCCGCGAAGCTCGCCGGCGCCACATTTCGTGATATTGACAGCGTTTCCTCGTCCTTCAACTTACCCTAGCCGCCAAGAGTTATCTACGAAGGAGTTAACTCGAGATTCATGTGAGGTCGAGGGAGATCGATTGCCTTCGTCTTCTCCCACTCCGGCCGACCGCATTGTCGGGTTCGTCAATTAGGTGAGTCCACATTCCATCTGCTAGATTCATTATCATCTATACGAGCGATCGCTCAGCACATCGTCGTGTTCCCGTAAATATAAGGTCGTTGTCCGTGTGCGGGTCATCTCCGTGGTCCATGCACAGAAGGTCACTGTTAGAATGCATCAGCCATTACTATTTTTCTTCTTGTTGCCAAGGTCCAAGGAGACATCGGATCGCGCCATCACTCACATGAAATCGCGATGTAAGTTCTTGTTTGGTTATTGTTCTGGAGTTCATGGCTACCCAAAACTGGTTAATGGCCTCATTTTTTTTTCTCCAGGCAGACGTGGCAAGAGTGGGCTGACTGCGACGGGGAAGAGGGCACGGTCTGGTATGTATTTATATCTGTTTTCTCATTCAAGTTGATCATATAATTGAACAACCGAAGCATCTACTTTGCAGAGTCACCGGTCAATCTGCCATACATTTCCCAGTATGAAAAAGCCCTTGTGTATTTAATTGTTCATCGCTAACTGCATCCCACGACCACCTTCACATGGCTTTGTACAGCTCCAGCCTCCTGTGAGTGGCGGAGCGTGCGGCCACTGAAGGAGGGGACGACTAAACTAGCATGGGCCATTTAGAGCTATAGGGGTAAGAAATGATGGGAATCAAGGCCTCAATGAATCTGATGAGTCAAAATGCCTCACTAATTGTGATTTCCGTTTTTGGAAGACCGAGCCATGGCCTGGTATGGTCTCCAAGAGGCGCCGCCAGTGCTCCTGTCAATTTGTTAGCTTAATCATTCAAGTTGACATTCATTTTTTTTAAGGAAAAGAACATCTTGGAGGCCCCATAGATGTCAAGGATGGCCATTTGGATAATTAAAACGAACTGGAATTAGCAAAGTTGCGTCTCATCCTTTTCTTCCTTGAAGACGCCGACACGATCAAACGGAACCTAGATTAAATTTGTTAGAATACAGCCTTCCACCAACTCTATAAAAGGATCCATCAAGGTGTCTCCCGAAGTATGCGCACATACTTGCTGCTACCTGGCAATCCACAAAACTCAAACCTCACAAACCAATCACCTGCCTCTGTGCCCTGAGGAGATGGAGATGGCGGCCGGCGTCGCGAGCTGGCTCGTCGGCAAGCTGCTGGATAAGCTGTCCAATGACTTGGTGGCTGCGTATGTGTCCAGCAAAGAGCTTGGCCTCAACTCCGAGCAAATCAAAGAAGACTTGTTGTACATGCAAGCACTCCTACATGCGGCCCAGGGGAGGGACGACAACAACCCTGGGCTCAAGGGGCTGCTGCAACAGCTTGCCAGGAAGGCCGAGGAGGCCGAGGATGCCCTGGACGAGCTCCACTACTTCATGATCCAGGACAAGCTCGACAACACGCACCATGTGGCGCCACTTTTGGCAGGTGACATCGAAGAAAAGGTTCAACATGGTCGTAAGGATGTTCGCCATACTTTCGGTAACTGGCTTTCAAACCTCTCTTGTTCATCTAGAAAAGATGATGTTTGTGTTGCTGCTACTGCTGTTGCTGATAACCCACAAAGCAGTGCCAAGTTTGATAGTGCTAATGTTAGTGGGCATGAAGATCACTTGGAATTTGATACAATGGTCATGTCCAACAAAATCAAGTCAGTGATTGAGGTCATACACTCCAAGTGCCTTCATGTCTCGGATTTGCTCAAAATTCCAAACGATAGCAGCACAGAAGGCACATTAGTCACCATAGAACGGCCTATCATGGGATCAACAACTGAACAAAATAAGTTGTATGGAAGGAGTATCATTTTTGAGCAAACTATAAAAGATATCACTGGTGGTGCATATTATAGTGAACCTCTTTATGTTCTTCCTATAGTTGGTCCAGGGGGTATTGGAAAGACAACTTTCACACAACACTTGTATAATGATAGAAGAACTCAAGAACACTTCTATGTTAGGGTTTGGGTCCGTGTTTCAACTGATTTTGATGTGCTTAAGCTTACACAACAGATCAATAACTGCATTCCCGCAAGTAAATCTGAGTACTATCGGGACAGGTACACTGATAGTGGTACAACCAATGCCAATTTAGATCAGCTTCAAATGTCCATTGCACATAGATTGAAGTACATAAGGTTCTTAATTGTGTTGGATGATATATGGAAATGTGATAGTGATTCTGAGTGGAGCAACTTTTTAGTTCCTTTCATAAATGGGGGAGTCAAAGGCAGCATGGTTGTAGTCACAACTCGATTTCCAAAAATACAAGAAAGTATGAAGAAATCAACTATTCCAATAAACCTGCAAGGTTTGGAGCATGAGGAGTTCATGGATTTTTTTCAGACATGTGTATTTGGTGAATATAAACATGATCAGCAATACAGTGAATTAATTGATATTGGAAGAAAGATTGTAGAGAGATTGAAGTGTTCGCCATTAGCAGCCAAAACAGTTGCTCGGTTACTAAAGAAAAACCTTTCTCGGGAACATTGGAGGAAAGTTCTTGAAAATAATGAGTGGAATAATCAAAAAAATAGTGATGACATTATGCCAGCCCTGAAAATTAGTTATGATTACCTTCCTTTCCACCTGAAACAATGTTTTTCTTATTTTTCCCTTTTCCCTAAAGATCATAGGTTTACAAATTTAGAAATTACTCGCTTTTGGACTGCAATAGGCATAATAGACTCCAGCTGCAAAAATAATAATTACTTTGAACAACTAGTAAACAGTGGTTTTCTCATGAAGGAAATGGATGGTCTGGAGGATCACTATTATGTTATTCATGATTTGTTGCATGACCTATCTCGGAGTGTATCATCACAAGAATGTGTCAATATAAGTAATGGCATAAGTTTTAGTGAGGACGACATCCCACAGTCAATAAAACACTTGTCCATCACAATGGGAGATGCATATGATGCAAATTTTAGGAGAGAAATGGATAAACTGAAGAACAGGATAAATATTAGAAATTTGTGGACTTTAATGATTTTCAGAGAATATGAAGAACATATCACTGAGATTTTAATGGATACGTTCAAGGAAATAGAGGGTCTCCGTGTCCTTTTTATAGTAATGAACTCTAAAAATTCCTTGCCAAAAAACTTCTCAAAACTTCTCCACCTACGATATCTAAGAATTAGATCGCCCAAACATTTAGAAGTGACTTTACCTACTACACTACCAAGATTTTATCACTTGCTATTCCTAGACCTACAAGATTGGCATGGTAGTTCTAGTTTGCCTAAGTACATTAGCCGCCTTGTTAATTTATGCCATTTCATTGCTAACAATGAACTCCACTCCAATGTTCCCGAGGTTGGGAAGATAGAACATCTAGAGGAGCTAAAAGAATTCCATGTTAAGAAAAAGAGTGTTGGTTTTGAACTGGAAGAGTTGGGGAAATTGACAGATCTTGGAGGAGAACTCTGTTTGCATAATGTGGAAAAGGTTACTACCAAGGAAGAAGCCAGTAAAGCCAACTTGGTTTTGAAAAAGAATCTGAAAAAATTGACACTAGTTTGCAGAAGAGGGCAACTGATTGCAACTGATGTTGTTGATGGCCTCCAGCCACATGATAATCTCAAAGAACTTGTCATTAAAGGTGATTATGCATTTCCTAGATGGTTGTGTCGTGACATAACCACTAAGCATTTGGAGTCTCTCACTCTAGATGGTGTGTGTTGGGGCAATCTTCCACCTTTTGGGCATCTATCATATCTCAAGATACTACGGTTGAAGAATATTACTGGCATGTGTCTTATTGGGCCCGACCTTAGTTTCATGCACCTGAAAAAAGTTGAGTTTAGTAACATGCCAGATCTTGAAGAGTGGGTCATGGGACCTAACTGCCATCAGTTTCCGAAGCTTGAAAGCATCAAGTGCAGTGAGTGTCCTAGTTTCCGTACACTGCCTTTTTTGTCGAAGCACCTTCTCCAAGACACACACTATCCCAACCTGTCTGAATTTATTATTTATGAATGCCGTAAGTTGTCCCTTCCACCCATGCCCCATACTTCCGCACTAACACATTTTGAAGTGGGTTATAGGCTTAAGGCCGCCAGGCCAAGGTCAGTGAGGCGAGTTTGGTCTGTGCGTTTCACAAAAAATAGATTGGTTTTGTCAGGCTATGAACATGCATTAGCCTTCCACAATATGGGGAAACTAGAGAGTGTCACATTTACAAATGGATCAAAAATCCCATGGACAGACCTCCAAAGGCTAACCTGTCTAAGGAACCTTTTGATTGAACGAGATTCAAGCATGTGGTCAAGCCAGTCAATGGCTCTCCTCTCAACGCTCACGTCTCTCACCAGTATAGCACTGCTGGGTTGCCACAAGTTTACAGTGGATGGGTTCAATCCTCTCATCACAGTCAACCTCAAGGAATTGACGATCTATAACTATCATTCTGATTCTATAGCAGCGGATCTGTTTTCAGAGGTGGCAAGGATCAAATTGCCACCGGGCTCCTTCCACCAATTGACAACACTCTCTGTGGATAGCATCTCAGCGGTGCTTGTTTCTCCCATCTGCAGCCTTATCGCTGCTACCCTCCACACGTTACATTTTTGCTATGATGATCATGTGGAAAGCTTGACGGAAGAGGAAAATAAGGCGTTCCAGCTCCTCGCCTCTCTCCAATCACTAAAATTTCTTAGCTGCTCGGGTCTGTTGTCTCTCCCTCAAGGGTTACACAGTCTTTCTTCACTCAGGACACTAGAAATCCACCGTTGCCCTAAAGTCCGATTGCTTTCGCTTCCCAAGGGAGGCCTCCCCACTTCACTGCAACTGCTGCGTGCAGAGCATTGCAGTGCCGAGCTACAAGAGGGAATGAAGATAGTACAAGCAGCAAACCCAGCTTTACGGATGGTATACGGAGCATAGCCCATGGTAACAGTTAATTCATATCACTTTCCTTCATTTTCTCAAGGAAATCGAGCCCCTAATCTTTATGCTACTAACTTGTGAAATCTGACAGGTGTCTAACTTGTCCGCACAGACCCATCGATCTATACTCTCATTTCGAACTGCAATATATGTATATAGGCTATGAATCCTGGATACATCATGTGGCATGTACATGCTTTCAGCCTGGCCATCTCCAGGTTAGTACATGATTTATGTGATCTTGTTCGACCAGGTTATAATTAAGCTGTGCTCCACTTTGGCTATCTATAATTCTATATATAAATTTCGATTGCTTCCTTTACATGGCATGCGTGCATCATTCTATTTTTTCTGCATTTTACATGTGGCAGATACTCAGCCTAACTTGTATATTTTCTTATACCTAGCTTCTTTTCGTACGCAGCTATTTGTTGTCTCTCATATTACGTCAGACACACTGGTATCTGAAACGGAGTACTGCAGTTGCATGTAGCAGGTGCATATATGCATGGTAAATTTCAAAGACTAATGTGACAACTGATTGATCAACGGACCTGGAGGTGAATAACAATTTATTTTCCTGACATAGTTCTTATGTATGTATGGTTTCTTCTTATTCTGAGTGTGATGGTTATTCTAACCTTCACGTTATGGAAATGTTGCAGGCCTCAGATCAGAAAGCTCGGTTCTGTGTGTTCCTTCCTTGGAGTATTGGGCAATATATTCACTTGTGCACGCATTCTCTGCTTTAAGTCGTTGTGGTTGGACAGCTTGTATTTCGTGAAGTTATCGATTTGGGCGGAAAGCATTATATCCTTGATTTGGTATGTCCATCGTCTATCTAAGCAGTTTTTGATCATAAGAGTGCCTGTTTATGTACATGGTGTATTAGAACACTTTCTTTGATGCGCTCTGTTATTTGTTTAATGTAACGCTGCTTCCTTAGTCTTTTCTGAATATCTCAATGCTAAAACACGTTTCATACAATAATGGAACAGGCTGAATGTTTGTTCATACAGTGCGTGCATGCTACCAGCAACTGCCAATTGCATCTTCTGCAGACTGCATATCTGGTGATGTTTCACTGGTTCAAAGTTTCAGCCCCAATATAGCAGGTTCACCTGTTGACCAACTCAATTGAGCATTTTATGTTTGTGAGTTCCCTTTACAATTTTCAGTTTTCTGACATTCATCACCCAAATTCGGCAGATTATCCTAACCTTCTTCTATGGAACTGTTTTAGGTCTCAGATCATAGAGCTATGTTACTTTATGCTCGATCTGGTAGGTTCAAAATCTAAGCAGTTTTTGATGATTAGAGTGTTCGTTTATGATGTTAACACACCTTCTGAATATCTCAATACTAATGCACGCTTCATGCAATACTGGAACAGGTTGATTATTTGTTTCATACAGTCCACTGTACCACCAACTGTGCATACTGCATCTTGTGGAAATTGCATATATGGTGATCTTTTGCCGGCATCCCTCGGAGTTTCAGTTCCAACCCAGCAGGTTCGGTTATGACCAACTCAAAGTACTAAGCAGTTATATCCACGAGTGTATTTGGAGGTTCATTTTCTGACTTTTACAATCATCACTTGGATCCTGCAGAACAATCTCATGGCCAACACTGAACTCAGAAGTTGTTATTCAGAAGCTAAGTTTGTTGTTGCATCCAACAATGGCAATAACGGAATTAGCATCTGTCCTCGATGTCTGGAAGGAGCTGCCCCTTTCTTCATCGTCCATTTCAAAGTTAATTACATACAGTGGTGATTCACGTGCTTACACTTTACAGAAGTTAGTACATTATCGATGATTCAGGTTTTTTCGATACTGATTTGTTTCCTGTATGTTGCATCCTCTTTCAGGTAGCCTTCATCTAGACGAACCCGTGCCGCCATACTGGTGAATTTTTTAATCAAGATACGAAAGCAACTACAACGTGTGGCGCTGGGCACGACCTGCCTCGTCACATCTCTATACCGCCATCTCTTTCGAGCATCCGCAGCCATCTTCCTGGTCTGACGTCTTGTCGCCATCTCCTCTCGCAAATCTACTCTGGCCACATATGTTGTAGCCGCCACATCCTGACTAGGGACTCTTCTAAGACCGCCATGGTGTTCATTACCTGCTGGCACCCCATGCGTTCGGTACTGCCCAGTCCTCAACTCGTCACCTTCATCTCTCCTGCATCTGCTCTGGCCAGATTTGCCGCCACTGCGATATCCTGATCAGGCACTCCTTTAAGACCACTTGGTCGCTCATTACCTGTCAGGCAGCCTATGTGCTTGCTACTGCCACTGGCCAGCTCCCCCACACTCCCTCTTTCTCATCATCTCTTCTTCATACTCTTTGTTGGTGTACAACACTTGGTCCTTGCGCACGGCACAGATCGTGTTGGATTTCCCGCCCTCTCCTGCTACCTACGCTCCTTCATCCTCCCTGGCTCCTTCCACATAGCGTACTGTAAGACCACCTACCGGGGCGTTCATCAGTAGATTATTCGTTCAAAATGTGATAAAACCTCCCGTCTACTGATTGTTCTCACGATCGAGCTGCCGCCGGGAGAAGGTGTACGGCTTTGGACAGAACTCGATATACAAGACATGATTGATGATGAAATGTTGGAAAATTCTGTGTTTCTTTAGTGCTGCCAATCAGTTGAACATGCTTCCTGTTGTAAACTCTTAAAGCGGTGGATTTCTGTATTTGTATCGGTTCAGTTGCAGCAAGAAGTTGAGAAACAGTTCTAGTGTACGCACGCCAACCAGGTGCAAAGTCTTCTTCAACTCTAATTTGGGTACCTATGTCTAAATCTGTCTAGTATATGAGACGTAGTCACGTGGATAAAGCTCTTGTACAGTCTGGGGAAAAGGGCATGTATTGGGCTACAAGGAAAAAAACAAGGGCATGCATGTTCGTCAACGTCACTTGGTACTTTGCATCAGGTTGACCATCATACATGTTTGGTCATTTTACTCTTATTATATCTCGGTTCTCCTTACTCTAACAATCTGATGCACTGTTCTTTCAAAAATATATGGCATCAACACATCAGGCGAATATGGAAGAAAGTAGCAGACTGAGGCTAAATAATAATTATAACTTGTTCAACTATAAGTATACATAGAAATTAGACACTTTTCAACGCAACACCAATTTAATTATTCTGATAACTCCGTTGCATAGAGCTCCTCCCAAGTGATAGATGGTTGCTCCTTCCACTCAAAAGGGCCCCCCATCAGTCGGTTTTCAACGTAAACTACTGCATAGCATGCTGCAAAAAAACCCCAGAGAAGGGGTAAGAACATTTTGTTCCTAGGCGACCTACAACGAAAATCGAGTTAAAAAACAAATTATAAATTGACAAGAAAACATTTAAAAATTAAGCCATACTTTATAATTACCATGGTGGTGGAGGGGATGTGGGTTCTGTCTCGGCTGCGCCTGCGGCGGAGTTATTAGGTCGATGCTGCAAAAGAATTTAGACAATTCTTGTTAATTACAGCAGTGACAGCAAGGGGTGCTGATACAATGTTTGGCTGGGTCTGCATGGAAGTATCTGAATAAAAAAAGAAAGTCAAAATGCGAATATGTGCAGTGTAGCTAAATCTAGGTATGTTTTTTTTTTGGTGCCGTCATCTTTTGGCTAGTAGTTGCGGATACTGAACAGAAAAACTAGATCTGATTTTGCAAGTTCAACAAGTTCAGAAACGAGGCATGCCTTATTATTGTTCACCAGATTTGGTGATTTGGAGGAGAACCGGCGAACGGAGGTCCCGCCCGCCGTGAAATACGTGTGCGCTGGTCGCTGAAACGCGCGGTCGCACATCTTTCTAGCCGTAAATCGAAGCGCCGAGCCATCAATTACTCAGTTCGAAATCTCTCTAGTTTTATTCTCTCCCAACGGGTCTGTTTAAGCTCCTTGATCCTCTTCTTCTGATGATTACCTCCGCCCTCCCAGGCCCCGATTATATATACTGCCGGCTAGGTAGGGTTTCTGGTATCCGACTACGACACGGCCTTCTAGTCCCAAACCGTCTCGGCTGTGGACGAGACGCCAACCATGGATGAGCAGGATCTCATCGACCAAGACGATGCCGTCTTCGCCACACTCCACGAAGCTGTCACGACCTCCACTTGGTTTGAGCAAGATCAGACGATGAATCAGAGTTGAGGTGGGAGGAGCAAGCAGGAATATGAGAAGGGCGAACGAGGACGAGAGAGTTTCCATTTTCAGGTTCTATTTCATCGATGGTTCCAACATTACAGCAGCTCGTATTTAACCCCTGGCTTCACACACGACGGTGCGGCCCAACTAAACACACCTACAGCCCATGGAAGCTCCCTGCCAGATCGCTCCTCCTAAAATGTGTGGTGAAGCACCTGATAATCCTCCCATGTAGGGTCATCAGGAGAGAGAGATTGCCATCTTCAGCTGAACGAGAGACTGATGCCCTTTCTTTACCATCCGACGATCCAGAATAGCTACTGGAACCAATGACGAAGCTGACAAGTCTGGGGGACAGGGCAGCTGATCAAACACCGGAGTGTAATCAGGAGTTAATGGCTTCACCTAGGAAATATGAAACACTGGATGAATGTGACTGTCCTCGGGCAAGGCAAGTTTGTAAGTCACCGCGCCAATGCGTTGCACAACCTTGAACGGCCCGTAGAACTTGTAAGCCAGCTTTGCACAAGGACGGTTGGCCACAGTAGTCTAAGCGCTCTGTTCTGTTACGGCCTACCTGTTTCTTGATTCTGAACTGAGCTTGTCCCAGTTGTGCACGGAGCTGCAGTGTGTGCTGGCCAGTTGAATTCTCCACCATCACCTAACGCTGCTCCTTCCCATTGCAGTATACCACCCAAATTGAGCTCACGGCCATACAGTGCCTTGAACGGGGAACAGTTCAGAGAAGCATGGAGACTCGAATTGTACTAGAACTCAGCTGCTGGAAGCCAACGACGCCACTGACAGGGATGTCATGAATGGTACTACGAACATTTCCAGACATTGATTGACCTGCTCAGTTGTCCGTCCATCAGTTTGTGGGTGATAGGCCGTGGAGTAAAGCAGTTTTGTACCGGCAGTCTGCATCACATTCTTCCAAACAACACTGGTGAATATATTATCATGATCAGAGACAATAGTGAGCGGTACTCCGTGCAGTTTAATCACATTGTCCCAGGGCGCGCGAGCTACTTGAGATGCTAAATAAGGATGATGCAAAGGAATGAAATGAGCAAATTTCGGCAGCCTGTCGACGACCACCAAGATGGAGTCGAAACCCTCAGATTTTGGCAGCCCTCCACAAAATCCAAGAAAATTTCTTGCCCGGGCACTTCTGGCACGAGCAGGGGTTGAAGCTTACCAGAAGGTGTCGAGGGTGTTCCTCGGCAATGCCCTCCGATAGGGGCTTACGTCCTGCCTGTCTGTTCTTGATTATGATGATAATGGGTTACAATGGGGTGCCGAATAGTTCGGCTGAGATCTCGTCGAGATGGTTAAGTGCTAAGGTGACCTAGCTTTAAGCTTATGCTGGCTAAAATCGCTAAGATTGATTGTCCATCGGCAGCCCCTCTCCTGGCCTTTATATAGGAGGCCAGGTTTCAAGAGGTCCAACCGTGTACGACTAGGTTTACAGTAATTTTAGATCTAATCTTTCCTTGTTCGGCTGCTTCTTTGCCTTGCTTGCCAAGGAATCTTCCGGTGTGCCATCCGGTTGGGCCGCCTTGCCTCCAAGTGCTTTCATGGGCCTCCAACTAGAAAATACAGGATAGGGCAACATCGGTTACCCGAAGGGTAATGCCCACGTCAGTAGCCCCCGAGTGTCTAGCCGAAGATAGTTCGGGTAGAGACTAAAGCATGCCTTCACCAACTGTTCTTCTCCTTGATTGTTCTTGTTCTTCCTGAATTTGCATCATCTTCTTCTGTCGGGTGCGCGTCAGCGCTCCCGATGGGAGTAGCCCCCGAGTCTAGGTACGGATGCTTGCAATCCGTGCGTAGACTCAAGTTGTACCACTCGAACATTTTACTCTGCCGAAGTTTTTCGTAAGTCTTCGTAGTTCATCCGATATATTTTCCTCAGGCAAGGGATAATGAGTAACATGCCCAACTTTTGCTGGTTAACTGCCGATGGCAAAACAATGTTACCCTACACAGAATCAAGTCCCTGGGCATGATCCTGGATTGCAAAAAAGTTTATGTCGGGTGCGCGTCCAGCGCTCCCGATGGGAGTAGCCCCCGAGTCTGGGCACGGGTGCTTGCAACCGAGTGCAGACTCGAGTCGAGCAACTATCTCTTCTTTCAAGGCTTATTTCTTTGAGTTTTCATTCTATCAGGTGCGCGTCCAGCGCTCCCGATGGGAGTAGCCCCCGAGTCTAGGTGCAGATGCTTTGCAATCTATGCGTAGACTCAAGTTCACCATCCGATATATATATTTTTATTCCTTCGACTGCCTTTGACAGCATCCATGATGTCATTGATGACGTGCTACTGCCGTGGCCTGATTGACAAGACTTGACCCAACGGGCCCGCCCTAGTTCTGCGCGGGCAGTTTTCTAGGAATTGCCAGTGCATGCGCAACGTCCGAGGCGTCTCCTCGATTTTCGCGCAAACGTGGGAATAATGGGCCGCCGGTTTCGTTTCTTCTTTAAGCGCCACGTGTACAGTCAGATCTGCTCCACCTCCCACGACGTTTGTGGAGTTATGGCCACTATCTCGCCTCAATTTTTACAACATAAATAGGGGGCCTTCTTGCTTTTACTTTTTACGCCTTCCACTGCTCATCTTCTTCGCCCGTCCTTTCCTGCTTCCTCTGCTCTTCCCTCAAAAGCTTCAGACGCCATGGGCAAGAAGAAGGGTGCCAGCGCCTCCGACTCAACCAGGGTCAGCCGTGACTGGAGCGCCTCCGCCATTTCCAACCGAGATGTGAACAAGCTGCGAGCCCTTGGCCTCATCTCCTCATCTGAGGATGACATCCGTCTACCAGGTGCCGTTTCTCGCCCAAGACCTCCGAAGGGCTTCACTGCTATGTTCACTGCTTTCTTATTCCGTGGACTCTCTCTTCCTGCCCACGAGTTTCTGCGTTCCCTTCTTTTCTTCTATGGGATTCAGCTCTGGCAGCTGACCCCTAATTCGATTCTTCATCTCTCTATCTTCATCACTGTTTGCGAAGCCTTCCTTGGCATTGACCCTCACTGGGGTCTTTGGAGGAAGATCTTCTATGTAAAGTGTCACAACGACAGCAATGGTCCTCCCGTTGTAGGCGGTGTCGGCTTTGTTGTTAGGAAAGAAGTCGATTATCTTGACTACCCGATGAAAGAATCCGTCCAAGGCTGGCGCAACAAATGGTTTTATCTGCGAGACCCTTTGGTGCCTGGACGGCGCTCGAATCTCCCTTCCTTTGAAGATAAACTGATAGCTAAGCCAAAGAAGTCCTGGCAAAACGCCCTTTCTCCCGAAGAGAGAGCGACAGCCGACAAGCTATTCGACCAGGTCGTCATTTTGAAGAATACGGGAGGCTTAACGATGTGCGGCACTGAGGTAGTCTCAGTGTTTTTACAACGTCGAGTGCAACCGTTAATGTCTCGACCCCATCAACTATGGCTTTACACGGGCAAGGACGATAGGTCTAGAGTCAGCTCTGCCGACCTTTCGGCTGAAGACCTCCGAGATGAAGTCCGCCGGTTGACGTGCCTTAGCATGAAGGACAACATCGTCCTGACATCGGCTCGTCCTCCTTATGATTTTGACCATCTTCCGACCGAGGTAATCCTCTGTTGTTTTTCGCTTGCTGTTGTTACTCCTTTTTCCGTTGTGTCTCACAAATTTCTTTTCTTCGACAGGCCCCCGCCGTTGCTCAATGCTATCCTCCTACACCCGAAAGCGGTGTGGTACTAGAGGATGACGATGATGATTCTGAGGGGACCGAGGACGCTCAGCATGCCCTCGAGGACAGCGATGTCCAAGAGGAAGAAGCTGCCGAGGATGATGCCTTCGTCAGGAGCAGGCGCCGTAAGCAGATACACGACGATTTCATTACAACGGCTGAATCAAGTCCTAGCGGAGGAGATAATGATGCCGATGGAACCGCTTCGCCTCCTCCTCGCTAAGAAGAGTTCAACAAGTTTCTTCGCGAGCGAAGATGATCCGGACTCCGTGAGCATCTATACTCTTTTCCTGATTTATTTCCTATCATTTTGTATGCTAACCGTGCACTGCACTTAAGTAGCTCTGATGATGATGATGATGATGAAGTTCCTCTCGCGAAGAGGGCCAAATTAGCCTCTGGGAGAGCGGCATCGGCTAAGGAATCGAATCCCTCTCCCGCCAAGTCGACACCTCCCTCGCGAACGGGTGTAGAGAAGATTCCAGTGTCGAAAGTTATTCCTCCTGGTGATGCTCCCACTCCGTCGGCTGGTCGTGATCATGTAAGTATTTAATCTGCTCTGCTTCGCCGAGTTTCTGTCGACTGAGTCTTCTTGATTTTTCTTGCTGCAGCTGATTTACGTTACAGTCGATGCTGTAGCGGATTTCGCCGAACAATTCACCCGACTTGAGGCTGAAAACTCCCAACTTCGAAAGACTATCAGATCTTCGGCTGACCAGGTGCTTGAAGCCAACAGGCTTGCTACCGACGCCAAGAATGAGAACGCCTTGCTGAAGGAGGAGGTGAAGAAGCTGAAGCAGCAGATGAAGGATGAACAAGATGCCAGGCATGCGGCGGCGGCTGTAGTCGACAAGAAAGAAGGCATCCTCCGCGAATCCATCAAGGATTTATTAGGTAAAATCCATGGCACGCAGTTTCTTTCTTGGTGTTTCTTCACTGATTATTGACCTATCTTTCTTTCAGAGGCCACCGACATAACTGTCACTCGACGTCATCAGCTTCGGGAGGACTCTACAGCCGATGCCTTGTCACTTGCCGCTGAGTCTAATGTCCAAGTCCTTGGACTTCTGCAAAAGACCAAATGAGCGTTGTCGAGGCTATACTCGATGATTTTTCCGAAGATGAAGCTGGACAAGACTCTCGACGAGATGGCGGATGCTTTCCTTGTTGATCCTTCCGAGCCTGTGGAGGTATTAAAACGTCGTAACCGCTTATTTGGGGCGGTCCTTACTTTCCAACTACTCATGGGCCATGGGATGGGGTCTGAATTAGAGAAATTGTCTAAGGCTTTGCCTGTGGATGATGATGATCGCCTAGTCGACCTTGAACCCTTCAAACGCTCGGCGGTGGTATGTGCCAATCGACTCTTGAAGTTGGTGGATGAAGCACAAGCCAAGCCTATCCCTGAAGCTGCCCCTGGCTCGTCGTCGGCGCTACCTTGAACTTTTGCTTGATTTATTGTAAATAAGACCAATCACAATTTGATTTAGTCCTTTGTTGTTTTCGGCTCTGTTTGTCAATTCAAACCATCTTTTGTATGTAACATATATGCCAGGCGCTCCCGATGGGAGTTTTTATGTTAATGCTGGTCTGAACTGGGAATTGTACTGCAGATTCCTTCGTCTTCTTCCCGTGCCGAGCTTTTTCCAAACCCTTCGAGTAATGATGAATCGGACCTTGTTCGCCGCTTACGTAACCAAGTGTCTTGTCTAAATAAAGACATCACTTCTCTTCGCGTGATGACAGCCTTGGTGAAGAAAAAAGGGGAGATAGCGACCGCTATCGAACAGTACGCTCTCGATGGTCTTCACGTTGCTACCGAAAGTTTGGGCTGTAAGTATTGCTGACGTAGCTTGGATATTTCTAACTGATATCCGTTCCTTTTCAGTCGTATCTTCAGATAAATCTAAAGAGGACAAGAAGATTCATGAAGAGGTCGAGGCGATGACTGACGTTGCTCACCCGAAGCACGATTTATGGCTGTATCGTCCGAAGGCTGTTATCATGGCGAAGTTTAAGTATCGGGTGGGGAAGGCGTATTATTACTTTGATAAGTTCCACGCTCATCTCACGATGGTTTGGAAGACCTTGTTCCCTCTGGACCAAGCACCCGAAACTTTGTCTGCCCTGTTCACCCGATTCAAGTCTCTCGAAAGGATTCGACAGTTGGTGCGGAAAGAACTCCTGGCTGGTGCTGAGCTTGCCTTTGTTTCGATATTGGCATGCTATCCGTCTTTAGACTTGAGAGCCGTAGCAAATACTGAGAGGAGTTTAGGCCAATATTATGATGTTGCTAGAGGCCCTGCTTATACCATTGTTTCTCGGATGAAGTCATGCCTTGAGAAGGATCTGAAGGCCCACTGGGACCAAGGAGCCCGATCATGAATGTAATAACTTTGTACCTGCATAAGATTGTTTTGTACAAATTTACTGCGTACGTTGCAAGCTATGTTAGTTTGATTGATATTTTATTGTCGAGGGCGGCTGAGTTATCAGTTCAACCTGCTCTCTCGACGACTTCGTTGGATTATGCAATGTTATTGCGAAGCCGATACGTAAGTTTTGTAAGAGCGAGACCCGTCGACTTAGTCGAGGGAATTAGACGCTTAGCTTCGTCACGCGGTGCACCGGTTTGAGCCTTATTTTGCGATAATGTAACCATCGACTGCAGCACTCGTGTATTTTGTCGAGGCTTGGATTGGTTGTTTTTGTGCATCATTAATCTTAGCTCCCGTTGAGAGTATTTAATTAATGACACTGTGTAAACGTATTTCTTTAGGCCAGCGCTCCCTATGGGAGTAAGAGCCAATGGTAGGGCCCCATACGGTATGTTCGGGTGATAGGGCCTGGAGCAAGAAAAAAGGTAGAAAACCTGATTAGAACTTTTATTCATAGTGCAAAAGCAACCTTAAGGGCTGTCGAGTAATTAAAAACAATCGTATCCTATGTATAGAACCGTCGCAAATGCGCGATGTTCCATGGATTCTCAACGTCTTTTCCTGAAGCTGGGTTTTTGAGCCGATAGGCTCCTCCTGGTATCACTTCAGTGATGATATATGGTCCTTCCCAAGGGGATTCAAGTTTCAAGGGTCTCTCTTGCTTCAGCCGAAGTACCATATCCCCGACATTAAAGCTTTGACTGCGTATTCGTCGGCTGTGATAATTTCTCAACGCCTGCTGGTATACCGTCGCTCTTGCCAAGGCAATGTCCCGTGCCTCGTCGAGGAGGTCCACGTCGTCCTGTAGCGCGATGTTGGAAGAGGATTCCGTGTATGCTGTCACCCGAGGTGCTTCAAACCGAACGTCGGCTGGCAGGACTGCCTCGGCTCCATGTACCAAGAAGAATGGGGTGTACTGAGTCGACCTGTTAGGTGTAGTACGCAAACTCCAGAGTACGGATGGTAACTCTTCGACCCAGGCTCCAGCTGCACCTGTGAGGCGTTTCTTGAGGCCATCCCCTCTGAGACCGTTGATCCTTTCAACCTGGCCATTGGTCTCTGGGTGGGCCACTGATGCAAACTTTAGTTTGATCCCTCCATCATCGCAAAATTTTCGAAACTCTTTGGAGTCGAAGTTGGTTCCATTGTCTGTGACGATACTGTCAGGCATACCAAATCGACAGGTTATTCCTTTGAAGAATTGAACTGTTGTTTTAGCTTTTTGGTTTCATACAGGTACTGCCTCGATCCACTTGGTGAATTTATCGACTGCGACCAGTAAGTACGTGTGTCCTCCGGGTGACGACCTTGGCAATGGTCCAACTTGGTCGAGTCCCCATTGAGCAAAGGGCCATGCCAGCGGTATTGTCATCAGATCCGTTGCAGGGGCGTGCGGTTTTGGTGAAAACCGTTGGCAGGGGTCACACTTCATGACCAGGTCTCGAGCATCCGATGCCGCTGTTGGCCAGTAAAATCCTGCCCTGAAGGCCTTCGCCACGAGGGCCCTGCTTCCTGCGTGATGCCCGCAGGTTCCTTCATGTATCTCGCGCAACAGTGCTCTTCCATCATCGATGGCGATACATCTTTGGAAAATACCAGAAATGCTACGCTTGTAAAGTTCACCGTTTACTATAGTGAAGGCTTTTGATCGTCTAACGATTCGTCTTGCTTCTACTGGATCTTCTGGTAACTCCTGCTTCGTTAGATACGCTAGGAACGGCTTGGTCCATAGTGGCTCGAGGAGGAGGATTTGTTCGGCAGGAGGGGTTGGAGATTCTTCGGCAGCTTGCTGCGAGCTCTTCTCCAATTCGTCAGCCGACGGTTTTGGAGGTGTCGACGTCTTCTCTTTTATTGATCGCTGAGTGATCACCTCGTAAAACACTCCGTCTGGAATGGGGGAGCACATGGACCCGATGTTTGCCAAAGTGTCGGCTTCCTCATTGCTGGCTCTGCCGATATGTTTGAGCTCACATCCTTCAAATTTAGCTTCCATATTTTGATACAGTTTCCGATAGGCGATCATGTTGTCGCTGACCGCGTTGCACAGGTTCATTGACTGCTGCACCACCAAGTTTGAGTCTCCGTAGATTTCTAGACGAGTTGCCCCACACGCCTTTGCCATCTTCATTCCGCGCAGCAGTGCTTCGTATTCTTCTTCATTGTTCGTCGGCAGGGAGAAGTTCATACGTAGTATATACTTCATCTTATCTCCCTGCGGTGATATCAACACCACTCCTGCTCCTGCACCAGTACTCCGTTTCGATCCGTCGAAGTACATTACCCATGACCCCGACATGTCGGGTGCTGCTGGTGTCTGTGACTGGATCCAATCTGCCACGAAATCTGGGAGGATTTGGGATTTTATCGCTGTTCGATTGATGTAGGTTATGTCATGTGATGCTATCTCGATAGCCCATTGGGACACTCGACCTGTGGCCTCCGGATTAGTCATTATGCTTTTCAGTGGCGCTTCGCTCACGACGATAATCGGGTGTTCCATGAAGTAGTGCCGTAACTTGCGAGCTGACCTCCACACTGCGTATGCCAGCTTCTGATGATGGGGGTACCTCTGTCTTGAGGGTGTGAGCACTTCACTGAGATAGTAAACGGGCCTTTGCACGCCATGAACTCTCCCTGCTTCTTCTCGCTCGACAACCAAGACACTGCTAAAGACTTGGGATGTTGCAGCTATATACATGAGCAGTGTTTCCTTCTCACGGGGGTTACGAGGACTGGAGATGTCGACAAGATTTTCTTCAGATTGTCGAAGGATTCCTGTGCCTCCTTTGTCCACTCGAACTTTTCTGATTTTTTCATCAAATTGTAGAAGGGCAGGGCTTTTTCCCCTAGCTTGGCGATGAACCTGCTAAGCGCGGCCAATCGTCCTGCCAATTGCTGGACTTGGTGCAGATTCTTTGGCGGCTCCATATCGAGAATAGCTTTGATCTTCAAAGGGTTGGCTTCAATCCCCCTGGCTGAGATGAAGTACCCGAGTACTTGTCCCCCGGCACTCCAAAGAAACATTTTTTGGGATTCAACTTGATTTTATACTTGTCTAAGTTGTCGAAAGATTCCCTCAAATCATCGACGAGGGTGGCAGCGTGCTTCGTCTTCACCACGATATCGTCAATGTAGACTTCGATGTTCCTCCCGATTTGCTCTCCAAGGCAAGCCTGCATGCAACGTTGATAAGTTGCTCCTGCGTTTTTCAACCCGAAGGTCATGACGTTGTAACAGAAAACGCCGTGTGGGGTGATGAACGCGGTTAGCTCCTGGTCTTCTTTCTTCAGCTTGATCTTATTATATCCGGAGTACGCATCAAGGAAGGAGAGGCGATCGCATCCGGCTGTGGAGTCGACTATCTGATCAATACGAGGCAGCGGGAAGTGGTCTTTCGGGCAGTGTTTGTTGAGGCCGGTGTAATCGATGCACATACGCAGAGCGGTGGTGTCCTTTTTGGGCACCATGACAGGGTTGGCCACCCACTCAGATTCCTTGAGCTCTCGGATGAATCCTGCTTTACGGAGTCGATTGACTTCCTCGCCGATTGCTCTCCTCTTTGGTTCGGAAAATCGGCGCATTGACTGCTGCACTGGTTTGGCTGTCGGGTCAACATTAAGGGCGTGCTCGGCGAGTTCCCCGGGGATACCCGGCATGTCGGATGGTTCCCATGCAAATATCTCCCGGCGCTCACGGAGGAACTCGATGAGCGCGCCTTCCTATGCGACCGTAAGGTCAGCCGACGTATTGACCGTTTTCTTCGGGTCAGTGGGATGCACCTGCAGCTTCTTGGCTTCCTTTGCAGCATCAAACTCATCGGATCTTACGTTTTGATTGTCGGCAGGTGGTTGCGTATGATCTGTAGCAGTGTTGATTGCATTGAGTTCTTCCTTGGCACCGAACTTCGAGGCGATCTTCTGGAACTCCCTATCGCAGGTGTCTGATCGAGCAAAGCTCCCATGAACGGTTATTGGGGTCCCGTTGTTGCCTGGCATCTTCAGTTTTAGGTACGCATAATGAGGTACGGCCATGAATTTGGCAAACGCGGGCCTGCCGAGGATGGCATGATATTGAGACTCCTAGTCGACTACTTCGAACTCGATCTTCTCTTTCCTGAAATTGCTGGGGGTACCAAAGACTACATCCAATGATGTTTTGCTGAGAGAATAAGCGGGTCAAGTCGGTATAATGCCATGGAACCCTGTGTCAGATTCTCTTAGCATATCGACTGTTAAACCCATTGCCCTCATTGTGCTGGCGAATAGTAGGTTCAAGACGCTTCCTCCATCCATGAATACTTTGCTCATATTGTACCCTCCGATCTGCGCCTCAAGGACTAGGGCTGCGTGACCTGGTCTAGGGACGGCTTTCGGGTGGTCTGTCCTGTCGAAGGAGATGCTTTGCTCCGACCAGTCGATGAATTTGGGTGTATCAACCATAGCAACTTCCGCATACTTTACTTCACACGAAAATTTCTTGACTTCCCTTTTTGAAAAGCTGGTTTTATGGATCATGTTGACCTGCCCGCACGGTTCTGGGAACTCTTCGGCTGGTACATACTTGTCTCTTTCCATTGGTTCGTACGGCTCCGGTACATACGGTTCTGGCGGATAGCTGTAAGACCTTGCCCTCTTCTCCATTATGTGAACTATTGATATGGCTTCGGCTCTAAGATCATCGCAGAACTGTCGAATCTCCAAGAAGTGTCGGCAGTTCCTTAGCAGGTGACTGGATTTCTCTCAACCATCCTTCGGATCAATGTAAGAGTGGAGGTAGCATGGTGCTTCGAGTTGCTCCGTAGCCGATAAATACGGCGAGCGGGTGCGGCCATGGATCGGTTGCATGTCCTGCTGCCCTCGTTCGGACTGGCGGGGGTGGGTCGCTGTTCATTCTTCCTCTCCACGGTTCGAGTCCCTTCGTCTCTTCCTTCGTCCCGTTGTGAGGTCGAAACTTCCTCGGATACCTCCTTGCGTGTTTCTGGGCGGGATTTCCAAGGTTGCTGCTGGATCGTTACCTGTCGAGACTGAGGCCCTTGAGCCAGATGTTCCTGCCCTAGGGAGGCGAAGAAAGCCTCCGGAGTCGATGATGAAGTGAACGCCTCCGAAAGTTGTGGTCATGCCGTCGCGCGTCTCTGCAGAGACCGAGTGTGGCGGCTCGAGATGTGGTATGAACTCAAAGGATCCGCAGCGGATCGGGTCTTTTGGATCTGGTGGCGTTGGTGACTCGAGTACGAACGCCGCAGATGTGACTGGTATTGCCGATGACCTGCCCTATGCCGACAGGGTTCCCACAGACGGCACCAATTGTCGAGGGTGTTCCTCGGCAATGCCCTCCGATAGGGGCTTAGGGTTGATGGAATCCTGCAAGCTGACACGAGACATCGGTTCACAGACAAGCGGGGAGAGCGATTTACCCAGGTTCGGGGCCCTCGATGAGGTAAAACCCTTACGTCCTGCCTGTCTGTTCTTGATTATGATGATAATGGGTTACAATGGGGTGCCGAATAGTTCGGCTGAGATCTCGTCGAGATGGCTAAGTGCTAAGGTGACCTAGCTTTAAGCTTATGCTGGCTAAGATCGCTAAGATTGATCGTCCCTCGGTAGCCCCTCTCCTGGCCTTTATATAGGAGGCCAGGTCTCAAGAGGTCCAACCGTGTACGACTAGGTTTACAGTAATTTTAGATCTAATCTTTCCTTGTTCGGCTGCTTCTTTGCCTTGCTTGCCAAGGAATCTTCTGGTGTGCCATCCGGTTGGGCCGCCTTGCCTCCAAGTGCTTTCATGGGCCTCCAACTAGGAAATACAGGATAGGGCAACATCGGTTACCCGAAGGGTAATGCCCACATCAGAAGGTTTACTGTGCTCATGCTTTGAGTGTTGACAAACAGTGCTCTGACAAACGAAATTTTCCACATCAGATTTCTGGCCCTTCCAACAAAATAGCCTTTTGACCCTTTTTTCTGGAGAAAGCCTTTTGACCCGCTGATAAGTGGCAATGGCGCCCGAGTGGCCTCCCACGGCACTAGCATGCATGGCACTTATTAGCTACGTTTGCAAGGTTGTATTGTTACCAATCCAGAGGAGGCCTTTGAAACGAATCAAGCCACTGTGCAATTCAAAACCCTCCTCATCTGGACTGTGCACAACCAACTTTGCCAAGAGGGACTGAGCGTCGGAATCAGTAGTGTATGAATTGGAAACTTCTTGAACCCAGGTCGGTTGACAGAGAGACAGTGCATTAGTCGTAAGAAGATGGCCCGCCCTAGAAAGTGGGTCTGCAGCACCATTGTCCTTGCCCCGCTTGCACTTAAATTTGAATTGCAGTCCCACGATCTTGGCCATGGCTTTGCGTTGCAATTTTGTATCAAGCTACTGATCCTCCAAGTTACAAAAACTCTTGTGATCAGTGGTGATAAGCCGATAACAAATAGGCCATGCTGTAGATATGCCCTCCACTTGTCCACCCCCATCATCAACGCCAGAAACTCCTTCTCATATGTCGAGAGCTCTTGATTGCGCACACACAATGCCTTACTAAAGTATGCAATGGGATGGCCATCTTGAACTAGCAACGCCAATGCTTGTGTCACAGGCGTCAGTTTCAATGGAGAAGGGACGACTGAAATTGGGCAGAGCCAAGACCGGCGTGTTGACCATGGCGTCCTTGAGCTGATCAAATGCCTGTTGTGCTGATGTTGACCAGAGAAAACCCTTCTTACATGGGCATAACCCTTCGGGTAACCGACATTGCCCTACCCTATACGATCTAGCTGGAGGCCCATGAAGGTATTCGATGACAAGGTGGGCCAATTGGATAGCGAAACGGAAGATTCCTTGACATGCAAGGCAAGGAAGGAGCCGAACAAGGAAGGTTTAGAGATAGAACTATTGTAAAATCTAGTCGTACTCGGTTAGACCTCTTGAGACCTGGCCTCCTATATAAAGGCCAGGAGAGGGGCTGCCGAGGGACAGGTACAATCTTAGCAATCTTAGCCACCAGAAGTCTAGAGCTAGGTCGCCGCAGCACTTAGCCTCTCGACGAGATCTCAGCCGAACCCTTCGGCACCCCATTGTAACCCAATATTCTCATAATCAAGATCGGACAGGCGGGACGTAAGGGTTTTACCTCATTGAGGGCCCCGAACTCGGGTAAATCGCTCTCCCCGCTTGTCTGTGAACCGATGTCTCGTGTCAGCTTGCAGGATTCCATCAACCCTAAGCCCCTATCGGAGGGCATTGCCGAGGAGCACCCTCGACAATTGGCGCCGTCTGTGGGAACCCTGTCGGCACAAGATCGGTCACCGACAGATCCAGTCATGTCATCGGCAACTTCATCGACACCGTCATCGCCAAGCCTGGGAAGCCCGATTCGATTCGGCTCCTATGAATTCACCCCGCACAGCGACTCGTCTCGCTCGACCTTCTCAGATCTACGAGGAAACATGGACATGACCTTCGGCAGCGTCCACTACAACGTCAACACGGAAGGAATTCTTCGACTGCTGGAGCCACTCACCTCCGGATCGACAGATCCAAGCACGTCGTCATCAATCGACCTTTCGGCTGGTCTGACGGACTCAACGGACTCGCCTGCGTCATCGACTTCTCGTTCAACGTCTTCCATGTCGGTTGGATCTGACAATCCCGCATCTTCGGAGATAACCTCATACTACTGCTTGCACTGCGATGCCAGGCACGGGCTAGGTTCAAGCGACACACCGTTCATCTGCAATGCCCAGTATTCGTCGGGAGAGGACAGTGTCGACAGCATCGTCCAAGGTACCACCCGGAGAACGGCACACCACCAGTTTTATGTCGCCAATAACACGGGAAACACAAGGCACAGGGGAGACGGAGATCACACCCCTCGTTCCAGTTGACGAGCAAGTTTCGAAAATAGCGACAGCAACAGCAACATCGATTACACCATCGCGGACGAGGAGTGGGCAGTAGCCAAGGCAGCCGTACTTAACAACACGCCGCTCCCCGCAGGAACCTCGATTGGAACCCTCAACGCTTATCGCTCTATACTAGAGAAAAATCGGGAACACCTATCGAAAGAGCAAGCCGCCCTCGAGAGACGCTTAACTGCTGCAGAACAATCTAGGAGAGGCTCGCGAGGAAGCGCCTCTCGAAGCACTCAAGGGGCGGGCAAGCACCGATCAAGATTGTCCAGACTCTCGGAAGATGACGCCAGGGAGATAACATCGAACCTGACCAAGTCTTTTATGACCACGGACACCGCGGGCATGCCACGGCCAAAAACCGTTGTAGGAGCAACTGCCAATCTCGCGGCATACCTCATCAATCAGCGCCCTGAAGGTTCTATGGCCCAAGCCCATCGAGGTGCCCTAGAAAGTCTCGCGATACTGGGGGACAACTTGGTCCCGCGGAAGGAAAAGACCACGCTACAGGCCAGTGGCTCAAAGCATCATGCGAGAGACGCTCAAGATGAAATCACTTAGAGCAAAATCGACAAAGCAAGGCGACGACGCGCCGCTAGGGAGGAATATGACAGTGATTCTTCGGATGAAAGCCGGGAGAACGATGGCGAGCTAAGGGGGCCGATTGTTTAAGCTACAAAATCCGCGAGGCGATGCCCCCCAGAAAGTTCAAACCTACTCCTACTGACGCCGCCAAATACGATGGACAGCAGGAGCCGAGGTCCTGGATAGACGACTACTTGCAGACAGTGATTCTGCACAAAGGAAATCAGATAACAGCAATGCAATGCTTGCAGCTTTACCTAAAGGACTCAGCACGAGCTTGGTTAAGAGGTCTGCCGAAGGGTTCCATCAAATCATGGGACGACCTAGTAGACGCTTTTGTTGCCAATTTCCAAGCAACATACAAAAGGCCCGTCGGGATTGAGGAATTACGGCATTGCCAGCAAAAGCAGAAGGAATCGATGCGTGCATACATCGGGAGATTCACCAAGCTCTTAAACGCTGCCGAAGACGTTTCTGTCGACAGAGCAATTGATGCCTTCAGCGACGGCATCCGACGTGAAAGCTACATAGAGGAACTCGGGCGTAAAAAACCAAAAACAATAACCAAGTTAATGGAAATCGCCAACGCACTGGGCTGATGGCGAGGACAACGTACGAATGCCACGACAGCGCAGTGATGACGAAGATGACGACCAGCCAAAGCATGATTCGGGTGGACGAAGGGATCGTCACAAGAAAAGGAAAAAACCGCAGCTATGACGACAGTAACCTGGTAGCCGCAGGATACTCTGATCGGCAGGACGATCGAGATGACGACAGACGAGACGATCGGCGGGATGGTAACCGGAATAATTCTGGAAACCGCGGCGACTACAAACCGCGACCACAGAGGACTCCCGAGCTACCTTTCGCCGAGCAGATCAACGCTCCTTGCTACTTGCACTCTTACATTGATTCCAAGGACAACAAAACAAAGTCAAGCCACCTGCTCAGAGATTGTAGGCAGTTCCTTGACATGGAGAAACTCATCCGGCAGAAGCAACAGCAACCACCACCTCCACCACCACCACCACCCCAGCACTAGGTCCAGCAGGCTCAGCCTCATCAACCCAGTGAGGCGTTTCCACCACCACGTGGGCAGATGAGCATGATCCATAGGACAGGTGTCTCAAGAAGAGAAATGAAGAAGCTCACCCGAGAAATTAATCTGGCAGAAAGTATCATGGCGAACATCCCTGAGTATGTCGAGTGGTCGTCTCAGAACATTACGTTCAGTCGAGCAGATCACCCGATGACCATACCAAAACCAGGACACGCTGCCTTAGTAGTCGAGGCACAAATCGGGGGGTTCAAGATGAGCAAAGTCTTCATGGATGGTGGAAGCGGGCTAAACCTGATATTCGTCGACACAATCAAAAGTATGGGGATCACCATGAGGATGCTAGAAGAAACAGACACTTGCTTCCATGGGATTCTCCCAACTTCACCGGCGTACTCTCTTGGCAAAGTTTACCTGAACGTCGTCTTTGGCAAACCGACAACTTCGGGAAGGAAAAGATTGAGTTTGAAGTAGTGAACTGGGAATCACAGTATCACGCTATACTCGGGAGACCAGCTTATGCCAAGTTCATGGCTGTACCGCACTACGCATACCTCAAGCTGAAAATGCCTGGGAACAACTGGACAAACATCACAGTTTATGGAAATTTTTCATGCTCGGACAATTGTGATCGCGACTTTCAGAGGATTGCTGCGAAGTTTGGGTTAAAACAAGAAATTGTCGATCCTCCGCCCAAGTTATCGATACGTGAAATTAAGGAGGAGAAACATGTCAGGGAAACCAAGAAGAAGCCAGCCGACCTTGCTCCAGAAGCTTCAGCAGCAAAAATTTCGGCAGATGATGGCACAACAGTCTTAGGAGACAGCAAGACATTGGCAATCGCTGTCGAGACCCCCACTGCAATCAACGATGCTTCGAAAACCGCTAACGTGGTGGACAAGAAAGAAGATAAGAAGAACCTTTTCCTTGCTTAGAATAGTCGAATAATGTTTAGCTCTCCCTTTTATTTTCAACAGGGCTCCCCCCTTTTTTCGCCCTTTATTCCCGTGTTTACCTTATTAATGAGAACTTCAGTTTTGATTCCTTGATAAGCATTTTAATTCGGAGCACCTAATCCGCATCATCGTAACCTTTGCTTACACCCCTCGGTGAACGATGGTGCAATGTAGTACGCGGCTAAAGATTGTGCTCCGAAAAAGCCTCTACGAGTGCTAAAGGATGCAAAAATAAACAAGGATGATGATCTTTCCCTCTGCTATAGATGCCTCTACGAGCGCCGTAAATAGCAAGATTCTAGAATTATATATCATACAACCCACGTTCGATATTTTACTTATGGAAATATCAAAGGACAACGGTCTCATCGGCAGAGTTAATGCTCCCGATATGTTCGGGAGCTGCTGTCAGAACATACATCGGTTGAAAGCAAAGTTGCGCATACAACGGGTTTAGCAAGACCTGCAACACGAGCTGATCACTCAAACAATTTGCTGACCAACAAGTACACATACGTTCAAACGGGCAATTAAGATTTGCTCCTTAAAAAAAAATTTGCCAACGGCATCGATACGGTAAAAGTACATATACATGTATCTACCGAACTTAAATTTTCAACCATGCAATCCAAACGCTTGGATAAAGTGGCCTATTTACAATAAGAACTTAATCCTGAATTACTCTTGTGGAGTTTCTCTTTCTTCAGGTACCTTCGAATCCTCTTCAAGCTTGTCAGCAATTATATTGGAAGGTAGCTGTTGCCGCCAAAACCCACCGGCGAGCAGCGACGAGCAACACGAAGAGCCGGGAGGCTTCCAAGACGGCTGGTGGGCCCTGGTCCCTCGGTCGACGGCCCGCAATGCTCTGGCACACGTCCTGGCGGTTGCAAGGGCGTGCCACCTGACCTATACCTGGTCAGGGAGGTGTTGGATCGCTTCGATTAGTTTCCTGCATGGTAGACACGTAAACATTAAATGAGCCTCGATCGGCTCTCAGGTTACCTTGCTCATTGGCTCAAAGAGCCGATTGACCCATGGTTCATGTTAGATCTTGCAATAACATGGGTGTCCTGCTTCATTAAAACTAAGCTAAATTGATCTACGACAGTTTAGGGTTTTCACCGTATAACCGGAACATCCTACACGTAGTTGAGCCTAGCAGATACGAAAGATGGTGGAAAACTAACCCTAAAAGAGGCCTAAAAACCAACGTAGAGTCGATTCCCGGAACATCCCTTCTAGGATCGGTAAGCCATACCTAGCGCACTACCGGATCGTTCAACCCGTTTGCAAGGCCTAACCATACGGATATCAAACTAATCCTTGCAGAACAAGGAGCAACTATAACAGATCAAATCTACTAAATAAAGATGAAGCAAGATGCCACCCTTACACCTAAGATAGGTGTAAGGGCGGCTAGATATCGAGGGGCAGCATAGCTAAGCAAGCATATCAGAAGAACAACGATGCATGCCCCAAAACATCTACGATAAGTAGTGTTACTCGCCATCAACAAGGCTTCAGTACGAGCAACACCAGATAACGAATAAACCTATACTGCCTAGATCGCAAGATGCGATCTAGGCAGCATGATGCTTACCCGGAAGAAACCCTCGAAACAAGGGGTGGCGATGCGCCTAGATTGTGTTTGTTGTGAACGTGGTCGTCCTCCTTTCTCAATAACCCTAGGTACATATTTATAGACCGTAGACTTTCTATCTTTGGAATACACCTAACCGTGTACGAGCTAAACTCTATCTCTTAATTCTAAACTAAGATGCAATCTACTATAATATACAGATACACGGGCAATCTAGCCCAAACTCTCGTGCAAGGCCGATTTAGAGACACTCCACGTGTATATCCTCCAAGCCCATCTCAATTACGGCCCATCTCCTGATTTGACCAAAATCCGGTGATAACACATGCCCCCTGGTTTTGGTAATGATAATTTCAAAACCACTCTGTTTTTTCTTCGTAGGGTCACGTCGTGGCAGAGCAGAACCGTCACAGTATCCTTTCATCATGATGCCTTGCCTTCTCAACTTCTCTGCATGACTTGACAGTTTTGGCACCATGTCCTCGAAAACCGCCGTAGCCTTAAATCTCCACTATATCCCCTTTATTTAACCGAATCGAGCAGTTCATCTCTTCACTCCCCTGCTCCGTACTAGCCATCGGCAAAAAACCCCCCTCTGCAGCCATGTCTTCCTCTTCCTCCTCTGCCTCTTCCGGCCTTTCCTTCCGCTCCTCCTCCTCCAGCGAGCTAGAGCCGGAAGTCAATCTGATGGCCATATACGAGGCTCTCGCCCCCGAGTATTGGGACGCGAGGGATTGGGACTCCTCCATCGAGTCAGAGGGCGACGAGCCCCTCACCGACGGGGAAGAAGACCTCCAGTTCCTCGTTGACGGGGAGCTGGAGGCGGCAAGCGACGACGACCTCTTCTCATGGGAGGCGGACCTCTCCTCCGACGAAGAGGAAGAAGAAGCGGAGGAGGACTCCTCCTCCGCGGAGTACCCACCGGCCAAGCGCTTCCGCACCGGGTCGGATGACGATGACGACGACGACGAAGAGGATGAAGCCCCTGCCGACGGCTTCATCAGCAGCGACGAGGATGCCGCCGGCAGCAGCGCCGACAACGGCGAGGACGGCGACGACGAGGGCAGTGAGGGCCCTTAGATTAGGGAGTAGTGCAGGGCTAGTAGTGGTAGTGCATTAGGCATCGGATGATCCTTTTGAGAGCCCTCGGCTCTTCCTTGTAAAATCTTTCTGTTAATCAATGAAGAATGTTCCTCCAATTTGATTTTCCAATTTGTCCAATTCTAATCTTCCGATTGTCAAAGTAGGTCAACGCACCAAGAACCGATAACAGCGTATCGGTCTTTCACCATCAAACGCCCATAAGGCTAACCCGATAACCAAATTAGACAGGTTCAAGCAGACATTCCCAAAATTCAGATGATAACTTGATACCTGCTCATAATATTTTGTATCTCTAGAGTCGATGGCTGCGCATCGGCTGTTTTATTCTTAAGTCGATGACTGTGCATCGGCTCTTGCTTTGCACGTATATTTCTTTTATCGGCCGATTTCATGCATCGGCCCCCATATTCCACCGTTCACCATCCCCATACTTGGGAAGAAAATTAAAATTTTTTTTACTGGCCAATTTCATGCATCGGCCTCCATATTTTACTGTTTTTACTGGCCGATTTCGTGCATCGGCCTCCATATTTTACTGCCCATCATCCCACATACTTGGGAAATACTTCTTGAGATGCTGGCCATTGACGGCCACTGGGAACTTCACCCCATCCAACTGCTCGAGCATGTATGCATTGTCCTTCAAAACTTGGTCGACTCTGTACGGCCCGTGCCAATTTGGAGACCATTTACCATACACTTTATCCATAGTCCCCAACGGCAACACAGCTTCCCATACCAGATCACCAACGTGGAACTCCTTTGGTCTCACTTTCTTATTATATGCGCGAGCTACCTTGGCTTTGTTCTCCTTGATTTTCTCAAGCGACCATAATCTGAGTTCCGTTACATCCTCAATGCTGTCACTCATCAGGGCTGCATATTCTTCAATGGTTAAATCATTCTGAAACGTAGTCCGTCTTGAACCAGCCGTAATTTCCCAGGGCAACACAGCTTCTTTTCCGTAGACCAGATGGTATGGCGAGGTCTTTATTGCTCCATGACACGACATGCGATAAGCCCACAAAGCCTCTGACAATACCTCGTGCCAACGCCTAGGATGTTCATCGATTTTTCTCTTAATCAACTTGATAAGGCTCTTGTTGGACGCTTCAGCCTGCCCATTCGCTTGAGCATAGTATGGAGATGATCGGATCAGCTTAATTCCTATGTCCTCGCAGAACTTTCTAAATTCCTTAGAAACGAAAACCGAACCTCCATCGGTCGTGATAGTCTGGGGAATCCCGAATCTATGAATGACATGCTCTTTCACGAAACTGATGACATCTTTGGATGCTACCGACTTCATAGGGACGGCCTCCACCCATTTAGTGAAATAATCTGTAATGGCCAGAACCCACTCATGGCCTTTGCTCGATGGAGGATGAATTTTGCCGATCATATCCATGCCCCAACCTCGAAATGGCCAAGGTTTGATGATGGGATTCATCGCCGATGCAGGTACCATCCGAATACTCCCAAACTTCGACATGCTTGACACCCTTTATAGTACTTAAAACAATCCTCAAGCATGGTGGGCCAATAAAATCCCGATCGCCTGATCAGCCATTTCATCTTATGAGCCGATTGATGCGTTCCACATGCACCTTCATGTACCTCATGTACGAGCCGATTGGACTCGGCTGGTCCCAAACATTTGAGAAGTAACCCTTCCAATGTCCTGTAGAACATGTCATCCCCAATTAGGACGTACTTCATGGCCTTGTATCTTATCCGTTTAGGTGCCCCCCGAGCCGAATCTTTCAAGTAATTGAAAATATCGGCTCTCCAATCATCTGGTTCCATGAACCGCCCTGGACATCGGTTCCATCTGCTACATCCTTGTATCCTGATGCCATCTGTGCGAGATCGTTCGCCTCGGTATTCTGCGACCTTGGGATCCAATTGAAATTTATATACCTGAACTGTGTCATCAGCTCACGGCATTGCATCCATAATGGGAAGAGCGACTCGCTCTCACATTTGTATTCCTCCGTGAGTTGGGAAATCACCAATTTGGAGTCTCCAAAAATTTCCACTGCTTCTGCCCCAGCTTCGAATAGCAACTCCATTCCCTTGCATATTGCTTCATACTCAGCGACATTGTTGGTGCAAGGGGTAGGTAACCTGATGGAGAAGGAATATGTTGCCCCCCGAGGCGACACGAGTAGAATACCGATGCCGCAACCATCCTCACATGCCGATCCATCGAAGAACATGGCCCATGCACGCACAGTCAGTGCTGCTATATCAGTGTTTATTCGTTCAGCAATAAGATCGGCCAATGCCTGTCCCTTGACTGCTTTCGCAGGTTGATACCGGATATCAAATTCCGATAATGCAAACATCCATTTACCGAGTCGGCCTTTCAATACAGGAGCCGATAACATATGCTTGATGACATCCGATTTGCATATGACGATAATCTCTGCTGACAGCAAGATGTGCTGAATCTTGGTGCAGGTGAAAAATAAACAGAGGCACAACTTCTCGATCTCAGGGTACCTTGTTTCTGCATCCAACATCCTTCTGCTGAGGTAGAAAACCACTCTCTCCAGCCCATCATAGACTTGCACCACCACTGAGGCGATGGAGGTGTCAGCTACCGACAAGTAAATGTAGAATGGTCTGTCTTGCTGTGGCGGAACCAACACAGGTGGCTTCATTAGATACTCCTTAATCTCGTCAAATGCTTGCTGTTGCTATGCCCCCCAGTGAAACTCCTCATCAGATTTAATTTTCACCAAGCCCATGAATGGCTCGATTCGCCCTGACAGATTGGAGATGAATCTTCTGACGAAGTTGATTTTGCCGATGAGACACTGGAGTTCTTTCTTCGTGGTAGGTGGCTTCATTGTTCGCACTGCCTCTTGGCTTTTCAGGCCGATCTCAATTCCGCGTTCATGAACCAAGAAACCCAAGAATTGACCGGCCGTTACACCAAAAGCACACTTCTTTGGATTCATTCTTAGTCCGAACTTTCTAGTTCGGTCCAGGACGTGCCGCAAATCCTCCAAGTGTCCTTCCACTGCAACAGACTTGACCACCACGTCATCAATGTAAATCTCCACCAATTTGCCTATCAGATCATGAAAGATGTAATTCATGGCTCTTTGGTACGTTGCGCCGGCATTTTTCAGCCCAAATGTCATGACTACATACTCACACAAGCCCACCGAGCCTGGTACTCTAAATGCAGTCTTGTGTATATCTTCTGGAGCCATGAAAATTTGGTTGTAGCCGGCATTGCCATCCATGAAACTTAGAACCTTATGACCAGCAGCTGCATTGATCAATGTCTCTGCTACCGGCATTGGGTACTCATCCTTTGGAGTGGCTCTGTTGAGATCCCAAAAATCTATGGCGACACGCCATCGGCCGTCCTTTTTCTCTACAGGTACGACGTTAGAAATCCACTCAGCATACCTGCATGGCCTGATGAATCCGGCGTTCAGCATTTTCTCGATCTCTTTCTTGACTTCTACCAGAATTTCGGCCTTCATCTGTCGTGCTCGCTGCTGGAATGGCCGAAATCCTTTCTTCAGAGGGAGCCGATGCTCAATGATGCTCCTGTCTAACCCTGGCATCTCTGTGTAATCCCATGCAAAACAATCTGGGTATTCTTTCAACAAAGCTATCATCAGGCTCCTCAGATGCGGATCTAATTTTTTGCTGATAAATGTTGGTCGTGGCTTATCCCCAGGACCAATGTCAATCTCTTCTAGCTCATCAGCTGATGTAAACCCATACCCTAGCTTTCCGTCGCCTGCTAGATCAATGCTGAACACAGGCAAAACATATGGTGAGGATAATATGGGCCGATTGCCTGAATCGGCCTCCTTTTCCATTGCATTACTCAATGAGGGTTTACAACTTCTTTGTGCTTTACGACGACTACGTGACATGCTTGAGATGAGGTCATTGCTTTTTATTTTTTGGGGCCGATCGCAGGGATCGGCCTTGCCACATGCGTCGATTGGTGTTGCTCTTACTACTCCATCAGGCCGGTGGATAAGACCAGCCTCACCCCGTTTTTTGAAACCTCGATGTGATCACAGCCGTCCAAACTGATTCCAGAGAGCGGCTCTTGGTCTTCCGAGTCCCAAATATTCATGCCGGCTATGGAGACCTCGACCGAATCATCTGCATGCACGACCTCCACTTCATCTCCATCCCACTGTATCAGGCATTGGTGCATTGTAGATGGAATGCAGCAGTTGGCGTGAATCCAATCCCTCCCTAGCAGGATAGCGTAAGTGCTCTTGCTGTCGACGATGAAGAACGACGTAGGGATGGTTTTCCGGCCTACGGTTAGATCTACGTTCAGAACGCCTTGTGCTTCTGATGCTTGGCCGTTGAAATCGCTTAGTGTGACGTTGGTCCCGATCGGATCTTCGTTAGAGCGTCCCAAACGCCGTAGCATGGAGTATGGCATTATATTGACTGCCGCTCCCGTGTCAACCAACATCTTGTTGACAGGCTGCCCATTGATATAACCTTTTAGGTACAGGGCCTTCAAGTGCCTGTAGCTCCTCTCTCGCGGTTTTCAAAGATAACTGGCCGTGGACCGCAGTCAAACTGTGCCACTGGCACTTCTTCAGTTCCCGGAGCATGAAACTCTGACGGGAGTATGAACACCATGTTTGTATCAGCCGATACCTTTGCATCAGCTTTTGTCTGCTTGGGGCGCCTGATACGTCTCCGACGTATCGATAATTTCTTATGTTCCATGCCACATTATTGATGTTATCTACATGTTTTATGCACACTTTATGTCCTATTCGTGCATTTTCTGGAACTAACCTATTAACAAGATGCCGAAGTGCCAGTTGCTGTTTTCTGCTGTTTTTGGTTTCAGAAATCCTAGTAAGGAAATATTCTCGGAATTGGACGAACTCAAAGCCCAGGGGCCTATTTTTCCACGAAGCTTCCAGAAGTCCGAAGACGAAACGAAGAGGGGCCACGGGGTGGCCAAACCCTAGGGCGGCGCGGCCCCACCCCTGGCCGCGCCGGCCTATGGTTTGGGCCCCCCGTGCCGCCTCTTGACTTGCCCTTCCGTCTACTTAAAGCCTCCGTGACGAAACCCCCAGTACCGAGAGCCACGATACGGAAAACCTTCCAGAGACGCCGCCAACGCCGATCCCATCTCGGGGGATCCGAGAGATCGCCTCCGGCACCCCGCCGGAGAGGGGAATCATCTCCCGGAGGACTCTACGCCGCCATGGTCGCCTCCGGTGTGATGTGTGAGTAGTCTACCCCTGGACTATGGGTCCATAGCGGTAGCTAGATGGTTGTCTTCTCCCCATTGTGCTATCATTGTCGGATCTTGTGAGCTGCCTAACATGATCAAGATCATCTATCCGTAATTCTATATGTTGCGTTTGTTGGGATCCAATGAATAGAGAATACTTGTTATGTTGATTATCAAAGTTATATCTACGTGTTGTTTATGATCTTGCATGCTTTCCGTTACTAGTAGATGCTCCGGCCAAGTAGATGCTTGTAACTCCAAGAGGGAGTACTTATGCTCGATAGTGGGTTCATGCCCGCATTGACACCGGGACGATGGACAGAAAGTTCTAAGGTTGTGTTGTGCTTGTTGCCACTAGGGATAAAACATTGATGCTATGTCTAAGGATGTAGTTGTTGATTACATTACGCACCATACTTAATGCAATTGTCTCGTTGCTTTGCAACTTAATACCGGAGGGGGTTCGGATGATAACCTCGAAGGTGGACTTTTTAGGCATAGATGCGGTTGGATGGCGGTCTATGTACTTTGTCGTAATGCCCAATTAAATCTCACTATACTCATCATGATATGTATGTGCATGGTCATGCCCTCTTTATTTGTCAATTGCCCAACTGTAATTTGTTCACCCAACATGCTGTTCGTCTTATGGGAGAGACACCTCTAGTGAACTGTGGACCCCGGTCCAATTCTCTTTACTGAAATACAATCTACTGCAATACTTGTTTTACTGTTTTCTGCAAACAATCATCTTCCACACAATACGGTTAATCCTTTGTTACAGCAAGCCGGTGAGATTGACAACCTCACTGTTTCGTTGGGGCAAAGTACTTTGGTTGTGTTGTGCAGGTTCCACGTTGGCGCCGGAATCCCTGGTGTTGCGCCGCACTACATCTCGCCGCCATCAACCTTCAACGTGCTTCTTGACTCCTACTGGTCCGATTAAACCTTGGTTTCTTGCGAGGGAAACTTGCCGCTGTGCGCATCACACCTTCCTCTTGGGGTTCCCAACGGACGTGCCAACCACACACATCAAGCAAATTTCTGGCGCCGTTGCCGGGGAGATCAAGACACGCTGCAAGGGGAGTCTCCACTTCTCAATCTCTTTACTTTGTTTTTGTCTTGCTTAGTTTTATTTACTACTTTGTTTGCTGCACTAAATCAAAATACAAAAAAATTAGTTGCTAGTTTTACTTTATTTGCTATCTTGTTTGCTATATCAAAAATACAAAAAAATTAGTTTACTTGCATTTACTTTATCTAGTTTGCTTTATTTACTACTACTAAAATGAGTAATCCCGAGGTTGAAGTTCGTACGTTTAAGCAACGAGGGGGAGAATGTTTGAGAGATGCTTGGTATAGAATTAGCGATGCCCATAATAGATGCACTAAGAAACACTCCACCATTATTTTACTCAGGAATTTTTATGTTGGTATCTCTAGCTGGAATAGATATGTTCTTGATAGTCTCGCAAAAGGTGACTTCCTAAGTACTCCTGCATTAGAAGCTAGTTGCATTATTGAGAGTTTATTTGGAATACCCCTGTTGATAAAGTTAAAACTGAAATCTCTCTTGAAGATGTTATGAAAAAGTTGGAAACCATAGAGAAAAATTTTCCAAGTATTGAAGCTAAATTGGAAATGTTACTTGATAAAACTGATGAACTTGATAAATCCTTAGGAGGAATTGATGAAAGAATTAGTGTCCTAGGAACTTGTGTTGTCCATGATGATCAAATCGATAGGATTGATGAACTTGAAAAGGCTATGGGAACCTTGGGTTCAACATTTTCTTCTCTTAAATATAAGGAGAAAGCTTATGTGGGTAAGGAGCAAAAGTTTATGTATGACTCTAAAGTGCCTAAACCGAAGAAGTATTATTATAGGCCTAAAATTGACAAAGCCCTTAGTACCACTACAGATGGGGGAGCTCATAATAACGATGCACCACCTTTCGATAATACTTGATACACACTTTCTGCGCCTAGCTGAAAGGCGTTAAAGAAAAGCGCTTATGGGAGACAACCCATGTTTTTACCTACAGTACTTTGTTTTTATTTTGTGTCTTGGAAGTTGTTTACTACTGTAGCAACCTCTCCTTATCTTAGTTTTGTGTTTTGTTGTGCCAAGTTAAGCCGTTGATAGAAAAGTAAGTACTAGATTTGGATTACTGCGCAGTTCCAGATTTCTTTGCTGTCACGAATCTGGGTCCACCTCCCTGTAGGTAGCTCATAAAATTAAGCCAATTTGCGTGCATGATCCTCAGATATGTACGCAACTTTCATTCAATTTGAGCATTTTCATTTGAGCAAGTCTGGTGCCATTTTAAAATTCGTCAATACGAACTGTTCTGTTTTGACAGATTCTGCCTTTTATTTCGCATTGCCTCTTTTGCTATGTTGGATGAATTTCTTTGATCCACTAATGTCCAGTAGCATTATGCAATGTCCAGAAGTGTTAAGAATGATTGTGTCACCTCTGAATATGTTAATTTTTATTGTGCACTAACCCTCTAATGAGTTGTTTCGAGTTTGGTGTGGAGGAAGTTTTCAAGGATCAAGAGAGGAGTATGATGCAACATGATCAAGGAGAGTGAAAGCTCTAAGCTTGGGGATGCCCCGGTGGTGCACCCCTGCATATATTAAGAAGATTCAAGCGTCTAAGCTTGGGGATGCCCAAGGCATCCCCTTCTTCATCGACAACATTATCAGGTTCCTCCCCTGAAACTATATTTTTATTCCATCACATCTTATGTGTTTTGCTTGGAGCGTCGGTTTGTTTTTGTTTTTTGTTTTGTTTGAATAAAATGGATCCTAGCATTCACTTTATGGGACAGAGACACGCTCCGCTGTAGCATATGGACAAGTATGTCCTTGGTTTCTACTCATAGTATTCATGGCGAAGTTTCTTCTTCGTTAAATTGTTATATGGTTGGAATTGGAAAATGATACATGTAGTAATTGCTATAAATGTCTTGGGTAATGTGATACTTGGAAATTGTTGTGCTCATGATTAAGCTCTTGCATCATATGCTTTGCACCCATTAATGAAGAAATACATAGAGCATGCTAAAATTTGGTTTGCATATTTGGTTTCTCTAAGGTCTAGATAATTTCTAGTATTGAGTTTGAACAACAAGGAAGACGGTGTAGAGTCTTATAATGTTTTCAATATGTCTTTTATGTGAGTTTTGCTGCACCGGTTCATCCTTGTGTTTGTTTCAAATAAGCCTTGCTAGCCTAAACCTTGTATCGAGAGGGAATACTTCTCATGCATCCAAAATACTTGAGCCAATCACTATGCCATTTGTGTCCACCATACCTACCTACTACATGGTATTTTCCGCCATTCCAAAGTAAATTGCTTGAGTGCTACCTTTAAAATTCCATCATTCACCTTTGCAATATATAGCTCATGGGACAAATAGCTTAAAAACTATTGTGGTATTGAATATGTAATTATGCACTTTATCTCTTATTAAGTTGCTTGTTGTGCCATAACCATGTTCACTGGGGACGCCATCAACTATTCATTGTTGAATTTCATGTGAGTTGCTATGCATGTCCGTCTTGTCTGAAGTAAGAGAGATCTACCACCCTATGGTTAAGCATGCATAATGTTAGAGAAGAACATTGGGCCGCTAACTAAAGCCATGATCCATGGTGGAAGTTTCAGTTTTGGACATATATCCTCAATCTCAAATGAGAAAATTATTAATTGTTGTTACATGCTTATGCATAAAAGAGGAGTCCATTATCTGTTGTCTATGTTGTCCCGGTATGGATGTCTAAGTTGAAGAATAATCAATAGCGAGAAATCCAATGCGAGCTTTCTCCTTAGACCTTTGTACATGCGGCATAGAGGTACCCCTTTGTGACACTTGGTAAAAACATGTGCATTGTGATGATCCGGTAGTCCAAGCTAATTAGGACAAGGTGCGGGCACTATTAGTACACTATGCATGAGGCTTGCAACTTATAAGATATAATTTACATGATGCATATGCTTTATTACTACCGTTGACAAAATTGTTTCATGTTTTCAAAATCAAAGCTCTAGCACAAATATAGCAATCGATGCTTTTCCTCTATGGAGGACCATTCTTTTACTTTCAATGTTGAGTCGGTTCACCTATTTCTCTCCACCTCAAGAAGCAAACACTTGTGTGAACTGTGCATTGATTCCTACATATTTGCTTATTGCACTTATTATATTACTCTATGTTGACAATATCCATGAGATATACATGTTACAAGTTGAAAGCAACCGCTGAAACTTAATCTTCTTTTGTGTTGCTTCAATGCCTTTACTTTGAATTATTGCTTTATGAGTTAACTCTTATGCAAGACTTATTGATGCTTGTCTTGAAGTGCTATTCATGAAAAGTCTTTGCTTTATGATTCACTTGTTTACTCATGTCATATACATTGTTTTGATCACTGCATTCACTACATATGCTTTACAAATAGTATGATCAAGATTATGATGGCATGTCACTCCGTAAATTATCTGTGTTATCGTTTTACCTGCTCGGGACGAGCAGAACTAAGCTTGGGGATGCTGATACGTCTCCGACGTATCGATAATTTCTTATGTTCCATGCCACATTATTGATGTTATCTACATGTTTTATGCACACTTAATGTCCTATTCGTGCATTTTCTGGAACTAACCTATTAACAAGATGCCGAAGTGCCGATTCGTTGTTTTCTGCTGTTTTTGGTTTCAGAAATCCTAGTAAGGAAATATTCTCGGAATTGGACGAAATCAAAGCCCAGGGGCCTATTTTTCCACGAAGCTTCCAGAAGTCCGAAGACGAAACAAAGAGGGGCCACGGGGTGGCCAAACCCAAGGGCGGCGCGGCCCCACCCCTGGCCGCGCCGGCCTATGGTTTGGGCCCCCCGTGCCGCCTCTTGACTTGCCCTTCCGCCTACTTAAAGCCTCCGTGACGAAACCCCCGGTACCGAGAGCCACGATACGGAAAACCTTCCAGAGACGCCGCCAACGCCGATCCCATCTCGGGGGATCCAGGAGATCGCCTCCGGCACCCTGCCGGAGAGGGGAATCATCTCCCGGAGGACTCTACGCCGCCATGGTCGCCTCCGGTGTGATGTGTGAGTAGTCTACCCCTGGACTATGGGTCCATAGCAGTAGCTAGATGGTTGTCTTCTCCCCATTGTAGATGGTTACTAGTAGATGCTCTGGCCAAGTAGATGCTTGTAACTCCAAGAGGGAGTACTTATGCTCGATAGTGGGTTCATGCCTGCATTGACACCTGGGACAGTGACAGAAAGTTCTAAGGTTGTGTTGTGCTGTTGCCACTAGGGATAAAACATTGATGCTATGTCTAAGGATGTAGTTGTTGATTACATTACGCACCATACTTAATGCAATTGTCTCGTTGCTTTGCAACTTAATACCGGAGGGGTTCGGATGATAACCTCGAAGGTGGACTTTTTAGGCATAGATGCAGTTGGATGGCGGTCTATGTACTTTGTCGTAATGCCCAATTAAATCTCACTATACTCATCATGATATGTATGTGCATGGTCATGCCCTCTTTATTTGTCAATTGCCCAACTGTAATTTGTTCACCCAACATGCTGTTCGTCTTATGGGAGAGACACCTCTAGTGAACCGTGGACCCCGGTCCAATTCTCTTTACTCGAAATACAATCTATCGCAATACTTGTTTTACTGTTTTCTACAAACAATCATCTTCCACACAATACGGTTAATCCTTTGTTACAGACAAGCCGGTGAGATTGACAACCTCACTCGTTTCGTTGGGGCAAAGTACTTTGGTTGTGTTGTGCAGGTTCCACGTTGGCGCCGGAATCCTCGGTGTTGCGCCGCACTACATCTCGCCGCCATCAACCTTCAACGTGCTTCTTGACTCCTACTGGTCCGATTAAACCTTGGTTTCTTACTGAGGGAAACTTGCCGCTGTGCGCATCACACCTTCCTCTTGGGGTTCCCAACGGACGTGCCAACCACACGCATCAGCGCCATTCTTTCTTCTGTGGCCGCGCCTCCGTCTCCAATGTCTGCTGAATTTTCATGGCCAGATTGGGCCGTGCTTTCCTCAACGTGTACAGGTACTGCGCTTCGGCTTCCTCCAAGTTACGTAGCCGCTGAACCCTACGCTTCTGGGAATGACTGAGTCCATCAGGGCACCACCTTGGCCGGTGGTACCTATCTTCTTCTTCCTCTTCTGATTCCTCGAAGTCTTCATCTCGAGATGACTCAGCTCGTCTGCTCTGAGGTGGGAGAGGCCCTAGACGCTTGAACACTGAAACCTCACTTGTGTCCTTGCTCTGCTGTCTACATTCTGGGCAGTTGTCGATTGTGGGCAATCGGCTCATTCCTGAGTCCCAGCAGTGCTTAAAGAAAGGACAATCCCAGTGTCTGTCCATGTCTTCCTGCTCTCTTGATCTCCCTTTAGTGCGGCGTTCATATCCTTCGTCGTCTCTGTCATGTCGACGATGTTTTCTGTTATCTGCATCTGACCGATGATATCTGTTGTCATCTACGTCGTACCACTGGCGTCGGTCGTACTGGTGCTCATATTTGTTAAGGAGATGCGCAGATAGTGGTCGTTGGTACCGCACGCTTCTCACTTCTTCCTCGGTGAGGTATCGTCTGTTATCATATTGGGGCCGGTCGCGTGGATCGGCCTCCTTCTTATCCTTGCCACGAGAGTGACTGCTTTCTTCTTTATCCTTGCCATGGCGTTCTACAGGCCCTGCCATGTTAACCTCGAACGAGAAACCTGGCTCGCACCCCGTGGAGTGATTGAGCTCCACCATGTTGACGCCAGGAAACGGTTGCATGTCCACTTTCATGGCAAACTGTCCGAAGATTAATCGGCCTTGTTCTATTGCCATTTGAATCTGTCCACGCAACACTTTGCAGTCGTTGGTGACGTGGGTGAACGTGTGATGCCATTTGCAGTATGGTCTCCCGTTCAACTCTTGCACCGTAGGGATTTTATGGCCTTCGGGTAACTTCAGCTGTTTTTCCTTCAGCAACAAATCGAAAATCTGCTCAGTTTTGCTTATATCAAAGTCAAACCCTTTTGCAGGCCCTGGTTGTTTCACCCATTTGCAGGACACGGGTCCTGCCCCCCGAGCCCATTCAGCAACGGCGACTTCCTGATCTTCTGCAGATTCTTCAGCTTCTTCTGCCTCGACCAGGCCTATCGAGCGCTTGAACTTGTCTTGGTATAGTTCTGGGTGGCGCTGCTCATACAATATCAGTTTCTGGACCAAATGCGCCAGTGAATTGTAGTCCACTTGGAAAGTCAGATCCTTGAGCGGCGCTGCGAGGCCTGCCACGGCCAGCTCGACTGCTTCTTTCTCAGTTAAACGAACCGAATAACATCGGTTCTTGATAGTTCTGAAACGCTGAATGTACTCAGACACCGTCTCTCCCCGCCTTTGCCGCACCTGCGTCAGATCGGCAATGCCAGCTTCGGTAGCTTCTGAGTGATATTGCACATGAAACTGCTCTTCCAGTTGCTTCCATGTCCGAACTGAATCTGGTGGCAACGAGGTGTACCACCCAAAAGCTGGACCCGTGAGCGATTGCGCAAAGAACCTTACATGTAGCGGGTCGGACGCTGAAACCATGCCCAACTGTGCCAAATATCGGCTCACATGCTCAATTGAGCTAGACCCTTCTGATCCACTGAACTTTGTGAAGTCAGGGAGCCGATACTTGGGTGGTAGCGGGATCAGGTCGAATTCGTTGGGATACGGCTTGGAATAGCCGATTGTCCTCCTCTTTGGCAGGATACCAAACTGGTCTCTCAGGATTGCACTGATTTGATCCATGGTATGAGCTGCAGGGGCTGAGCTTTCATGACTCGTTCCAGTGGCATATTTAGCTAGCCACGCCTGTTTCTCGCCGTCCGCTCCGAACTCCCTCCCCGCTCCAGGTAATCCCTCCTGCTGTAATCTGGTTCGTGTGCGCCCAGTTGTTGCAGTCCGGCACGTATGTGCACACGTATCCATGTGGGATCTCTTTGGGTGGCTCATACAAGAATTGGTAATCGCCAGGATCACCTCCAACCTTGTAGACGACGTATGCCGGTGAACCTTGTTGCTGTGGAGCTGCAAGCGCGAATGGCAGTTGTGGTCTGGTGTGGAACGGTACTTCTCCTTGGTGAGTCCCTAAGGTAGGTCCTGACGGAGAATACTGATGCTTCATGATTTCCTGAACCACACGAAGCGCAACACGCTAAAAAGCGTTCACCAGGCTCTCAGAATGACGATGTAGAGAATGAGCCACCATATAATTGGTTTCCTGGCGCAGGGCTCTGGTGCGCTCCTCCGAAGGAAGAGACAGATCTACTCCATCGAGCACGCCTTCGGGTGTGAATCCTTTGAACCTAATGCCATGTGAACGGGTTTTTCGAAAGAGCCGATGAGATCGGCTTCGAAGAGAGCCTTAAGCTCATCATACTTCTTCTTGTGCTCTTCGGGTAGATCTTCGTACTTGACTCGGTTCGTCCGACATCTCAGCTGCGAGATGTTGACGTGGTTGCTGCGGATCGTCCCACCGGGCGTGCCGAATGTGTTGCCTCGCCAAAACCCACCGGCGAGCAGCGACGAGCAACACGAAGAGCCGGGAGGCTTCCAAGACGGCTGGTGGGCCCTGGTCCCTCGGTCGACGGCCTCGCAATGCTCTGGCACACGTCCTGGCGGTTGCAAGGGCGTGCCACCTGACCTATACCTGGTCAGGGAGGTGTTGGATCGCTTCGATTAGTTTCCTGCATGGTAGACACGTAAACATTAAATGAGCCTCGATCGGCTCTCAGGTTACCCTGCTCATCGGCTCAAAGAGCCGATTGACCCATGGTTCATGTTAGATCTTGCAATAACATGGGTGTCCTGCTTCATTAAAACTAAGCTAAATTGATCTACGACAGTTTAGGGTTTTCACCGTATAACCGGAACATCCTACACGTAGTTGAGCCTAGCAGATACGAAAGATGGTGGAAAACTAACCCTAAAAGAGGCCTAAAAACCAACGTAGAGTCGATTCCCGGAACATCCCTTCTAGGATCGGTAAGCCATACCTAGCGCACTACCGGATCGTTCAACCCGTTTGCAAGGCCTAACCATACGGATATCAAACTAATCCTTGCAGAACAAGGAGCAACTATAACAGATCAAATCTACTAAATAAAGATGAAGCAAGATGCCGCCCTTACACCTAAGATAGGTGTAAGGGCGGCTAGATATCGAGGGGCAGAATAGCTAAGCAAGCATATCAGAAGAACACCGATGCATGCCCCAAAACATCTACGATAAGTAGTGTTACTCGCCATCAACAAGGCTTCAGTACGAGCAACACCAGATAACGAATAAACCTATACTGCCTAGATCACAAGATGCGATCTAGGCAGCATGATGCTTACCCGGAAGAAACCCTCGAAACAAGGGGTGGCGATACGCCTAGATTGTGTTTGTTGTGAACGTGGTCGTCCTCCTTTCTCAATAACCCTAGGTACATATTTATAGTCCATAGACTTTCTATCTTTGGAATACACCTAACCGTGTACGAGCTAAACTCTATCTCTTAATTCTAAACTAAGATGCAATCTACTATAATATACAGATACACGGGCAATCTAGCCCAAACTCTCGTGCAAGGCCGATTTAGAGACACTCCACGTGTATATCCTCCAAGCCCATCTCAATTACGGCCCCTCTCCTGATTTGGCCAAAATCCGGTGATAACAGCAGCACTACCTTCGGGTACAGCGTCTTCAAATCACCAACTGCGTTGGCGATAGACAGCAGATTCGCCGAAGGATACCATGCGAGGACAAGGGCAAGTGTAAAACTGGCTCCTGCAAAAACCTGAGCTCGCACCAAGTCTCGAATTTTCTTGGTGTTCCCAAATTCAGACATCAGAGTCAACAGCGTGGGAGGGACCGCGTTCAAGGGGAACATCGTCTTCCAAATTACCCTCAGGGCTTTGTAGCACTTGTCGAAGAAATGATGGACCTATTGGACCCGATCTTGGAATTGCACGACAGCCGAAGCTTTCGAGTGCTCCCTCCAGAAAATTTCTTCGGCTGGTGACAGTTGAGTCAATGCGTTCACGCGCTCGTGAATTCGCTTGTTCTCTTCAGCACGGTTCAGGGCTATGACTAGCAAAGGAATTAATGGAAAGATCAGACAATATGTTCAACAAAGAATAATAAGCACAAGGACCAAGAAAACTTACAGTTCAAACTTTCAGTGGCCTTATGCAGTTCAGTAAGAGCATAGCGCTCTACGTCGGCTGCAATTTCGCCCTTCTTCCTGACAATGGCAGCCAAGGCATAGGTACTGCGCAGATCCTTTTCCATCTGCGCAATCCGGTCCTTCATGTGCTGGATCCGTTCCCCTTCAGAAAGAGCACCCGAAGAATCATCAACAAACGCAGGCACTGGGAAAATCTGTAAAGAACAGCGTCAAAGGTATGATGGGTTGCATCGCTTCAGCATCAGAATTAACCTCCCATCGGGAGAATGCAAGCATAAAATTCATAGCAAGGGTACACTAGCAAACATTGCTAGTACGGAATTTATTACAATCACAAGGCTTGTGACAGAACAATGTTTCACATCAATTCAAAATGAAGTTTGTTACAACAATCAAGGGGCTTGAGCCTGGGTCGATAAACTTGGGCCAGCCGATGTTCTCTTTGACGAAACCAGTTCAAGGAGCTGACGCGCACATGTAAGAGCTGACGTTTTGAAGGTGCTTAAATCAATGAACTGCCCATCTTGATCTTTTGGAAGCTCCCTAGACATCTTCTCAATGTCAGCCTTAAAGCCATGACCCATCATAAGTTGGAAGGCTAGGAGTGCACCATAAGTACGTGAAGTACATTTGAATACCTCTATAACGTCCTTGGTGTCGACTGCGAAGGCATCGATCAGCTGCCCCAGAGTCTTATCTTGATTAATCTTGGGGAAGATCATCGAGTGCATCCGCGCCATGGCACCTTTACCTTTATCAAGGAGCTCCCGTGTAAGCTGGTGCGCGGCAAGAGTCATTGACACACTGTTTGCCGGAGAGTTGTTCGGGACCTTATCCAAGGCATCGGCAGGGATGTCAGCGGCTTCTGCAAGGGAATGAAATGAGGAAAGTTACTATCAGAGGCTTGAATTTCCAGTGTAATAATCGACAGGGAAGCATAAAGAGAATTACCAAGCAAAGCTAAGGAAGATTGGCGAAGAAGTTCATCCTTCTCAGTCACCCGAGCTTCGGCAACCAGCCTGGACGCCTCCTCTTCCTTCAGCCTCTCCTTCAGCCTTGCCGAGCTCCTCCTTCGTGGAGTCGACCTCTTGGCGAGCAGCGACGGCTATTTTATTTGCACCTTCCAACTTCAAGGAAGAGGAGTTAACTTCCTTTTGCAACCGAACCTTGTCCGCTTCCGTGAGAAGTAAATTGGGAGGCGAAGGCCTCCAAGGAGGATATAACGCCTCGCAGATCCTTAAGGGAAGGGAAAAATAGACGTTTGACGAAGAATCGTTAATCAAGGCACATTCAGGAAAGATAGCTGTACGGTCGAGAAAGACTTACAGTTTTCCCTGAAGGAGGAGTTGCGGCGGCGACAGTCGAAGGGATATCCTTCCCCTTGGAAAGGGAGGAGGCAGTCGATACTTGAGCCGCGGGGGTTGCAGTAGGAGCCGAAGCTTCGGAAGCTGCGACGTTCGGCGGCATCAGATTTGGCCTTCTTACGTGGAGGCTCAATGAGACCTTCGACACTGCGAAAGAAAATGGTTAGTAAAAATTATGAGGAAGATACGAATGATGAAAGTATAATACAAACTCTAGGAAAAAGGCGCTTACAGGTCGAAGAGGTCGTCTTCATCGGCAAAGCCGCCGGTTGACCTCTTCACAGGCGGAGCTCTGACCTCCTCCACAGCTGCATTAATAAAGGCATCATGATCAGCGTCATCATCGCGCATTGATCCCGCTGTGTCGCAAGTATCGTTGGCTGGGGGAGGAGGATCGGCAAAGACAGACTTCGAATTTATCGGGTCATCATGTTCGGCGAGTATGAAAATCGACAGGAGTCGAGGAACCTCTTCCTTCGGAAGTGTCGTTTGGTAAATCATGCAAGTTTTCGAAACTATGGGAATCTGTCAAAGAAAGGAGTAAATGAGAACAATAGTAGTCGTGACAGCAAAGTGAAACAGGGTCATAAGAATATGAGGGAAAAGATTTACCTCTGTTAGCGGATGATCGGCATCAAGAGGAGTATAGGAAGATATCAACGGGATCGAATCTTCCTAGCTAAAGAGAGTGAGGCGACGAACTTCATCAAGCAGTTCCTTTTCCGATAGTTCAGCGACGTTTATCCTAGTTTCATCCTTTGGACCTGAGTACAACCACATCGGTCGAACCCTGGCCATGATTGGCTGGACTCGACGTTTCAAGAACACTGCAGCCACCTCTGTACCAATCATGGTTTGGCCGTCGGTCTCTTTGATCCGAAGAAATTTGGCGAATAATTCGTCGACTGTTGACTTTTCATCGGGAGAAAGAATATTCTTCCAAGAATGCCTAGGTTTGGCTAAAAGGACGTCGGCAAAGCGAGGAAGCTGGGACTCGGTTGTTGAGGAATTCTTAACATAAAACCATTTCAGTCTCCATCCTTGCACAGATTCTCTCATTGGAAAGCTGAAATAGTTGACCTCTGAGCGAACAACAAACCCAACTTCCCCGATGACAAAGGGTCCATTACTGCTACTGTATCTCTTTACGAAGAATATTTTCTTCCACAAACCAAAGTGAGGCTCGATGCCCAAAAACGCTTCGCAAAGGGTGATGAACACAGCAACGTGGAGGATTGGGCCGAGAAACCGCACCTGGGAGAATCACATCCTCCTCGTCGGAGGAGATTAGCCCAAGGCTTTGAGCCCTCTTCTCATCACGCTTTGTGATGGAGGACGCTAGCCAATCTCCGGGTTTGGGCGCGGCCACCGAACTTGGCGGCGCCAACGGCGTCGGAGTTGGAGGAGGAGCATCTAGCGCGCTTCTTTTCGGAAGGTTCGAGGAGGCCATGGCGGTGGCGCCACCGCTCGTGGAGCTGGCGGCGGTGCCGAGGTTCTTCTTCTTCACCATCGCAAGATGTGGACAAGATCTGAAAACGGTGGCGGCGGCGCGGCGGTTGAGAAAGGAAGAAGAAGGGCAGAGGATGCTACGATGAATATGAGAGAGTGCTAAGTATTTTTTCCTAAGAGATTTTAAGAAGAGGAAAACTTGAGGATTGCGTGAGCACGTGTCGTTGCTGCCAGTTCATTAAGAGGACCTTTTCTCCATCGATTGCGGAAATCGAGGAGGCACCTTGGAAACTGTACGAGGAAAGCGGATATTACTTAAAAACAGAGCCAGTCAGAGGTAGGATGGGCCCAACAGGTCGCGTCCTGTCTGTCAAGATCAAAGTAACAATAACGTCATCGGTGACGTCATGAGGAACACTCGAAGCATTCGAAGAAATATAAAAAATATCGGATGGTGAACTTGAGTCTACGCACGGATTGCAAGCATCTGTACCTAGACTCGGGGGTTATTCCCATCGGGAGCGTTGGACGCGTACCCGATAAAATGAGGACTCGAAGATATTCCTGTGAAGAAATATTTGGAGAAAAGGATGGAATGCTCAGCTCGAGTCTGCACCCGGTTACAAGCACCCGTGTCCAGACTCGGGGGCTACTCCCATCGGGAACGCTGGACGCGCACCCGATAGAACTTTTTTGCACTCCAGGATCATGCCCGGGGACTTGATTCTGTGTAGGGTGACGTTGTTTTGCCATCGGCAGTTAACCAACAAAAGTTGGGCACGTTACTTATTATCCCTTACGCATGGAAAACTTATCGAAGAAAACAAGCCTTGGTACAAATGTATCGGATGACCCATGAAGACTTGTAGCAAAACTTCGGCAGAGGAAAACGTTCGAGTGGCACAACTTGAGTCTACGCACGGAATGCAAGCATCCATACCTAGACTCGGGGGCTACTCCCATCGGGAGCGCTGGACGCGCACCCGATAGAAGCAGATGATGCTGATACAAGATGAACAAAACAATCAAGGAGAAGAACATCAGGTGGAGGCATGCTTTAGTCTCTACCCGAACTATCTTCGGCTAGACACTCGGGGGCTACTGACGTGGGCATAACCCTTCGGGTAACCGACATTGCCCTACCCTATACGATCTAGCTGGACGCCCATGAAGGTATTCGATGACAAGGCGGGCCAATTGGATAGCGAAACGGAAGATTCCTTGACAGGCAAGGCAAGGAAGGAGCCGAACAAGGAAGGTTTAGAGATAGAACTATTGTAAAATCTAGTCGTACTCGGTTAGACCTCTTGAGACCTGGCCTCCTATATAAAGGCCAGGAGAGGGGCTGCCGAGGGACACGTACAATCTTAGCAATCTTAGCCACCAGAAGTCTAGAGCTAGGTCGCCGCAGCACTTAGCCTCTCGACGAGATCTCAGCCGAACCCTTCGGCACCCCATTGTAACCCAATATTCTCATAATCAAGATCAGACAGGCAGGACGTAAGGGTTTTACCTCATCGAGGGTCCCGAACCTGGGTAAATCGCTCTCCCCGCTTGTCTGTGAACCGATGTCTCGTGTCAGCTTGCAGGATTCCATCAACCCTAAGCCCCTATCGGAGGGCATTGCCGAGGAGCACCCTTCTTTTCAATAACTGTGTCAGCGGCTTTGCAATTATACCGTACCGCGGCATGAACTTACGGTAATATCCGGTTAAACCAATAAATCTAAGGAGTTCAATGGCCCATGTAGATACGGCCATGCTTATGCTTGCATCGCCTGTGTCTTCTCCGCATCTGTGGCAACACTGTCCTTGGAGATGACGTGCCCCAAATACTCAATACAGTGTTGCACAAACGAGCACTTTGAATCCTTAACATATAATTGATGTTGGCGCAAACAAGCAAGGACCAAACGCAGATGAATTTCATGTTCCTGCAAGGATGCACCGTAGACCAACATATCGTCGAGGAAAATGATGACGAACTTACGAGCATAGTCGTTCATGAGGCACTGAAAAGTAGCTGGCGCATTGGTCAGACCGAACGGATTACACAGAATTGGAAATGACCGTGATATGTTTTGAACGTGTCTTCTCCTCATCCTCTGGCCTCATGCGAACTTGATGATAGCCCGCATGCAGGTCTAATTTGGAGAAGAAAGTGGCGCCCGCAAGTTCATCCAAAAGTTCGTCCACGGTTGGCAGATTGATGTTGTTCAAATATGCATAATTTTGATATTGAAATTTTCTGAAGATTTTCATATATTATTCAGATTTTTATGATTTAAAATGAATTAGTTATGAATTTCCAAACTTTTAATCATTTTAAATCAATTTCTGGAAAAATTCTGAAAAATATAAAAAGTATGACGGAGTGGACCCACATGTCAGGGTTATACTCATTTCTTCGAATTGATTAAATATCTGACAAGCCGGACCCACTCGTCATGATTTTATTAATTACAAAAAAGAATTTACATGAAAAGAAAACAAAATATGGCGTCATGTTGTTGTCAGCGTGGTGTTAGCATGGCCATGTCGACCACGAACTCGACGCTACAGAGCGCGTGGGCACACGCGGAAGGACGCGTTGGACGCGGGTGATCGAAAGATGGTGGTGTCGCCATCTATTGGCCACCGGAGCTTGGCCATCGATGATGTTCAGCGGCGGCGCGGACAGGGGCACAGCACGGGGACGCTACAAGGAGGAGGGAGAGAGACGAGTGCTTTTGGACGACCGTGTGCTTAGTGCTCACCACTAAGCGTACAGATGCGACTGCAAGGACAGGGGAGGCTGGAGATGACCGAATCGACGGCGATCGTTGGTGGTGAAGACACAGATGGTTAGCCTGGTTTCGAGCTTCTGCGGGCGGTTCCTTTGGCTAGGGAGGTATTGGCGATGAGGCAGAGCTCGTGGTATTCCCGGCGGGGCTCATGGAGGGCTGCAGCGGCGGCACGAGGCGATGCTGTGGTTAGGGTTTCGGGTTTGCTGCGAGGGGAACAAGGGACATGGGAAGTAGTGAGACAGCTAGGGTTCGTCGTGGCGTCGGACGGTCTCTTATAGCCGGTGGGAGGCGGTAGCGCATCACGATGCAGTCGAGCGGTGGCGCTGGTGACAACTAAAGGGGTACGAGCTGGCCAACTAGGCTGAGTTGGGCTGCGCGAGGAAGGGAAGGAAGGGAGATAAATTGAGCTGCTAGATCAACTAGGTTTAGAAACCTCCTTTTTCAGATTCTTCTCCATTTTTTCTATTTTAAAACCCCTTTTCTGATTTCAAAATCATTTGAAGATTCAAACTTTCTGAACTTTTCAAAATTACAATGGCCTTCTTGACATACTGAAGAAGGGCCACATATGTTGGTTTGAACATTTTGAACATTTTGAGCATTTCAAAATAGAGAGATTTAGACAAACATTAGGGGTTTCAAATTATTTCCTTAATGCAATTTTGTAAGGAAATTATCATTATGCTCATGATGCATACACAATTCCTAATTAGGTTTAAGTAAACCAGGGATGTTACATGGATCTCGAGGTCGAGACAGTGGCGATGCGCTATAGCAAGGGAAGCAGCAAAAGGATCACGAGACAGAGGACGTGAAGCAAGTGCAGGGGATTTGACGGCAGCGGCCTTATAGGAAGGGCTAATCTAGTGGATAAGTGAGCACGATGTAATTGTGGTCAACCATAATATAGAAACTATGTTTCTAAATATGTCTAGCATATGTTGAAAGATACGATCTAGGGATGGAAGACACGATCACTACGCACCCGTCTATGGACTGTTCATACTGCATCAAGATTCGTGCTAGCTCTTTTTTTTCTCTCAAATAACTTCTCATTTTTGTATCTACATCATACAATCTTTGAACTTGAAATTTTACAAATCACTTAAACATAACAACTAGAATGTAGGAAAAATATTTTTGAATTTTTTATGTCATTATGTATATGTATATTTCAAGAATTTATTTTGCATTTTAAAATGATTTGAAATTGAAAAAAAATCCAAACTATTTTTCCCACATTCTATTAGTTATTATTTTTGAATGACATGCAAAAAAATTCAAATCGAAATATTATGAAATTTGAGAGATATAAAAAAGAAAAGGTTAAAAATGTGATGGTGTGCAGAGCGCGCCTACTCAAGTTTTCCCCTAGGGATGAGGTGGTGATGGTGGTGAAATCATGCATTGAGCTACAGGTAGAAAAAAAGGTCATGCATCATACATGTTTCTTTTTACTCATATATATCTCGTTCTCACGCCAACGATCTGATGCACCGTTCTTTTATAAAATATATATATATGCCATCGCCACATCAGGCTAACGAATATGGAAGCAAGTAACAGACTGAAGCTAACTAATCATCATAACTTGTTCAACTATAAGTAGGAGTACATAGAATGCTAACGAATATGGAAGCAAGTAACAGACTAAAGCTAACTACTCATCATAACTTGTTCAACTATACGTAGCAGTACATAGAAATTAGAGACAGCTCTCATTATTCTGCCTTTTCTCCTTAGACCGAGAATGGCGCATTCGGCAATCTTGCACGTAAATTACTGCAACGGATGCTGCACACAACCCCCAGACAAAGGGTACGAACATTTTGCTGCTAGGCGACCTACAAAAAAAAAGAGTTAAAAACAAATTACAAATTGACAAGAAAACGTATAAGCCACACATTGTGTAATTACCATGGTGGTGGAGGGGATGTGGGTTCTTTCTTGGCCAAGCCTGCGGCGGAGGTAGGTGCTTGCTGCTACAGATGTTAGACGATTCTCGTTAATTAGAAGCAGTGACAGCCAGATGTTCTGATGGGATGTTTGGCTGGGTCTAGATGGAAGTATCCGAAAGAAAAGAATGGTAGATGAGATTATATGTACTGTACATATATCTGTAGCAAAATCTACGTGTGTTTTTTTGCTGGCACAGTCTTTTACCTCCATACATCCTACTTCCTACCTATCAAAGCCGGCTATGCTTAATCTGCTGTTTTCGTTTGGTATCAACGCAGATGCAGAAAAGAAAAACTATACAGTATCTGATTTTGCAAATTCAACAAGGCCAGGAACGAGTGCTTACCTTACTATTGTTCACCACATTTGGTGATTTGGAGGAACTAAACCGGCGAACGGTGCTCCCGCCATGGCTAATAGATGGGAACAACTGCCGCTGTTCCTCCTTGACGGCCGCCGTAAAATACGGCTGCGCTGTTGGCTGAAACGCGCCACCGCAGATCTTTCTCGCCGCAAATCGAAGCGCCGAAGTCATCAATTACCCAGTTCGCAATCTCCCTAGTTTTATTCTCGCCGACGGGTCTTGATCTTCTTCTGATCCCCTCCGCCCTCCTAGGCCCCGATAATATATTACCTGGTCCGGTTAGAGTAGGGTATCCGGTATCCGATTATAACACGGCCTGCTAGTACGGTAATACCAAACTGTGTCGTCCTCAATGGTTTGACCAGAAGAAATCCTTTGAGTGCTGCCCCAAAGACATCAAACAGTGAAAAGGGGAAGTGCTCTAGCAAACCCATTTTTTTTGCAGGTCATGCAGATTTTACAATTTTATTAGTCGAATTCGGATTCGTGCATACATTAGCGCGTCACCAAGCGCCTTCCTGCTTCCTGTCTAGTGTCTACACCTGGCCATTGCAGAATCAGTTTAGTAAGTAGACTTGATTATTCTAGCAAGAATTTGCATGCAGAATTTTTCTAAGTAGTTGGTCCTGCTCCTGCCATCTGGGTTTGCATTGACACTGTAGCTAGCTAGCTGCATTGCTATTTGGAAAGGTTGGTAGTGTGCAACCGAAGCGGTTTTTTGTCCAGAGGTTAGCACGACGGTGGTGCTGCAGTCAATTAATGATATTCCTTATGAATGCTTTCAGGCAATTCTATTATTTTGTTGCATATATTGTGCTTAAGAAAAGCACCGTTGACGTGATGAGCATAGTCTCAAATTAAGCTGAATTGGGGCAAGAAAATATTGCATTTGTTCTCAGCACGGAACCATCTGTAGAACTGTAAACTGGATGCTGCAGCTGTGTAGCCTAGCCCGCGGAAAATATCAGTCTGCATCACCAGCAGTCCAGCACACAACTGATACTACTTGATATTAATATACTCAAATTTTGGATGGGAATGTATACTTGGATATACGAATTTAGTGTGCATACAAGCACTGCAATTGCAGTGACACACGAGGTAATCACATGGTTGATCACAAAACATACGAGTGATGAGCACTTTGGTCACAAAAATTTAAAAGACGAGTCCGTTGGTCACTCGGGACTGTTTTATGAGCAAACTGGTCACTCCCGTCACTGCGCCGTTAGTCGTGATGACGTCACACGTTGGACTAGACCGTTGATTGAAGACAGTGCCCTATTTTTCGAAAAAATAATCATGTAGAATCACAAAATTATATTTGTCTATTTTTCTCTCTCTATTTCCCACTCACTGGTAAACGAACCCAACCAGGATGGAAAGTTTATCTGACATCATGACCCACATGTCAGATTTTAATATTTGCAGAAACCATTTTCCGAAAAGAATAAAAGGAGGGATGATGTCAGCATAACATCATCACATGAGAATCTCTACTGCCAACGGTCAATTTTGGGAGGGAAGCGGGCGGGGATGCACGACCTAGCACTTTCGGTGGTCATTCAGCTACCAGCGGGCAGCGGCAGACGTCATTTCATGTACGAATCTCAGTCAGTCAGCCTCGAATTCAATGCCATCACGTGTGGGAATCAGCGTCGTCAGTGTATCAGGTCTGTGTCGTGTGAAAGAGCCTGCCGTCATACCTGACGGAGGCACCCTCCACATCATCATGTCGTCGCGTCGTGGGGCGGCATGGCCTGCCGTGATCGATGGAGGAACGACGCGCGGGCGGTGGCTAACGTGCCGCTGTTGGCTCCGGCAGCAAGTCCACGCGTCGCTAGGGGGTCGTTCCACCACGGCTGTGGTGGCCTTTTCTACCAAATCTACTCGCAGGTGGTCTTTTTTGGCAATTCGTGATCCTTTTTGCCAAAATTTCTTCCAGATAAGGTGTGTATAAATTGGAAGTGTGGTACATTGCACTTCGTTAATTTGGCACTATGTGACACTTTGTTAATTTGGCTTAGGTCTGTTTGATAAGAGGGGTAGTTGCACACCAACAATAACCAGGTTAGAAGTCTTCTTCGACTCGAATTGAACGCCTATTTCTAAACCTGTCTAATATATATGGAAGATGTAGATAAATTTTGTGTGCACTGTTTTCTTTGTGGAGGCGTCTTTACTGGAGAATCTCTTTCATAGTGCAGGTATTGTCATTGATGATGATTATTCTCTGCTACGAGGCACTGATCCTTTGGCATGGTGATATTTTTTTAATATTAACTTGATATGATATATTCCCTTTCTCGAAAAAAGATAAAACTCTTCCGTATATCTATGGAAGACATAGATAAAGCCAAGAGTCTAAGGACGATGGTGAACTAGAACTAAGTTCATCATGCATTGAGCTACCAAGGAAAAAAAAAACACGGACATGTTGGTTAATGTCACTTGTAAAAGGTGTTTTGCATCAGAATGATCATCATAAATGTTTGAGACGAGCTTCTCCTCACGCTAACACTCTGATGCACTTTGCTTTAAATGAAAAAGTATGCATGCATCGACACCAGGCTATTACGAATATGGAAGCAAGTAACAGACTGAAACAAACTATCATCATATATAAGCATTGGTCAACAATAAGTACATAGAAATTAGAGACTTTTCAGTCGAAGCTAAATCATATTACATACGCGGCTATAGAACATATGCGACTCTAACTATTCTCCTTCTCAGAAGGATAGGGCTCCCATAGAAGGAAGTAACAAACTGAAGCTAACTAATCATCATAACGTGTTCAACTCTAAGTACATGGAAATTAGACACACGTTTTCAACGCCTTATCATGTAGCTCCTTCCACTCGAAAGTGTTATGACTCATCAGGTTGCTCCTTCGACCACCAGAAAGGCGGGCCATACATTAGTCGGCTTTCAACGTAAACTACGGTATAGCATGATGCTATACAGGTGATTGTGAAACCCCAGGGAAAGTGCGATTTTTTCCTACGCCACCTACAACGAATTAAAAACGAGTTAGAAACAGGATTATAATTTGACAAGAAAACATATAAAAAGCATTATAATATAATTACCATGGAGATGGAGATGTAGAAACCGATTCTGTCTCAGCCGCGCCTGCCGCGGAGTTAGGTGCATGCTGCAGTAGAATTTAGACGATTCTCGTTAATTACAAGCAGTGACGGCAAGCAGTTCTGATGGAATGTTTGACTGTATCGGAATAAAAAAAAAAAACTTGATTTGATTTTGCAAATTCAACAAGGCTCGATCGGAACGTGATCGAGTTGCAAATTCAACTATTGTTCACCAGATTTGGTGATTTGGAGGAGCTAAACCGGCGAACGGAGCTCCCGCCATGGCTAATACTAGATGGAAACAGCCGGCGCGGTTCCTCTTTCACGGCCGCTTTGGCTGCCGCCGTAAAATACGGCTGGGCACGACCGCCGATCTTTGTAGCCGCAGATCGAAGTGCCGAAGCCATCGATTATTCAGTTCGTAGACCTCCCTAGTTTTATTCTCGCCGCCGGCCGGGTCTGTTTAGGCTCCTTGATTCCTCTTCTTCTGATCCCCTCCGCCCTCCAAGGCCTCGATTGTATGTATACTACCGGCTAGGCTAGGGGGTTTCCAGCATCCGACTGTAACACAGCCTGCTATTACCAAACCGTGTCGTCTTCGGACTGGGATCCTCAGCGTCCAAGAGCCCAAGGAAGTCCAGAAAATGAGCACGGGCAGGGAAAACAGCTTCGCTGCCAGTCCGGCCGCCGCCTCTGCGCGAAAGGGAGGTGAGCCAGCCAGCCACCCTGGCTCACTCCACCCACCTACGGCCGCAACGGTTAGTACTTGAAAAGAAATTGAAAAGGTAAAACCTGAGCCATACATTACAAGTACATGGTTATACCAGCAAAAACTGAAATTTACAGCAACAGATCGGCAAAACAGCAGTATTACAAGGCTGTAAACAGCAACACAGTTAGCATAGCAAACAACAGCGGTTCAGTTAAGTTTAGCAAACATCAAGCTAAAAAGGAAAACCTGAGCCATACTTATGGGCGCGTGCTAGGCGTCGGTCGCCCGATCTGGGTGCAAAAAATCGGTTGCTTCTACATCCGTTCGATCATCATCATACGGTCAGGAACCAGGCCTTTTCTCGTCACGTCGCTTTCGCTGTCGCTGTCTACTGCGTTGTGCCAGGCGGGAGATGCATGTCTCGTCGCGTCGCTGTCTACTGCCAACCGGAGGTGAGATCCTACATGCCGTGTGATGATGGCAAGTGGGTCGAACCCCACCATGTGCTATCTACGTATAGACATATGTGCAGGCTTCTAGTGTGCACTAACTACAAAAAAGTCTAATTGCTACCGTTCCACACGCAAGCTACATGTAGAAGATGTTGTTTAGATTGGACAGTGCCGGATCGACCAAATTCATTGGATATTTACAACATAATTTTGAACTTTTTCAACAAAAAATAGCACATGTAGATTTGCAGCAAAAATTTAAAAGACACTATATGAAGATGGTTGACACAAATTCTTTGGATGTTTACAACATAATTTCTGATATTTTACAACATAAAATAGCAATTGTAGTATTGCATCAAAATTCACAGCAAAAAATACAAAAATATGATTTACACAAAATCATTTGAAGTTTACAACATAATTTTTAAAGCTTTACAACAAAAATTAGCCCTTTTGTATTCCAACAAAATTTCATAGAAAAAATATAGAAGATGATCAACACAAAATCGTTGGATGTTTACAACACAAAATCGTTGGATGTTTACAACACAATTTCTGAACTTTTACAACAAAAATTAAAAACAACATAAATCAGCAAAATAGTGCCAACAGTTGTAGAAAAGAAACTACTCCGAAAAATCCATTACCGGTCACTAGCTAGCAGCTTGGTACATGCATGCATGTAGTGCATGTAGCAATGTACTAGTGCATGTAGCAGGAAAAGTAACTAGAGCTAGAGGAGAAACCGATCTATCTAAATCTTGCTAGTACTACCAACCTAGCTGCGCCCGTGCATGCATGCATGTGACAAGTAGAGTCCGTTGCATACGATGAATAAAATACTACGTGAAGAGAAACTAGCTCGGTAGGACGCAAATGACGGGCGGGTTGACAAAATGCAACAGAACACACGGACCGCGCGGCGTTGAGTCGAGGCAACCGATCTTTTCCCCCGGATCGGTCGGCCGATTTCAAGTATTTTCCATACTTATGTAGGTCTCAACACTTCAATGCTACCACGCGTGCGCCTTTAATACATGGACATTCAGTTAACAGGTTTAGCAAACCAGCAGCAGAATGTTGAACACAATACAGACTCTTAGTACTAGAAAAATTATTGAAAAGGGAAAACTTGAGCCATGCATAATAAGGACATGTATAGTTGTTTATACCATCAAAAACTGAACTGATGTATCACAAGGATATATATATTGCCCAACAGAAATATGAACTGATGTGTGGCAAAGACAGATTATACAAGCAAACATCACTAAATTGTAGAACAGATATATTTCTACACACATATCTACCATGTTAAATAACTCAATTGCAGAGCTCAATTCTCTCAAATTGGAAAGCAAACATGACCCAGTTGCACATCACGCCACTGGATTTCACAGCACGTGAACTGAAAATTGAATGGTACGCCGCTTGTTACCTCAGCAGCGTGTGGAATCCAGTGGTGCCGGAGGTCATCGAGATGGGTCTGTCTTCTTCTCTTCCACTGCCGTTGGGCCTAATCCCTGACCGCGCAATTGTCATCCCTTCCGGTGCTGGCGGATCTCCGCCCTGCTAGCCGATGCGGCCAGCCTCCCTCTCAAAGTTTGATTCACGTAACAAATCTGCCGTCTTATGATTACATTGTATTGGTCTTGACATATCACAAGCCTAAGGTTAAGGCACCTCAGTTGTTGGAGATACATTACCTCCATGAGTAAGTCGCGCACACATTTCAATTCGAGAGAATTGATCTTTGTTACGCCAACAATCCTATTATGAGAAAAATATACCACTTTTCAATTTTTGCGGAGGGGTATGTCTTCAACACGGTGCCGGAAAAATTGATGGAGCCATGGGCCTTGCATCTAGAGAAGGTCCAATTCTTGCGCTAACTAGCAGAAATGCGATTGTGGAACTCAGCTCTCGGGAAATCTAGATATGAGTATAAAAATCCAGTCCTGTTCATCGGATCCGTTCCAGATTTGTAGCTGACAATATGCCTCTGAATACTTATATACATGGTTAGTACTATGGAGTAGTTTTGGGAAAATTGTTGGAGTTGGTCCACGCAATTGATTTTGTAGACCAGGTTCCATAGAATTATTTTCCATGGTTTTGGTCCTCCCACTATTTACGCATTCATCTTCCGGAAGCAATGAACATTTAACGCAAGTACAATTTTATACATGCAGTAATTGACACTTGGCACATTTAATAATTCCTCTAAATGTATCTTCTATGGTGCTGCTTTCAAATTGAAATAGATGTTGGTGAGATGCATGAATTTTTATTTCTTAGATTGACTTATCTAATGGTTAGCTTAGTAGTTGTATATTTTGGAAATTTTGTCATACTCTAGTTGCATGTAGGCTGGAATATGTAGAACTTGGTCGACTGCAAACTAAAATCTGAAGAAAAAAATGATGGTTACTCTAGGTATAGTGGCACCGGACACGAAACAATTGGTGGCTATCTCCTGTCTCTGGCGAATGGCAACATATGTCAACATTCTCACATGATTCAACATCTTTTTGCCTCAAGGAAACTAAGCAAATGAGACAGAAATGAGCATGGTAAGAAGAAAGTGAGCCCTAATTTTTCGTAACTATTATTATTTTTCCTCCTTTAATCTGAAAATAGTATGCTCACTCAAAAGCTAATGCACTATAATTGTCTCCACAATGTGAAAAGTTGGTTACATTTTGGTTCATGTCTTTCTTAATTTGCATTGCATTTTCACCGCTTTATACATTGTGGGCGCTAGTTAATATTGAGATATCTCTATCGGTGACTTCGTGAGGAATGATGGCAGAGCTGAGATCCGACGTGAAGTAAGTGAGCTAAGGCCGGCCCTTGAACAAAAGGAATTCGAGTGCGGGGTGGAGCTTAAAGTAGATGCTGAGATTCTTTGCAAACATAAAATAAGTTGTTTTACAACATTGCTTTTGCTAACTTTCCATCTTCCAGTTTAGAAGCGACTTAACTAATTCTCATGTATACTATACTTGCATTTGCAACTTGTTGCCATATGTTATGACTTTTTTTAGTACTTTTCCATAATTACATGCTAGCTATTTATAGTGATGCATTATGGGTCTTGAATTTTTCTATAAATGCCAATTGCATGCTTTCTTCATGAGGATTCCTTATGTATTGGTATGATTATTTGCATGTTTTTTATTAGTTGGTACGTATGATAATACTTCATGTCTATTATGTTTCTGTTGGATTATGAACGGCGGACAGATCTAGTTGGATAGTGATACACCTAAGGGGGTGATTCGAAGTAAGATATCCATGGATTATTTAGAATTGGTATGATTACTAATATGCTTTTTATTGGTTGGTATGATATTATTTCATGTCTAATATGTTTCTATTGGATTGTGAATGATTGGTAGATCTAGTAGGATGGTGATACATCTAAGGGTGATTTGAACTAAGGACTGGGGTGAATGGGTACTTCATTAACATCATATTCAAGCGATCTAACTTGATTGGATATCGATGCACATCCTAAGCTATAGATATATGTTGTGGTCCTAAACCCACTAGATGAGAACGTTTACACTACCACGGTATGGTAACTCAACTCTTTAATTGATGCACTAGATGCCTAGTACAACTCTTTAGTGACTACTTAAGTCTACTACACCTTGTTCATAGTCATTCTCACCCTTAAATACTTGGTATCCTTTAGCTTCCTCGCTACTTCTTCATTCTGTCTTAACAACGTTTGATTTAAAACAAGGGTCATCATCATATCCATCCTACTACAAATATCTAAGTTCTAGAGTTCTCTACAACTTTATCCATTCCCCAGATATTCTTGCTACAACTAAATATCTTACTCTAGAATTTTCATTGATTTATGGGTTCTCCATAAGTATTTATAGCTTGATAATTCTTGGATCTTCTACAAACTTCTCAAACATCCTCCTCATCGCTGACAGATCTATGCTTTACGCTAGGGTGAGGAAAATAGGCATACTATTTTTCAATACCACAAATGTAACATACCAATTTACAACTTATTGAGCACTAATAAATCGAGGTTGCAGTTGGACAATGCAAATTGAAGAGTACATGAAATCCCAAGTGTAGCAAGAGGTATATTCAACCCGGGTGGACAACAAGATGAGCCTTACCAGCCAAGGCATTTCCATCAACATGCATATGGTGCGAAGACCGTGAGGCCCACGTCACCAGGATAGGCCACACCACCTGAAGCCAACCAACATAAGATAATAACCAACCTTGCATGACACTCTAGTGGAGGCAAAGTCGTATTGGAGGAAATGGCTATACCTTGGCCCTAATGCTCCACATGATTTAACGTAATGGACTCCTGTCATTACACACATTAGTCGATGACTATAACTCCCATCTAGCCACCGCCATAAGGCAGACTTGGGACGCTGCCCTATAGGATATATTGTCAACGCATTAGACTGGGACATTACCATCACCTGAGCACACCATTCACCCATACTCCAACTAGCCACAAAAAGGAGTAGGTTCATATGGGGCGGAACATGTATTATTCTTTGTGGCTTGTGTGTGCTAACACATCGGATCTTGTCCTCATACCACCCTACAAATTTATGACAAGAATAGCTATTCAAAATTACAAAAAGAGAAAGAGGAAATAAGCTAACACCTTGAAAGAAGCAAAGAGAAAATAAGTGGTTGTGCTCGGGTTGCCAGGCGGTTGTCCTAGATTGCGTACAGGGACTACCCGTCTACGCCCTAATACAGTATCGACATGCATCCCTCGATTGGTGGTGCCACTGAACTTTGAAGTCTTGCAGTTCCACCATGGTCATCCAATAGCTAGGGACTAGGTTCGTATTATACTACGAGCGTTGCATTGTTTTCCCCGACGAGCGGTACTTTGAGACACTGGTTGGTATTTGGGAGGCACCGAGGGAGAGTGATTAGTTTGTCATTGCTAGATCATTTCCTTCCTTGGGCTTAAACGATTGTTTCCAGTTTTTAGATACTATATAGTTGAATGATTGCGTTGCCGCTGCCTGTTAAACTTCGTTTATCGTAGCACATGCCTAATAAAAACTATCGATGTGTATTCGACTAACTGCGGTATGTCCGAGATCAACCCAACAACATTTCATAAATAAAATGTCCTTAGGAGGAAGTCTGGTGATGTAGGGGTTGGGAGTATGGTAATCTAGTTGATGCCTCGAGCAAGAATAAACACTAGTAGAAAACCTCTCATCAATACCGGTTCCAGAGGGGCATTCGTACCGGTTGAGCAACCGGTATAAATTATCCGGCACTAAAGCCCCCCCCCCTTTCGTACCGGTTGCTTACGAACCGGTATAAAAGGGGCCTCCACGTGGGCCACCAGGAGAGCTCGGGGCCAAGGAGCTTTGGTACCGGTTGGTAATACGAACCGGTACCAAAGGTTCCCACCCGCGGCAGGGAATTTGCCCGAATCTGCGCCGCGGCAGAATTGAAGTTTTAGGGTTTTTGGAGGGGTTTAGGGATATCGGTTTGTTTCATATCGCGTTGATGCACCGAAACGCGTTTGGGTTTAGGTAGTACATGAAGATCAAGATGATGCATAGCAAGTTGGTGCATATAATATAACACACATGTAATTGCATAAGATCGCAAATTAAGTAGCACTATGCATGAAGATTGATCTTCATGCATAGTGGTACTCTCCGAGGCGTACTCTATATATGTCTATTACATGTAGCATAGTGGTACTCTTCGAGTCAACTATATATGTAACATGTACATCTTCATTCATAGTGGTACTCTGCGAATGGTGGTATGACGTCCCGAAGGAAAAATCCCGTCAATTCCTCGCCTATTGCTATGAAGCGGTCATCGATTGAGAGCTTGTTCCACTTTTTTGCCAACTATAAAAGAATAAGATACAAATGAATACATGAAACAACTATTACTGAAACTCAGCACAACTTATGATAAGAAAACAAATTTGTGAATATTGTTTTCGTACCTCTTTATTTCTTTCATTATTCATTCTCTCGCTGACAATTCTGTGGATGTACTCGCAAACGTAGAATCCACGAGAGATCAGTCCCTTACGGTTGTTGCGGGCATTTCTTTACAAGAATATAATTCAATCAAACAATAGTCAAGTATGATAATTAAAGGTGTGTGGACCTAGGTAGTACTACTTACTTTCGCACGCCATCGCAGCTTCGGTGTCCATTCATGGGAGTTATCTTCCTTGATGAAAGTTTCCCATACGCTGCCCGACAAAAGAAAATACATAAAAGAGTTATCAATTAGTTCATAGCAGGAAATTAACGAAACAAACCGATAAGAATTAAAATTACCTTTTGAGCATTAAATAACAAGACAAGTATAGTTCCGATTTTTTGCTTAGTGAGTCAAAGACTTCAACTTCTCCAATTTGCATATTGATGACGAGAAGAATAAAGTGAAACCTACGCACGTTTAAATATGTAGTGTCATATATATAAGTCATTAGTTAAAATTTTGACATACGGTGAGCAAAATATAATGTGTTATAAGACAGTAAGACTCACTCGAAGTTGTAAGGCCAAATTATTAGCCTTTTGTCACGTTGTCGCTTTAAAAACCTTAGCAAAGTCTCCGGTGTATCCTTGTTATAGAGGGGATCTTCTATGGTTTTAACATGCATTGTGTGCGGGTCAATGAACCCAATGTCCGTGATTTCGTCCCTTTTGCATTCGAGCATCTTCGATCTACATAATATAGCGCACAAAAGATTATAATCTGCAGACAATGATGAGCTGAGCTAAAGACTTCTCAAATTAAATAAATCACTTACAGACAATAGGAACTGATGATAGATTTGTCGAGGGCCCGGAGATTGTATAACTGGAAAAGCTCGTTGAAGTCAACTTCACACAGTATTCCTGGAAGTAGTGCTCTTCCCTAACTCGCACCATGATAGTCTCGATCCCTTCCTTTGAGGCATTAAGGTACCACGAATGCAAGTTACGCATACATGTTGGTAGCTTCCTGAGATTCTCGACCAAATCTTTCCCTTGAACAAATTGATATGCCTCGTTCAGCGAAGGCGTAATCGGTTGTGTCTTGTCGAGAACTTTGAACGGGCTTCCCGTCAAACACCTTGAGAGGGGCGACCGATTGAACGGGTTGTTGTCCGAGCTGGTAGACTTGGTGTATCCCTTTTATCTCCCTGATACCCGATTGAACGGGTTTTGTCGCCTCGATCATCTTGTCATACGACCTTTCAATAGAACGCCTATAGTCAGATGGCGGCGATGGTACAGTGTCATATAGATTCTCAACGGTACGTACAACTTTCACCGGATCTAGTGTCTTCTCGAAAGGTATCTCTGGCACTTTCGATGCAAAAAAAAATTTCACCTCGGCCTGAACGGCTTCCCTGTTTTCCTCGACACTTTTTTCCCAAGGTAACTTCTCAATGGGCGGCTGTGGTTTCTCCTTTCTAGATCTCTTCGTGGGCGGCGTACCGTTCCGCTTAACGGACGTTGTCTTACGCGGAGGATCTCGAGATGGTGGACTCACGCTGGGGTCCCTCTCAGGTAGGTGTGGACTTGGCTGCTCACGAGGACTGCTACCAGGAGGAGTCGATGGCATTTGCTGCTCATGTGTAGGAGTCGGTGGCCTTTGCAAAAGGACGACGTACTTCTTCGGCCATAGGGCGAAACCGTGCTTGACATCGGCCGTTGTCCTCTCATCTTCACCTCTAGGAATATCAAGCTCCACTGTTTCAAAACCCGGAACAACTTCATCCACCCCGACACGAACACAACCAGGTGGAATGGGCATATGATGGTGCATTGCTCCATCTTCACTTGGGTACACATAGCCGACCTCCACCTTAACGGACGCGGTCCTGAATAACATATGTAGCTCGCAATCTGTCTTCTCTGTGACATAATCCACGGGGTAGCTTCCTCCACATCCGTCAAGATGCGAGGAACCGACACTGCTTCTTCGCTGAGATGGGGCAGCATCGGCTTGTGGATCCTGTAGAAATAGCGCCTGATCAGGTGCCTTCTGATTTTTCTCAAGCGCCTCCACCCTATTTAACAATTCCGCTAACGTGTCGGCGTCCTTCTTCTTCTTTCGCGAACGGCTTCTATAAGTGCCAGCGCTGTCCGGCCACGCTTCCTTCATGGTGAGACCTGGGCGAGCTCGTACCCGTCCAACGTGTTCAGGGTTCCCCAGAGCGAGTGTTAGCTCGTCATTCTCTCTATCGGGAATGTACTCTCCCTTTCTGACCTTTTCAATTGCATCTACAAGCTTCGGTACGATTGCCTCAATTTTTTCCTTCCATTTTCCCTTCGCAACGATCAGCCCTGTCTTTGGGTCCAACCCTGCCCCATGAGCGAACAACCAGAACTTGGACCGTTCGGGCCAGTCCCATGTCTGTGGAGTGATTCCTGCATTCATCAGTTTATTTTCAAACGATGTCCACTTCGGAATGGCACTCTTGTAGCCACCTGACCCCAAATGATGCGGAAGTTTCTTCTTTTCCAGCATTTTCGGTATTTTTCTTCGATCGGGACACAAAAGTAGACGATTGCTTATACTCCTTAAATGCGGGCCAGTGATCTTTTATCTTCACTAGATTATCATCGAATACTGGATCTTCATTCTTATATTTGTCCCATAAAATTTTCTTCCAGGACTGGAATTGTATGGCCATCTTCTTCCATGTCCATTCCTTGACTTTATTCTTCTGGCCTTCTGTCATGTCTTCCGGTAGGCTGAACTTTGTCAGTAGCGTGTCCAAATGAAAAGTTTTCATCGTGTCATTGACATAACTAGCACCACTCTCCGCGTTCTTCGGCTTATGCCACTCTTGAATGCTGATCGGTACATGGTCCCTAACAAGAACTCCGGCTTGACTTGTAAATTTGCGGCAAAACTCTTTGGGATGCTCTGGTTCACCATTAGCCTTGAATGCCGTGAGGGCTAACCTGCCCTCACCCTTTAGCAGTTGCGTCGGGCCTCGTTTTGATCGAACAGACTTGCTCGATGATCCAGAAGGCTAAAAGAAAAAATTATTCGTTAATAAGTGCCATACAAATAAATGAATGCATCTAGGGATGAACATAGACTAATTGATACATAAATATACACCTCACCGGAGTTTGTGATGGACACTTCGTTGTCTCTTCTAATTTGTTCAGACTCAAGTCCCTCGCCGAAATCATTCAGAGAGTCTTGGAACTCGTTGTCATCTCCATCGGGTTCCGTACCACGGGCACTATCATAGATCAATTTCTGCACCGCTTCTTCCCCCTCCTCATCTCGGACGAAGGTGCCGTCCTCCATACCTCAATGTCACTGCAAAATTAAGAAAGCAATTATATTCCATTCGTCATGTAATGTGAAGGAGATATGCTCTAGAGGCAATAATAAAGTGGTTATTATTTATATCTTTATGTTTATGATAAATGTTTATATATCATGCTATAATTGTATTAACCAAAACATTAGTACATGTGTGATATGTAGACAACAAGAAGTCCCTAGTATGCCTCTTAAACTAGCTTGTTGATTAATGGATGATTAGTTTCATAATCATGAACATTGGATGTTATTAATAACAAGGTTATATCATTATATGAATGATGTAATGGACACACCCAATTAAGCGTAGCATAAGATCTCGTCATTAAGTTATTTGCTATAAAGCTTTCGATACATAGTTACCTAGTCCTTATGACCATGAGATCATGTAAATCACTTATGCTGGAAAGGTACTTTGATTACATCAAACGCCACTGCGTAAATGGGTGGTTATAAAGGTGGGATTAAGTATCCGAAAAGTATGAGTTGAGGCATATGGATCAACAGTGGGATTTGTCCATCCCGATGACGGATAGATATACTCTGGGCCCTCTCGGTGGAATGTCGTCTAATGTCTTGCAAGCATATGAATAAGTTCATAAGAGACCACATACCACGGTACGAGTAAAGAGTACTTGTCGGAGACGAGGTTGAACAAGGTATAGAGTGATACCGATGATCAAACCTCGGACAAGTAAAATATCGCGTGACAAAGGGAATTGGTATCGTATGTGAATGGTTCATTCGATCACTGAAGTCATCGTTGAATATGTGGGAGCCATTATGGATCTCCGGATCCCGCTAGTGGTTATTGGTCGGAGTGAGTACTCAACCATGTCCGCATAGTTCACGAACCGTAGGGTGACACACTTAAAGTTGGATGTTGAAATGGTAGAACTTGAATATGGAATGGAGTTCGAATATTTGTTCGGAGTCCCGGATGAGATCCCGGACATCACGGGGAGTTCCGGAATGGTCCGGAGAATAAGATTCATATATAGGAAGTCATATTCCAAGTTTGGAAATGATCCGGTGCATTTATGGCAGGTTCTAGAAGGTTCTAGAAAAGTCCGGAAGAAATCACCATGGAAAGTAGAGTCCCGGAGGGACTCCACCTTGCATGACCAGCCAACCCTAAAGGGAGGAGTCCAAAGTGGACTCCCCTAGGGTGGCCGGCCAACCCACCTCAAGGAAAGGTGGGAGTCCCACCTTGGGTAGGACTCCCTCCTTGAGTAGGTTTTCCCACATATGGGAGGTTTTAGTGTTGGGGTCTTATTCGAAGACTTGGACTAGAACTCTTGGTGCTTCCACCTATATAATGAGGGGCATAGGAGAGGGGGGCTGATCACTTTAAGCCTCAGCCTTGGCCGCACCCCTTAGAGGGCCGGCGCCCAACCCCCTCTCTCCCCAAACCCTAGTGGTCTCTCTTCTCCACCTCATCCCGCACGCTTAAGCGAAGCTCTGCCGGATTTCTCCACCACCACCGACACCACGCCGTCGTGCTGTCGGATTCAAAAGGAGCTACTACTTCCGCTGCCCGCTGGAACGGGGAGGTGGACGTCGTCTTCATCAACAACCGAACGTGTGACCGAGTACGGAGGTGCTGCCCGTTCGTGGCGCCGGAACCGATCGTGATCAAGATCTTCTACGCGCTTTTGCAAGCGGCAAGTGAACGTCTACCGCAGCAACAAGAGCCTCATCTTGTAGGCTTTGGAATCTCTTCAAGGGTGAGACTCGATACCCCCTCGTTGCTACCATCTTCTAGATTGCATCTTGGCTTGGATTGCGTGTTCGCGGTAGGAAAATTTTTGTTTTCTATGCAACGTTATCCTACGGTGGTATCGAGCCGTGTCTATGCATAGATGGTTGCACGAGTAGAACACAATGGTTTGTGGGCGTTGATGCTTATGTTATCTTTAGTTTGAGTACTTTGCATCTTTGTGGCATAGTGGGATGAAGCGGCTCGGGCTAACTTTACATGACCGCGTTCATGAGATTTGCTCCACGCTCGACATGCAACTTGTATTGCATAAGTGGCTTTGCGGGTGTCTCGTCTCTCCTACTATAGTGAAGATTCAATTTACTCTTCTATTGATAACACTAGTATCACCGTTGTGGTTCATGTTCGTAGGTAGATTAGATCTCTCTCGAAAACCCTAAACCACGTAAAATATGCAAACCAAATTAGAGACGTCTAACTTGTTTTTGAAGGGTTTGGTGATGTGATATGGCCATAATGTGATGATGAATATGTATGAGATGATCATTATTGTATTGTGGCAACCGGCAGGAGCCTTATGGTTGTCTTTAAATTTCATGTTGAGTAGTATTTCAAAGTAGTTGTAATAGTTGCTACATGAGGTGAACAACCATGAAGACGGCACCATGAACCTTGACGCTACGCCGACGATGATGGAGATCATGCCCGTTGATGATGGAGATCATGTCCGTGCTTTGAAGATGAAGATCGAAGGCACAAAGACTAAAGGGCCATATCATATCACATATGAATTGCATGTGATGTTAATCCTTTATGCATCTTATTTTACTTAGATCGCGACGGTAGCATTATAAGATGATCCCTCACATTAATATCAAGATAATAAAGTGTTCTCCCCTCGTATGCACCGTTGCAACAGTTCGTCGTTTCGAAGCATCTCGTGATGATCGGATGTGATAGACTCAACGTTCACAAACAACGGGTGTAAGCCATGTTGCACACGCGGAATACTTGGGTTTGCTTGACGAGCCTAGCATGTACAGACATGGCATCGGGACAACGGAAACCGAAAGGTTGAACACGAATCATATGGATGATATGATCAACATGTTGATGTTCACCATTGAAGCTACATCATCTCACGTGATGATCGGTTTTGGTGTAGTGGATTTGGATCGTGTACCACTTAACAACTATGAGGGATGTTGTATTAAGTGGGAGTTCATTAGTAATTAGATTAAAACATGAACTAATTATCATGAACATAGTCTCGAGTAGTATTTTGAATTAATTTTGTAGTATTGGCATCCGTATTCTACCATGCGCTAGTCTTGTAATTGAGATAGAAATACTGTTAAAATCTGACAAGAAACTTTACGGATTGGTACCGTATTGTTAAAGAATGAAGAATTGATTAAGTCCTATTGCAAACTTTTAGTAAACCTCATATTGTTGATTCAAAGAGCTAAGGTTTCAATTAGTACCTAAAGTTATCTTGTCTCCGTCAAACTTGAAGTTCAAATTTGTTTGAAAAGTAAGGAGCTGAAAATTTAGTTTTCAGAAATAATCAAGGTATGAGATATATGTGATATCTAAGACCTTATTGCAAGATGATAGAATATATTTTTGGTGAGATTACATAAACTCATAAGTTTTATGGGAATGTATGAAGGTTGAAGACGCCAGGCGTCACAATCCTCCAACTATTGGGGCACTAACGATATTCGCATATCCATGAAGTTATCATCCTTAGTATGCACCGTTGCTAAGACTCGTCGTATCAAAGCATCACGTGATGATCGGGTGTTATAGATTCTACGTGTGCTTACAACGGGTGCAAGCCAGATTTGCACATGCGAATACTGAGGTTAAACTTTATGAGCCTAGCATGTACAGACATGGTCTCAAAAGTTGTCATGAATTGATGGATAAAATTATGAGTGAAATTGTTCATCGTATTACAAAGTTACTAATAAGTGAAATCTAGAACACTTGTCATATGATGATCAACTTCAAAGTAAGAACCTCAAGGTTATTGGTATTTGACCAACAAACCTAGAAGTTATTGATGTTGAAGTGTTTTTCTGAATAATGAGGAAAGCTAAAAGAGAAACCGCAAAAGATATTCGGCAAAAAGATAAGAAAAGACTAGAAAGTCTAGCTCAGGTGTATATAAATGATATACATGTTATGGTTGTATTCCTAGTTAAGTCATACAATGAAATTCTTGGGTATTAGTACTATATTGGTTGGTATGAAGTGTCATACACAACAACGCAATACAAGAATACAATGGCCTAAGTGACTGACAAGGAATATGATAAGAATGCACGCCTGGAACAAAATAAGGTGTTATTATGTTCGTCATTAGCATTCTATCTAGCCCTTAGAATTTTTAATAAAGAACTTAATAATTGTTATTTTGCTCTGGTCAAATGAAAACAATGAGTTGTTTAAATTATGACATTACTCCATGTACAATGGATAAGTTATTATAAATCTTAATGGTGAAACACACATACATAACACTGACACTAAAAATGCCATAAGGCAAATGATTTGAATTCCACTTATTTGTGGAACTGCCATTTAGGTCATGTTAGAAAGGAACGCATGAAGGAACTCTATGCAAATGGATTTTTGGAGTCATTTGATTTTTGAATCATTTGGCGCTTGCAAATCTTTTCTAAAGAGAATGATTAAAATACCGTTCATAGGCCAAAAGTTGAACGGGCAACTAACTTAGTGGAAAAATACATGATGATGTATGTGGTTCATCGGGCATAGTTGTGTGCGGGAGATTCTTCTACTTCATGAAAACTTTCAACAATGAATTGAGTATATATATGTGGATATATTTAATAAGGAAGAAGTTTGAAACATCTGAATGGATTCAAATAAATTTCAGCATGAAGTGGAAATCATCGTAATAGAAAAGTCAAATATCTATGATTGGATCATGGTGGAAATATTTGAATTACGAGTTTTACCGAACATCTAAGAGAGTTATGAAATTGTTCTACAACTCACATTTCTTGGAGTATCATAATGATGATATAGTATCCAAGATATGTATCCAAACCTTGTTGGATTAATGATGAGATAAAAATATTATGACGCCATTATATTTTTGTGGATTATGCTTTAGTGACTACCGCTTTTACACTAAATAGAGCATCATCATGATCCGTTGAAATGACACCATACGAGTTATGGCATAGGTAAGAAACCTCGATAGTCTTTTCTTAAATTTTGGTATGCATAGCATAAGTAAATAAGTTTACAACCAAAATCGGATGAATGTCTTTGTTGGTTATCCCAGAGATTTGATTGGGAATTCTTCCCACGAGACAAAGACAAAAGTGTTTGTCAATGTTTCTTATTTCCGAGAAATTGTTTCTAGTGAAGTATTTGAGTGGGAGGATAATATAATTTGATAAGGTTTATGAACCTGAGCATAATGATCAGAGTAGCGCAGCATCGGAATTGGTTTCGGAAGCGGCCACAACGATCATGGCTCCCATGACTACAAAGTGTTTTAGTCATGGAGATCGAAGTACATATTGAACCTTGTAGGTATGGTTTACTTTGTGATCAAATAAATGATTTGTGGACAAAGGATTGATTTTGAACAATGATAAAACCAACTACAAACAAAGAAGTTATGATGGGCCATGACTCCGTTAAAATGGCCATACGCCATGAAATCCATAATAGATGAATACTTTTTGAAAGTAAATGGATCTATAGACTTGGATGAAATATCCTTAAAAGAAGCTCGACTTGTCGAAAAATTGTTTACGACAAAGTTCAAAGAGTTGACTACGATAAGATTAGATCTTCCGTAGCAATGCTTATAGTCTATGTGGATTATTCTAGTAATCACTACATATTTCTTTTATGAGATATGCTAGTAGGATGGCAAAATACACTACTTAACGAAGTATGTATACAAGATACAACCAATTGTTTTGCTAGTCCGTAGAATACTAGATATGTATACGAACTTCAATTGGATGAAGTGAGTATCACGGAGTTGGAATCTTCACCAAGATGAAATAGTCAAAGAGTTTTTGATTTCATCAGAGACGACGAAGAGGCTTGCATTTGCAAAAAATTAAGTGAGAGCGCTGAGACATATTTATAATACTTATGTAGATGACATATAGTTGGTTATAAATGATGTAATTATATACTTGATTAAAAGGTTTCATTGAAAATTAAACTTCAATGAAAGGATATGGACTGAAACAAATTTAGTGTCAAGATCTATGAAGATAGATTGAAACACATAAATAAGTTTAAGTCAAAGTACATAGAATAGATATTGAAATGGTTCAATATAGAAATATTAAGAAAATATTCTTGTCATGTTAAAGTTTTAACAAGACTTGAGTGTATCTGACACTCAATGAGTAAAAACACATGAGTGATTATAGATCACGAATAATATGTACACAATCAGATATCATGTGCTATAAAGTGTTATGAGCATATACCAGAATGATTCATATAAGGCGCCTTCATATAATGATCATTGGACGACAGTAAGAATATCCTTGAGTACTTTAGAAGAACTAAGGATATATATATATATTTTTGTATGAAGAAATGACAAACAAATCGTTGTAAGTGTTACACAGATATTGGTTTTGTCACATATAAAATACAAATTCAATCTCAAATTAGACTAAGTGTTGTTTAAAAAGTAGCACAATGAGCTAGAAGTTGTCTATGCTAGATTTAGAAGAGTTCTAAATATTGTGACGGATTCTACAAAAGAAGGCAGAGTATGTCATTGTTTTGACAATGACATAGGATGTTAAGTCAAGAGGTTCTTTGAGAACTTGGTGTAGTTCCGACAGAGTCAGAACTTTGAAGCTATATTGTGTGTGACAATATTAGTGACATATTTTAGACCGCGGAATTAAGGTTCCACCAGAAGATCAAAACATATTTAATGCCAACTCATTTGGAAATGAGTGATGCGTTGAGACGCAAATGAATTACAAAATACATACGTTTCTGAACGTGTCAGATCCGTTGACTAAAGCTCTCCCTAGGGCAAAGCATGACCAACACCAGAATGCCATGGGTGTTAGGTATATTACAATATAATCTAGATTATTGACTCTAGTGAAAGTGGGAGACTGAAGGAGATATGCCCTAGAGGCAATAATAAAGTGGTTATTATTTATATCTTTATGTTTATGATAAATGTTTATATATCATGCTATAATTGTATTAACCGAAACATTAGTACATGTGTGATATGTAGACAACAAGAAGTCCCTAGTATGCCTCTTAAACTAGCTTGTTGATTAATGGATGATTAGTTTCATAATCATGAACATTGGATGTTATTAATAACAAGGTTATATCATTATATGAATGATGTAATGGACACACCCAATTAAGCGTAGCATAAGATCTCGTCATTAAGTTATTTGCTATAAAGCTTTCGATACATAGTTACCTAGTCCTTATGACCATGAGATCATGTAAATCACTTATGCCGGAAAGGTACTTTGATTACATCAAACGCCACTACGTAAATGGGTGGTTATAAAGGTGGGATTAAGTATCCGGAAAGTATGAGTTGAGGCATATGGATCAACAGTGGGATTTGTCCATCCCGATGACGGATAGATATACTCTGGGCCCTCTCGGTGGAATGTCGTCTAATGTCTTGCAAGCATATGAATAAGTTCATAAGAGACCACATACCACGGTACGAGTAAAGAGTACTTGTCAAGAGACGAGGTTGAACAAGGTATAGAGTGATACCGATGATCAAACCTCGGACAAGTAAAATATCGCGTGACAAAGGGAATTGGTATCGTATGTGAATGGTTCATTCGATCACTGAAGTCATCGTTGAATATGTGGGAGCCATTATGGATCTCCAGATCCCGCTAGTGGTTATTGGTCGGAGTGAGTACTCAACCATGTCCGCATAGTTCACGAACCGTAGGGTGACACACTTAAAGTTGGATGTTGAAATGGTAGAACTTGAATATGGAATGGAGTTCGAATATTTGTTCGGAGTCCCGGATGAGATCCCGGACATCACGAGGAGTTCCGGAATGGTCCGGAGAATAAGATTCATATATAGGAAGTCATATTCCAAGTTTGGAAATGATCCGGTGCATTTATGGCAGGTTCTAGAAGGTTCTAGAAAAGTCCGGAAGAAATCACCATGGAAAGTAGAGTCCCGGAGGGACTCCACCTTGCATGACCAGCCAACCCTAAAGGGGAGGAGTCCAAAGTGGACTCCCCTAGGGTGGCCGGCCAACCCACCTCAAGGAAAGGTGGGAGTCCCACCTTGGGTAGGACTCCCTCCTTGAGTAGGTTTTCCCACATATGGGAGGTTTTAGTGTTGGGGTCTTATTCGAAGACTTGGACTAGAACTCTTGGTGCTTCCACCTATATAATGAGGGGCATAGGAGAGGGGGGCTGATCACTTTAAGCCTCAGCCTTGGCCGCACCCCTTAGAGGGCCGGCGCCCAACCCCCTCTCTCCCCAAACCCTAGCGGTCTCTCTTCTCCACCTCATCCCGCACGCTTAAGCGAAGCTCTGCCGGATTTCTCCACCACCACCGACACCACGCCGTCGTGCTGTCGGATTCAAGAGGAGCTACTACTTCCGCTGCCCGCTAGAACGGGGAGGTGGACGTCGTCTTCATCAACAACCGAACGTGTGACCGAGTACGGAGGTGCTGCCCGTTCGTGGCGCCGGAACCGATCGTGATCAAGATCTTCTACGCGCTTTTGCAAGCGGCAAGTGAACGTCTACCGCAGCAACAAGAGCCTCATCTTGTAGGCTTTGGAATCTCTTCAAGGGTGAGACTCGATACCCCCTCGTTGCTACCATCTTCTAGATTGCATCTTGGCTTGGATTGCGTGTTCGCGGTAGGAAAATTTTTGTTTTCTATGCAACGTTATCCTACATAATGATCATATAACAGATTGCTAGATGAATAACAATTGAAATTAAGAAAGCAAAAAACCCTAACGGACCGCCACGGCCACGGACTCGGTGTTCCCCCTCCTCCACTCGCTCTTGTCTCTTTTTCTCGACCCTAACCCTAACACTCGGCGCTCCTCCTCGATGTCGCGGCGCCACGGCTACGGACTCGGCGTTCCCCCTCCTCCTCCGCCACCGCCACGGACTCGGCGGCACCGCCACACACTCGATGTCGCGGCGCCACGGCCACGGACTCGGTGTTCCCCCTCCTCCTCTCGCTCTTCTCTCTTTTTCTCGACCCTAACCCTAACACTCGGCGCTCCTCCTCTCTATGTCGCGGTGGCACCGCCACGGACTCGGCACCTCTACGGACCCTAACCCTAACACTCCGCGCTCCTCCTCCTCTGGCGGTGCGACTTGCAAGCGAGGTTGGCGCCGGTGGATCACCGCTCGCGGCCGCAACGCGAGGGCGACGCGGGCGCTGAAGTCGTACATTCAAACGTTGCGTGTTCAACGGTCAACATTCAAACACCCCGACTCCAACCAGAACCAACAAAATACTTAATTCTTCTCCTCCACTCACTCTCTCCCGCCACCGCAAAGTCTCTTCCGTCCAAACTGCTCCTCTCGCTCGAGCTGATGAAGGACCCGGTCACGGCGCCCACGGGGATCACCTACGACCGGGACAGCCTCGAGGGGTGGCTCGCCCGTGGCCGCGCCACCTGCCCTGTCACCGGCGCGCCCGTCCGCCTCGGCGACCTGGCCCCCAACCACGCCACGCGCCAACCAGGCCGAGCGCGTGCCCACGCCAAAGGTGCCCGTCGCCGACGCCGACGCCGTGGAGGTGCTCGCGGCCGTGTCCGCCGCCGCCTGGCGCGGCAACGCGGCGGCGTGCGGGGCCGTGGCGGACAGGGCCAGGGCGCTCGGCGCCGTCCACCTCGCCGCGGCATTTCATCGAACACCGGCCGGGCGCGCGCGCCGTCCACCTGGCCGGTCCTGGCGAGGGTGGTGGAGAGGGAGACTGCAGACGCCGTCGTCTTCGCGAGGTGGCCGCGGGCCGCGTAGGCGTCGAGGAGCGCAGCGGCGGCGACGGCGTAGGTGGGCGGAGCAGCGGCGACGACGAGGTGGGCGGAGTGCCCATGCTCGCAGAGAGAAAGAGGAGGGAAAGAAGGAGGCGGGTGGTTACCTACTGCGACACCGGCAAGCGGGCGGCGGCGGATGGCGAGGCTACGCGGCGTGGCTGCGTCGGCAGCGTCGGCGACGTGGCGGCGTGTCGGTGGCGTCGGCGGCGTCTCTGCGTGCGACTGCGTGGAATTGGGGGATTTGGGGAAAATTTGGCCCGCGCGCTAAGTGTAAACGAGGAGAAGACCCTACAGGTACGAAAGGCCTGTATTATTTTTGTTTTCTTTTTTCTTTTGCTGTTTTGTTTTCTTTTGCTTTTTTCTTTTCTGTTTCTTTTTCTTTCCTTTTTCTTTTCTTTTTATTTTCTATTTCTTATTTTCTATTTCTTATTTTCTGTTTCTTATTTTCTATTTCTTATTTGCTGTTTCTTTTTCTTTTCTATTTTGTTTTCTTTTGCTGTTTTCTGTTTCTTTTTTCTTTTCTTTTTCTTTTTCCTTTATGTTCATTTTCTTTTCTATTTCTTATTTTTTTATTTCTTTTCTATTTCTTTTCTTTACTCCCGCCGTCCGCGCGGGAAAGTTTCCCGCCACGTACGACGTCGCGCGGGAAACTTTCCCGCCACGACGCCGCGCGTGGGAGAAAAAAAAGCGGGAAAGAAAGGGCCGGAATAAAATTTTATTACGATTGAACTCGAATTAAAAGTACATAGCTTAACTGGAAATTAAGATACATGGCCAGATTCTACTGTTGGAGTCATTTAGTCATACTCGTGCCTAGCCCTGTAGTAGTCGCCACTGTAGTCGTCGTAGTCGCCGTCATCATCGTCGCTGGCATCGGGGTCGCGGTAGTCGAACCTCGGCGGGTGAGCACGCGTGGGTTGGGACTGAGGGTAGCGCAGGCAGGGGCCACGGTAGGCCATGACGCCCTGGAGAGTCCGGTCGCGCCACCACAGCCGACGGCCGGCCTCGTTGAAGTTCGAAGGAGGCGGGCCGCCCTCCTCGTGCCTGGCAAGCGCCCTCTCACGCCGATTGATGAAGAAGCTTTCCCAAGTCGGGCTGTAGTCGGGATGCCACCGGGATTCCTCCGCTGCTCCGGCGTGAGCTCGAAGTAGTAGTGGTTCGTGATGGCCATCTCGCGCGCCACACCTAGAGGGACCGGAGGGACCGGTACGCCTCCGACGCTTAGCAACCAGCCGGTCGGGACGCGGTAGCCCGGCGGGCGAGGGTAGTTCGAGGCGCAAAGCGCCTCCGCCTCCCGGGGGGTTAGAGATACGATGGAAGCCATGGGAGAGAATGATGAGGTTTGCAGATATGAGTCTAGATGTGATATGTAAATGGAGGCCAAGCCTACATATATATAGGCGGGATGATGGAGGCGGGAAGACAGAGGCGGGAACCGATGGAAAGCGCGGGAAGAAAATAGGCGGGAACACAATGGCGCGGCAAACCTTTAGTACCGGCTGGTGGGTGCAACCGGTACTAAAGGTGGTTTTTCTGTCATGTAACAAAACTATCGGTGGGATAAGGACGCGTGGGTAACCTTTAGTACCGGCTGGTGGGTGCAACCGGTACTAAAGGTGGTTTTCCTGTCATGTAACAAAAGTGTCGGTGGGATAAGGACGCGTGGGTAACCTTTAGTACCGGCTGGTGGGTGCAACCGGTACTAAAGCTGTCAGCGAGATAAGGACGCCCTGCTCGATGAGATAAAACATGTAGCGCACGACGCCCTGTCGGAGGAAGAAGACAATGTAGAAGCGGCGCCGTGCCTATAAAAGGAGCATCGATACGCCATGGCAAGCAGCTGAACAAGACAACATGGATGGAGAGTTTCATCACCATGGATGGAGGAAAGGGTTGGGAAATCTCCCGTGGCGGAACTTGTCGAAGATGCCCTTGGTGCACACGCCCTATGGCATCTTCGGAAGTTCCGCCTCGGAAAAATTTCCCTGCAAGCCCGTGAAAGACTCCATCTCCTCTAACAATGTTGGGGAAAGGGTTGAGAAATCTCCCGTCGCGGAACTTGTCGAAGATGCCCTTGGTGCACACGCCCTATGGCATCTTCGGAAGTTCCGCCTCGGAAAAATTCCCTGCAAGCCCGTGAAAGACTCCATCTCCTCTAACAATGTTGGGGAAAGGGTTGGGAAATCTCCCGTGGCGGAACTTCTCGAATATGCCCTTGGTGCACATGCCCTATATATGGCATATTCGAAAGTTCCGCCTCGGAAAAATTTCCCTGCAAGCCCGTGAAAGCTACTTAACTAGTAAAACAAGCCAACCATCTCCATTGTTAATATCTTACATACGAGTAACATCATTACACAAAAGTGATTTCCATATTGAGATACACAAGTTATGATCCCTATATCTAGCTAGTCTTCTGAGTTTTCTTCGTCTGTTTCCCTTTCTTCTTCTTACGACGCAACCATGGACAATCTTCATTGTTTAAGATGATGCTTGGGTCAATTTTTACCTTGAAGGGTGCAATATCGTCAAACTTATTATAATCTTCCGACATGTCTGTCTTGTCCTCTACTCCCACGATGTTTCTTTTTCTGAAAGAACTATGTGCCGCTTTGGCTCATCGTATGATGTGTCCTCTTGCCTTTCTTTTCTTTTTTCGGTTTGCTAGACATATCCTTCACATAAAAAACCTGAGCCACTTCACCGGCTGGGACGAATGGTTCGGTGTCGTACCCTAGATTCTTGAAATCCACCGTAGTCATTCCGTATCGCGGGTCTACACGTACCCCGTCTTTCGAGGTTGAACCATTTACACCGGAACAAAGGGACCTTGAAATTAGGTCCATATTCAAGTTCCCATATCTCCTCTATGTACCCATAATATGTGACCTTGTTCCCATTGCCATCTTCCGCATCAAAGCGGACACCACTCGTTTTGGTTGGTGCTCTTTTTGTCTTGGGCGAAAGTGTAAAATGTGTTCCCATTAATCTCGTACCCTTGAAAAGTCGATATAGTAGAAGATGGTTGCTTGGCCAACAAGTACAGCTGCTCGTCATCGGTGACATTCATGAGACGTGTTTGCAACCAACAGCCGAAAGTCTTCATGTGTTCTCCATCAATCCAATCTTCACGTTGCTCCGGGTATTTAGAGCGTAAGATATCCTTGTGTTCCTCTTTGTATGGAGCCACCAAGATGGAATTATGTAGAACTGTGTAGTGTGCTTGAGTGAAAGAATGTCCGTCCATACACGTTGTTGATTTCTTTCCTAGCGTGCCTTTTCCACGCAGTCTCCCCTCATAGCGCGATTCAGGAACACCGATTGGCTTAAGGTCAGGAATAAAGTCAACACAAAACTCAATGACCTCCTCTGTTACATAGCCCTTGGAGATACTTCCTTCTGGCCTAGCACGGTTATGAACATACTTCTTTAAGACTCCCATGAATCTCTCAAAGGGGAACATGTTGTGTAGAAATACAGGACCGAGAACGCCAATCTCTTCGACCGGAGTGAACTATGAGATGTGTCATAATATTGAAGAAGGATGGTGGGAACACCAACTCGAAGCTGACTAGACATTGGACCACATCCTTCCGTAAATTTTGTAGAGTAAGTGGATTGATCACCTTCCGAGAAATTGCATTGAGGAACGCACATAGCTTCACAATGGGTACTCGAACATTTTCCAGTGAAGCCCCCTCAATGCAACCGGAAGTAATTGTGTCGTAATCACGTGGCAGTCATGAGACTTTAGGTTTTGAAACTTTTTCTCTAACATGTTTATTATTCCCTTTATATTCGACGAGAAGCCAGACGGGACCTTGATGCTACTCAGGACTTCAAAAAAGATCTCCTTCTCCTCTTTGGTAAGAGCGTAGGCTGGCGGGACCTTGATACTTCTCCGGATTCGAGGTTTTTCCTTCGTGGATACTTTGCTGGTCCTGCTGTGCATCCGGTGTATCTTTTGTCTTCCCATACACGCCCAAGAAGTTTAGCGAGGTTCACGCAAAGATTTGTCACGTGCATCACGTCGATTGCGAGTGAACCTCTAAGAATTTCCGGTAGGGTAGCTCCCAAAATATCGACTTCTTCTTCCACATGGGTACGTGTCCGTCAACATCATGCGGAACAGATTGTCCGCCGGGACCCTTTACAAAGATCACTTTTAAATCCTTGACCATATCATATATAACTTCCCCGATAGGGCGGGTAGGCTTCGTTCGGTTATCCGCCTCACCTCCAAAATGCTTTCCTCTCTTTCTTACGTGATGTTGTTTTGGAAGAAATCGACGATGCCCCAGGTACACATTCTTGTTTCCCAAATAATTACCGTCGGTCTCACCTAAACGAGTGTGTGCATGCATTGTATCCCTTGTTTGACTGCCCTGAAATGTTACCAAGAGCAGGCCAATCATTGATGGTTACAAATAACAACGCTTGTAGGTTAAATTCCTTTTGTTCGTGCTCATCCCACACAGGTACACCTTCGTCACGCCACAACTCTAAAAGTTCTTCAACCAATGGCCTCAGGTACACATCAATGTCGTTGCCGGGTTGCTTCGGGCCCTGGATGAGCACTGGCATCATAATGAACTTCCGCTTCATGCACAACCAAGGAGGAAGGTTATAGATACATAGAGTCAACGGCCGAGTGCTATGACTCGGAGCTCTGCTCCCAAAAGGATTAAAGCCATATGTACTTAGACCAAATCTTAAGTTCCTTGCGTCATCTGAAAATGACTTGAACTCTCTGTCGATTTTTCTCCACTCGCGACCCGTCAGCGGGGTGTCTCGAGCATCACATCTTTCTTACGGTCCTCTTTGTGCCATCGCAACAACTTGGCATGCTCTTTGTTCCGGAACAAACGTTTCAAACGTGGTATTATAGGAGCATACCACATCACCTTCGCAGGAACCCTCTTCTCGGGGGTGGACTCGCCCTCAACATCGCCGAGGTCATCTCGCCTGATCTTATACCTCAATGCACTACATACCGGGCATGCATTCAAATTCTCGTACTCCCCACGGTAGAGGATGCAGTCATTGATGCATGCATGTATCTTCTGCACCTCTAATCCTAGAGGGCAGACAACCTTTTTTGCTTCGTACGTGCTAGAGGGCAATACGTTCTCCCCTGGAAGCATCTTCTTTATTATTTTCAGCAACTTTTCAAATCCCTTGTCAGAAGTACCATTCTCTGCCTTCCACTGCAGTAATTCCAGCGTGGTGCCCAGCTTTTTCTGACCATTTTCGCAATTTGGGTACAATAGTTTGTTGTGATCCTCTAACATTTTCTCCAACTTCAACCTCTCTTTTTCATTTCCACAGTTCATCTTCGCATCAAGAATGGCCCGACCCAAATCGTCATCCGGGTCATCAAAAATCGGCTCATCAAAAATGGGCTCTTCTTCAGCTTCGTCTTCCCCCATTCTACTATCACCGTCTTCAGTGAATAAGGGATAGTTGTCACTATCCTCTTCTTCTTCGTTGTCTTCCAATATAACCCCTCTTTCTCCGTGCTTGGTCCAACAATTACAGCTGGGCATGAAACCGTTCTCCAGCAGGTGGACGTGAAGGGTCTTTGAGGTAGAGTAATCCTTCATATTCATACAGGAACTACATGGACAATACATGAAACCATTCGACCGCCTGTTTGCCTCAGCCACGTTGAGAAAATAATGCATGCCATTAATGAAGTCGGGATGGCACCGGTCACCGTACATCCATTGTCGACTCATCTGCATTTTATATGTATATCAAAAATCATTAAGTACACAACATCGTGGATATATGAGTGACCAACTTAATTAATATTCAAGTTCATCACATAAAACTTTTTTTTATAAAAAAGAAGAGGCTCACCGAGGTGGTACCGTGCCGGCTAGGGGACGACGCTGGCGATCGACGGCGGTGAGGACGGGGATGATACTAATTAAAACCTACAAAACATACCATAATTTCAGCTCAAATTGCATATAAAAAAAATAAAATCCCTAACTTAGGCATTTCATCGAACACCTTGCTAGCACTAGAAAAATAGTACGAGTTAAAACTACCAAAGAAATGAGCTAAATTAGGAACACCGGAAGGAAGGATGATATTGCTAACCCTTGGATAGATGTATGCCGTTAATCTTGTTAAAATGGTGGAGAAAAATGAAGATTATTGGAGTGTGAGAGGTGCAAAATATTTGGAAATGTGAGAGAGGATGAGAAGGAGAATGAGATGCAGGGGGCTCGAGCGGGACTGCGCGCGCTGATATAGGCACAGACCCTTTAGTACCGATTCCTTAGATGAACCGGTACTAAAGGTGCAGCCCTGGCCCCACCTCCGCCTGGAAACTGGGCAGGAACCCTTTCATACCGGTTCGTAACACGAACCGGTATAAAAGGGCCTTAACGAACCGATATAGATGTCACACGCATGGAACCGGTACTAATGCCCCCTTTAGTACCGGTTCGTAAGGGAACCGGTAGTAAAGGCTTAGATGGATGCCCATTTTTCTACTAGTGAAAGTTAAGTGTATGCTCTCTAAGACCAATGGATGTATTTATATTTTAAAGAAGCATGTCGCTGATAGGGATAATGATGTAGCAAAATTCAGGGGAAGCTCACAGGAAGCTAAGTTCAAGTCTGAGAAATCTGGGGACATCTAGGAAGAGCAGCGAAAAGACTCCCCGTGAGCTTGACTATTGACGAGGTCCCAATGCATGAGTGTTCTTTATTAAGTATTTAAGTTAAAGTGGCATCTCCTTAATTGGGTGTAATGCTGTCACGTGTGTGCCTGTTTTGAATTATTCCTTTCAAATAGGATTTTAGGAATTAAGAACTGCAGTTCTGAAGCGTGAACTACCGTATACCATATTTGGTTCTTATGGTATTTTCCCATTTCTGTGCGATCCTCTTGAATGCACTAATATTTAGTTATACATATTGCTTTATGTATATCTTCACATCGAATTGTCTTACTTTTTTTTTGCACGTAAAACTTGTCACCAGGTATAGTACAAAACTCCTAGGCAGCTAGGCGTAGATGGTCGCCGCCCACCTACCACCTAACGCCTTTTCTAACCATTATCAAAACTCATACGCATGAATGAGTGGTAATATGCATTAAAAGTACATAAAACACATACTGAAAATTGTATCTCATATCTCATCAAACAAGCATAAGATCCACAATAGGGGATTTACATGTATGCTCATAATTACGGGTTGTGAATTGTAGGACATGTATCGACAACTTTATATCAAGACGAAACCAGATTTTTTTTTTTGTTTCCGGTGTTTCTGCGAGGTTGCTGCCTCCTCGGGAATTCGCGAATTCTAGGACATATATCGACAATTTTAGATCAAGACCAAACCACATGCGAAAGATTTAAGTCAATGGGATGGCGGGGGGGGGGGGTCACCCCCCGGCATGTCTCGCCATCCTAGCCGCACCAAGGGGCGCTTCTCGGGCCTCCCGAGACCTAGCTTACAACAACACACATATCGATGTGGCATGTCGGCTGGGATCTTCCCGTGCCATCCCGGCCCAAGATCCGCCACCTCTCGTTGACGAAGTCGAAAGATCACGCTAGATCCTCATCCACGGACCACCCATTGGCGGAGGCAGGGGACCAGCAGGGGCCACGCCCCCCTTATGCTTATTTCCTAGCTCCACCGTTGGAACCACCTTCCAAGTTTCAGGGTCGCCATCTTCAACCGCACGTCAGCACTGCCGCAACCAGTAGGAGGATGGGCACATGTGATGAAGTCACCGCTGCCACCTCGCCGACGCCATCCATTTACTAGAAGGTGTTTTTTTCATAGTGAGTTGTATAGGTGTATTGAAATGGAATTTACAGGTTGGCGAAATCGCGTGGTTCGGCATTTTGGCCGGCAAACTCCCGCCTTGCGTTTCAAAAGAACTACAGTAGGAATGAAGCCACTGTAGCAGCAGAAGAGGAGGGCGGAGACGGAGGCTATGGAGAGAACACCGGCCGCGTCTTGCCGCCACTTAAAAGGCCGGCCAGTCGGCCACGGACCGCCAAGCCCCCGATCGTCTCAGTCGCTCGCTCCCACCGTCGGACGCCGCGGAGGAGGATGGAGGACATCGCCCCGGAGGAGGAGGAGGAGGAGGAGGAGGAGGAGGAGGAGGAGGAGAGCATGGCCGACCGCGCCCGCCTGCTAGACTCGGACTCGGAGCCGGAGCAGCCGGACCCCGTCGCGGCCCGGGCGACTATCGCGCCGTACCTCGAGGACGTCGACAGCTACATGCGGTCCCTGGAGGTGAGCGAGGGTTTGTCGATTCCCCTTCTCGCTGAAACCCGCGTGCGGAAATCCGAGCTCGTTCTCGCCGTCGGCTTGCCAGGGCTCCAAAATTAGTGCTCTTGTGGTGCGATTTGTCTGTTGAGCTGTTAAGGTGAGGTCTGCGCTGGATAGAATTGGGGGTAATTTGGGGCGCGCGTGATCACGTTGCGCTCATGGATTTCAGGGATTCAGGGGATTGGTTTGTGATGTGGATGAATCTCCATGTCGTTGTTCAACTTCAACTTCTACGGTTAATCGGTTATAGGTTTGGGTATTATCTAGTTTTAGCTACTGCTGGCTACACTAGCGGTGACATTAGGACGCCGTGTCATTCAGTACCGGTGAGTTTTCCATCTCTAGCGAACGATGAGTTTTTGCTACTCAGTATACTATGTTAACTTCAGTGCCTGATTTCGAATCTAAAGCTGTGAATTCTTCAGGATGTATGCCATTTTAACTGTCTCAAGTTACTACCAATGGTATGGTGTTCTCGCTGACGCGAATGGAGCCATTTGGTGTGACCTTGTTGTCCAATTTTCCTGAGATTCTCAGGCGCTGAGGAGGCCGAGGGACTACATGCTGCCGGTGGAAATTACACAGGGAGCTATCACCCCTACTAAAAGGGCCAAGGTAGTGGACTGGCTCGTGGAAGTGGCTGCTGACTTCAAGCTTCTGGCTGACACGCTTCACCTTGCGGTTTCATATTTCGATCGCTTCCTCTCAGTGGGTGTCATTATCCCCAGCGAGCTGCAGCTGCTGGGTGTGACTGCATTGCTTGTGGCTGCGTAGGGGGACTGAACTGCTGTTTATCTTTCTTGTTTTGTCTATCTGGAAGCACGACCATCTGAATAGTTTGAATGGAATGTTGCAGGAAATTTGAAAATGATATGCATAAGGTGGGGGAATACAGTGACATTACTGACAACACATACACCAAACAGCAGGTGGCCTTTCTTCTGCTTACTTTCCCATTTCTTAGTAAAATGTTGGTGATCCTGAATGGCGGAGAAACATTTGTGGTTTTTATGCACGGCAGGTGGTGAAGATGGAGGCAGACATACTGAAATTGCTCAAGTTTGAGATGGGGAGCCCCACTGCAAGAACTTTTCTACGGTAGGTGCTATTTCTGAAACTCTTATATATGCATAGCAGTTGTAATTTCTCAGTCACATACACAGTAGTATTATGAACTGACATATTGTGTTTGAAACATGCTTAAGCCTAGCACTCTGGTACGTGTCAGTTGCGCCAAACAATTTTCTGAAAGGACACCTTAGTAAATCCAAGATCTGGTATGTGAAAAGCGGCCCCAAATCCATGTTATCTTGATAGCAAACTACATAGGCCGTCTGTGGCTAATCTTCTATTCATGAGATTTAGGGTAGCAGGCCGAACACAGTTTCAGTGGCATGGCCATCCCAGGACCACGGTGTTGTTCATTACGGAAAATAGTTACTACCATGTTTATTTCGCATAATATATATGTTGTCCTATGATTATTGCCACACTGGGCTCAGAAGATCATAAGCCTAATGTTTAATGCATGTCTGTTGTAGGAGATACATAACTATGTGCCGTCGAGGCGATGTAAGTATCCTTTGCAGCACCTGTCATTTATTTACTTGATGTTCTTTACTATAATGTGTCCCCCACTTCAAACCTTAGCGTGCAAAAGCAAGAACTCTGGAGTTTATGTGTAGCTACCTTGCGGAATTAAGCTTGCTGGACTATGACTGCACAATGTTCAAGCCATCAGTTGTTGCTGCTGCCTGCCTTTTTCTGGCCAGGTTCACAATCAGCCCAAAAAACCGTCCTTGGGTAAGATGACATCAATATTAATTTGCTGAATCTGCATTATGCTTTTATCATTTTCTGACATTAGCTTTGTGTTTATTCTCCAGAACCGGACGCTGCAACGAAAAACGGGCTACAAGGTCTCTGATTTAGACAGTTGCATCTTGACGATACATGAGTTGCAGTTGATTGGAAGGTACCCAGGCTTGGAAGAAGAAGCCATAAAACTCAAGTATAGTCATTCTGAGGTGAGATTGGCTTTCTCTGCTATTTTGGCCTTGTCATGAAAAGTTTTTTGTTTCAGGTTGTTTGTTTGATCATTGTACAGCTTGAGAGTGTGTCGGCAATGGCTTCACCACGAAAAATCCCCGAGAAATTCCTCAAGGACATCAAACAGTGAAATGCAGAAGTGCTGTCACAACATTTTTTTGCAGGCGATGGAGATTTTGTAGTGTTAGTAGAATGCAGGTTTGCGCAGACATTATTAGCGCATCGCTTCCTGTTCACGACTGACCGTTGCAGAATCAATTTAGTAAATAATTTGTGAGAATGTTCCAGCTGCATTTGATATTTTGATGTGATGTGTGACTGGGACGTGTTTGTACAAGAGAGACAACAATTGGTATGATATGCAGCTCGAACTAGTCTGTACAGTAGATGGAAGATGGTGTCATAGTCAACAATATTCAGTACGAAGTTACAGTGCAAATCATAATGTGTTTTGGCATTTCCTTACTGGATTTTGTTCAATCTATTGTGCCTGATGAGAGCACTGATGGCTGATGAACTTATTTCCAAAAGGGAAATAAAAACTAGACAGTTTATGTATGGAGGTTAACTGAAGAATGCAACTGTCACTGTGTGCCCATCAAAAGAATCCATTAGCTTGCCATTATATGCAGCCATATACAAAAGCCGATTTAATTGAAAAGACAATTGCCATCTCAAAAAATACTGCACCAGCTCATATTCGATCTAAATTTAAAAACTTCAATTCTCAACACAAAAAAATGATGTGATCTGTTTGTATAGTTTCTACATCCGTAAAATTGACACCAGAATGCTAAACAAAATTACACCATATTGTATCATAGGCTAAGTACAGACTAATGATCTCAATCTAATGTGAACTTACATGGAGGAAACAAAGAAGAAAAATGGGAAATTACATATCTGGTATGAAGACCTTATTTGGGATTAAATATAAATATGAATAATGAATGGTGTACTATAGAATGATCTCCTCTTGCACACTAACATTGAGAGTTTTATTTGGGAGCACAATGCTGTTAGTTACAACTACTTCATCTTCAACATCAACGGCTTCACCTGCATTTTGATAGAAGGTCAAAAATCAAGCAAATGAACTATCCCCATGTAAAGCATATTATCACAATATTTTTATGAGAAGATAACAAGATATCATCTGGGTAGGGGTCTTACCAAGAATGGTGATACCAAGTTTGGCATTGTGGTCACCTTCACCCTGGATTCAAAAGAGAACTTTGTTACGTGTTCCACCCAGAAAAAGACTGGACTGGCAGTAATAGGGTTGTCATAATTTGTTGATATATAGATAAGCCATTAATAGGAAATCTTGCCTGTACACGTGACCATTTTCCTATTGTTGACTTCCAACCCACTATCGAATGTATAACAACTGCATTGTCCTGCAACCAAAGGAATTATCTGAGATATAGGTGCCTAAATGTAGGTTATCTCTTCGTAAACAGAGAAAAACTAACCATAATTTCAACATCATCTAGAATGATGCAATTGATCAGCCTAGCACCCGCGCCAATGCGTGCATTTGCTGATAATGAGACATTGGGACCAATCTGGATGGAGAACAAAATAATGAAACCATCACTAACTATGTGAAGAATATCAGACATCACGAGATATCACAATCTAGTCAAGATGTGTTGAAGAACCAGATGTCACCTTTGCAGTTGGATGCACCTTTGCAGATGGATGGATGTACACGTCGCCTATAATAGTGGCACTCTTTTTGCCATCTCCAGAGGCTAAAAGATGAGGAGAGGTATGGCGAAACTGGGAAAGATATAGACCAGAGCATCTCAAAGACATCCTGTACATAGATGCAACACCGGTTACTCAACCATTTCAAGATTAAAAAGAGAACTACTAAGAACAATATTTACCCTGGGGTCTTTATCTGTTCCCAAAAATCAAGTGTCTGGTATGTGTAAAGTTCCTTCTTTCCTGCTAGAGGGGACAAGATATCTTGATCTAACCTAACATAATCTGCCGGAAGTGCCCTGTTGAGAATTAACACAAGATATAAGTATTCAGTAAATACTTTGGGATTGCCTCAATGGGAGCTCTTGATCAGGTCAACACTAGTAGAAGAAAGTATTCTTTCTTTTAAAAATCCATCAAGGTTGGCCAGAAAGCGCCTTTATTATGCTGAGATCATGGTAGCGCCCCATGTTCCCTGAACTTAGCTTTCTTTAAAACATAAGGGAAAATCTTTGGGGGTGCCACACATGAATAGGAACAAGATGTTAAGCACTTCATTACTAAAGTGACTAGGCCTGGGCGTTCGGTCTAACCGAACAGATCGGTTCGGTTTCTCGGTTTAATAATAGTTTCAGTGTTTAAAAAATGGTGACCGATCGGTTTCCTAAATTTCTGCTAACCTAGGATTCGGTGGACCGATATTTTGGTTCAGTCCTCGGTTTGTGACCGAGACAACCAAATGAAGTACCTTTCGGTTACCTGTTATAGACATTTCTCGGTTTCCTAAGTCCTTTCGGTTAACTGTTGATCAAACCCAAACTAGCCGAATAAATTTTGGCTTTCTGCACTTGCTAACCAAATTTAGTACTCCCTCCGATCCATAATAAGTGTCGGATATTTGGTACTAGGTTAGTACAATTTTTGTACTACGTTTCCGACACTTTTTATGGATCGGAGGGAGTACTGAGTTTGCCGGTTTCAGTCTATTTGGCTTTGGTCTCGGATTTTCGGTTCGGTATTTCGGTCCTCGGTTAAAATGCCCAACCCTAAAAGTGACAGTGTGACACTACCAAAAAACACTAAGGATAACAGTAGCAGGCATCAAACATATCAGTATCAGGAATTCATTAGTAGTAAATTTCATCCATCTAATGAGAAACTGATCTGCTAGAAAGATCAATGTATGATGAAGTTCTGATTGACCAAATATGCTCAAAGATATTTGTACTACAAGTTAAGGCTTAAAAATTCAATAGATTTGTCGTATTTCACGAAGGGCTGGCCTGGTGCAGCGGTAGAGCCTCACCGCCTGTGACCGAGAGGTCCCAGGTTCGAGTCGCGGTCTCCTCACATTGCACTTCGTGAGGGTAAGGCTTGCCACTAACACCTTCCCCAGACCCCGCACAGTGCGGGAGCTCTTAGCACTGGGTACGTCCTTTGTCGTATTTCACACTTAATTTCCTGGTAATAATGCATTAATATGGTAGTGCTACTGCCTATTCTTTGAAATAGAAACCAAAAGGTTACCATGCATAAAAATTAATCAAATTCAAATTAACTGAGAAATAACCAAATAAATATGGAGGAAAAGGAACAGAAGAATATATCATCGACACATACTTCATTGCTGATTGAAGAGCTTCGAAGCTAGATACACGGCGAATATTAGCTGAAATTTGGCATTAAAAGGGATTAAGTTCTGTGCTGTGAATAGGAAGTACCATTCAGATAAACAAAACAAGAATAAAGAAAAAAATATTAACCGAATAGAAGCAATATACTTTCTCAAATTTTGATCTCACCAAGCTGCCAGAATATTAGGTCAATCGGATCAGTCAAACCTTTTTTTACTAATGGTTTAGCTGATGGCAGCAGCGAAAAGAAAACATGCTTCATGGAAGCGTAGGAAAATATGATTGTTTTGCAAAATTTAGAGCTGAAGAAATAAGAATGTCTTGTTCGCTATGTGAGTTTTGAGTATGTCAGAGATGTTTGATGTTTCCATGATGTAGAGTGTTCAATAAGCATGGACGATATATTTCAACAAATAGGCAATTTAAAAAGAAAATACGGCTGTAATATTACTGGACATAATACCTCTGTCTTTCTTCTGTTTTACGACATCCTCGATGGCATTGAAGATATTGGGTGTAAATATATATACACCACAGTTGATGAGATCACTGACCTACACATGCATAAAATGCATTAGAGCTAAGCTATTTAATTATCAGGGACAACTGGTTGTGCCAAAATAATCTGAAAGCTAAATGAGACGCATATGTCTATTAATGGAAAATATAAGAGAAAACCAAACAACAAATAACCAGCACTGAGTACTCACAAAAGTCTCTGGCTTTTCCGTATAGTGCAATAGTTCGTTTGTTTCAGGATCGGCTACTAGCTCGCCAAACTGGTTAGCTGACTCTGCAGATACCTGGGAAATAGATTGGGGATAATGTTATGCATGAGGATACTCTTATAACTCTGGTTGTCGCTGATTTGAAGACTAATAGGAAAGTTTGTACTATATTGTTGTCACACCTTATTGACTAGCAAAGTGCCCATTCCACCGTACCTTTTATGGGCCTCTGCAACGATGAGATGGTGATACATTTAGTGATCAGTATCCAACAAAGCAAACATTGTAATGAATTTACAATGAGCAATCCTAGGTTGAGCTACTTGGCAAACCTACCGAGCATTTCTGGCAGGGGGAAGCTTGAACAGATGTCGCAGTTGAGCAAAACAATGTGTGACTGCAAGAGCAAAAGAGTTTTTTAGAGGCCCTTAATCCAGCCTAGCACAGCATAGTAGATTCCAACAAAACCCAGGTCATTGCGTGTATCCCATTGCAGAAAATGCCGATCAAACAGCCCTGATCGAATCAATCCACTAGGATTTGATCCTAACAACTAGTAAATGCAAGTTCCAAAAGTCTAGTTCAATTTGCACAATTTAAACAAAGGAAGTTCCAGGGCATTACCGGGCTGTCCTCCATGATGTAATCCCTGAAGCTGTAGAGGCCCCCGGCCGACCCGTGCGGCTTATCCTCTCTCAGGTACCTAGAATCAAACAGCAGACACGTCAATGCCAGCTGAACGCAATATAAACCTCGACGCACCTGAACTGACAGAAACTGAATTTGAAGCGAGGTGAAGAAGGGCAGGAGGGTGACCTGACGGGGATCCTGAGCTCGTTGGAGATGGATGAGACGTAGAGCGCGAACTCCCGCTCCTCGTAGAAGCCGATGAGGTATATCTGCGCCAGGTTGGGGATCTGCGGCAGTCGGGATCCAAAACACGGGGGTTAATTAGTCCTCTGACGCGGATGGAACGCAGGGCAAAGGCGGAGCAGAGGAGGGGGCGTACGCGGCGGCAGGCGGAGATGGGGTGGTGCACCATGGGCTGGCCGGCGAGCGGGAAGAGCGGCTTGGGCACGTTGAGCGAGAGCGGCCGGAACCGCGTGCCTGCATAGACAGCAGCAAACAGTCAGAGACGGTCAGAGGGGGCGTGGAGGGGGGAGAGGGCGGATCTGGTCACCCTTGGTGGGGCCGCCGACCATGATGACGGCGACGACGCGCTGCTCGGAGCCGGCCATGGCTCTGGCTGGCTGCCTGGCTGCCTCCTTTCCGGGCGCGGCGGCTCGGCGGCGGGCGGCGGGCGGCGTGGCTGGGTTCTGAGTGGGGTACTCTTGCGGCTGCGCGGGTGTGGTGAGATTTGAGGCGACGGCAGTCGGATGATGGGAGGCGGTTGGACCGTGGTGTTCGACGGGGACGGGCGGGGAAGCGAGGCGGGAGTTGCCGCTGGACGCTGGTGATGAGCTCTGATTTGCAGTGGTGGGTGTGACGGCTGTGGAGACTTGTGCGCATCTGGATCCGGTGGGGATCTGTGCGCGATCCGGCATCGGAGTGCGGGCGTGGTGGGCTGGACTTGAACCCAGGGGCGTGCCTCCGGCGTGGCGGACGAGTCTTGCTTGCTTCCGATGTACGGTCAGATCTCGACCTTTTTGAAGGGCTATTTGATAAAATGCCCCGCTTTAGTTTGGCATTTGCCCCAAAAGACACATTTACTTTGGTATGTATGAAATGCCCTACTTTACCTTACCCATTTGCTAAAATGCCCCGTTTGGATGAATTGCTGGTACTAGTTCAAATATTTTTCTCTTAATCTCACTTTCTTATCGCTAACATGCGTTACCCCTTTGCCCTTGAGTGGATTAATCCAAAGCTTGGCACCCGTACAACTGCATCTCTCTCCCGTACGAGTATGCAGGTGACACCGGCGACGAGCGGCCGGCCGCCGCGACCAAGCCCCAGCACCGCGGTCTCTTTTCCTTGCCGCGTCCCTCTCCGCCCCTCCCTCTGCGACCTTGTGCTAGGGCGAACTCGCCGGGGACGACGGATGGCAGCGGCGCATCCCGGCAACTCGCCGGGGACGATGGACTTGCTTAGCCAGAGGGCGGCGTTGGGCTTGGTCGTGGCACTCTTGGTCGCCGTCGCTTACTTGCCATGGCCGGTGTAGCCTGCCTCTGCTCGTACTGGAGAGATACGAGCGACTGTGAAAGAGAGATAAGCTTAGCCAGATTTGGATCAATCTACTTGAAGGTTAAGATTAGATTATGAGGAGATTATTTCAATTTGGAGTAAATCATCTATATGGGGCATTTTAGCAAATGGGCAAGGTAAAGTAGGGCATTTCATCAATGCCAAAGTAAATGTGCCCTTTGAATCAAATGGCAAAGTAAAGTGGGGCATTTTATCAAATAGCCCCTTTTTGAAAGGGTCACGCTAGCCGTCGGTCGGCCGAAATTGGGCAAAAATCGGTCGTGGGCCCACACACGTCGCTTTTGGTCTCCTCTTTAATGCGGTCCCCGCTTTCATGCCTCTTTCACGTTGGTTGACAGCTGGTTGCGTGTTCACACAGCAACAACTCGTACCGTGCACTGCATGCTATCAACTTGATCACATGGGTGGAGCCCACCAAAATATGTTGATTTACAACAAAAATAGTCAACAACTTTTAAAAAAATCACAGACTATTACAACAAATGGTTATTTGTTTGTACCCAAAAATATATTTACAACAAATCACAAATATATTTACAACAATAAATTAACAAACAAAATCACATTTTTTTATTTGGTTGTTTACAATAATAACCGGCAACAATTTTAATAGAAAACAACAATTCCAATACAAAAACCAAATTCTAATGCCAACATATCTTTACAACAAATTAGTAACATATTCACAACAATAATTAAAAATGAGAACAACAAATAATTTGGGTGTTTACAAGTATAGCCGTAAAACAACAATTCTCATGCCAAATACATTTACAACAAATCAACAATATATTTACAACAATAATTAAAAATGAGAACAACAAATAATTTGGGTGTTTACAAGTATAGCCAGCAGCGAATTTTAACCGGAAAACAACAATTCTCGTACCAAAATAAATTTACAACAAATCAACAATATATTTACAACAATAATTAACAAATAAAACCAACAAAAAATGAAAATATTCACCGTACCAGACACCAGTACTTCCCTGCCGGCGACAACACCGGCAAAGAGGGAGCTTGCAAGTCGATGCCGGGACTAGGTGGGGTTGCTCGCCGGGGAGGAGCTGTAGCGCGTCGGGAGGAGTCGGGGCAGGGCCCTCGCCGGGGGAGAAACGGCAGCGGTGCGCCCATCAGGAGGAGCAGGACGGGATGCTCGTTGGGGGAGGAGCTGTAGCGACGCGTCCGCCGTAGAGGAGGAAGGGCGGGGCGCTCGCCGGGAGAAGCCGCGGCGGCGTGCCCGCCGGGAGGAGGGGCGGGCGCCGCCGGGGGCGAGAGCGCAGCGGCGCGCGCTCGCCGGGAGGAGGCCGCGGCGGCGCGTCCGCCGGGAGGAGCAGGACGGAGCCACTCGAGGAGCCGGGCGGGCGCGGGCGCGGCGCTCGCCGGGATGGTGGCGGGAGCAGCGCAGAGCTCGTCGTCTCGAAGCGAAAGGAATGGGGAACTCATCGGTAGAGAAGATAAGGTTGGGAGATAAAGCATGTGGTGCGTGGGCCCACTGGAAACGGTGACGCGTCGGGAGACCACGGAACGACCGATCTTTTTCTCTGTTCGGTCGGCCGAACTCAAGTGTTTTCCTTTTTGAAACGTGATGACAAATCCAACGGATGGACACGGCGTGTGTGGCGGGGTACCTAAAACGGCGACTTATTTGATTTGTTTGGTCCGTCTGCATTTTTATTTTTTTGCGAAACACAGTACAATCAAAGACGCTCACACATACGCGTACACACTCATCTCTATGAACGCACACACGCACACCCTACCCCTATGATCACCTCCAAGAGACTGCATCAAAAACTGATCCGGCGGGTCTTGAGATTGATCAAGTCACCACAGGCGCCTCGCTGTCGACGAAAACGTCGCCTCCCACTGAAAAATATCCCGCCTTTACGAGACACCAAAGTGTCAAATCTAGGATTTGGACTCTGCTGAACTGGGGGTGCCACTGCCCTTCTAACCATCCAACCACAAGTTGGTTTCGTCCGTCTGGATCATGCCGCGCACTGAACGTGGGTAACAGTTCGATTGCCATACGACAATTAAAATAGAATTCAATTTGAAGTGCGCGAAATTAAAAAAAATCATTAATTCAAACATAATTTATATATGGAAAATGAAAAAGAAAGAAACTAGGAAAAACTAAGCCCTAGTTCCAGCGTTGCCATCTTCCTCATCGTCGATGGTGAGTTCAATGAACGGCGAAGGTGTCCACGACCCCAGCAGGGATCATCGGCAGCATGTGATGTGGCGTGTACTGCAGCGGTATCGACGATAGCTAGTACTAGTACTACGGAGGAGACGACACCATCTGGCCGTCCCACTCTGCATGGGGAGGCGTGTGCGGCGGTGGCAATGGCAGAACATTTTCAAGTTTTGAACATTTTTAATTTTGACCATTTTTTAATTTTGAACATTTTTAAATTGTAATTTTTTTTCAGTTTTGAACATTTTTATTTTTTGGAATATTTTTTGTTTTTGAACTATTTTTTAATTCACCCATTTTCCATATTAGAACATATCTGAATTTAAACATTTTTTTCTGAATTTGAACAATTTTCAAATTTCAAAATTTTGAAAAATCAAAAAAAACGAAAATCGTCAAGGAAGCCAGATACTGCTAGTCTGAAATAGAAAACAACCAAAATCTCATGTCACGGATGAAATATGGGCCTGGCCCATTTGAAAATTCCTTACGCGGCCCCAAAGCAGTTCTCCGCTTAAAGCGATGCATAGGCGTCCCCACCATTCAGCCTACACTCCAGGGATATGCTCCGCCTTTAGCGGGAGCGAGCGTAGGCTCCGCTTGAGGAGCTTCCTCCTGGAGTGCTCCAAATGCGGCCCAACAAAAGATGCTGCTTATCTCTCTTTTTTCTCCTTTCAGTTTATATTTTAAAAATATATAAATTCAAAAAATATTCAAATCTAAAAAGTTTGGATTACAAAATGTTCAGATTTAACAAATGCTCGGATCTACAAAAATTTAAATCTCAAAAATTCTATATTCAAAAAAATGCAAATTAGTAAATTGTTCAGATTAAAAAATGTTCGAATCAAAAAACTTCAAATTTAAAAAATGTTCGAATCTGAAAAACTTCGAACTTGAAAAAGTTCAAAGTAAAAAAAGTTCTAGATAAAAAATGTTCTTTCAGATTATAAAAATGTCCAAATCTGAAAAAGTTTTAATTTGAAAAAAGTTCAAAGTAAAAAAAGTTCAAAATAAAAAATGTTCAGATTAAAAAAATGTTCGAATCAAAAAACTTCGAATTTAAAAAATGTTCGAATCTGAAAAACTTCGAATTTGAAAAAAGGTCAAAGTAAAAAAAGTTCGAAACAAAAAATATCTAAATCTGAAAAGTTCAAATTTGAAAAAAGTTCAAAGTAAAAAAAAGTTCAAAATAAAAAATGTTCAGATTAAAAAAATGTTCGAATCTGAAAATTTTCCAATTTACAAAAAGTTCAAAATTCGAAAAAGTTCAAATTTTAAAAAGTACATAAAACCGACCGAGATAACCAGGGAAAACCGAAGACAAAAACGGTTGAGAAACCAACACACAAACAGCCACTTGACAGCCTAAAACCGAGAAAAAAATCAGCGCTAACAGAAACTCGCTAGTAATGGGCCGGCCCAAAATCATCGCTCCCTGAGCGGAGCCCCAGATACATCCCGCTATAAGCGGGGAATAGGATTACACTCCAGCTGTTTGAGCTCAGCCTCAGCGTGCCATGGACCTGGTTTCAAACCACCGGGGCCACATAATAAACATCCATTTTTCGAAACTGAATAAATTTGATTAGAACAAAATTTGATTCTGAGCAAAATTTAAAATTTTGAATCTGAGCAAAAAATTATTTTGTGCAAATTCCTAACCTGAGCAAATTTTGATTCTGAGCAAAAATTAATTTTGAGCAACTTTTGAATCTGAGCAAAATAAAATTGAACAAATTTCAAATCAGAGCAAAATTTGCTCGAATTTGAAAAAAAAAACAAGAAAAGAGGAAAAACGAAAACCGACAGAACCAACGGAAATTTTGTTCATAATCTTTTTTGTTCATAATTTTTTCTTCAAAATATTTTGCTCAAAAAAATGTTTTTGTTCAAAAAAAATATTTTGCTCAATTTTTTTTGTTCGTAATAGTTTTTGTTCAAAAAGAATGTTGCGGAAATTCGTCTTGGCTCCAGGGAGCATTTGCTCCCGGATTTTTGGGGAGCAAATTTTGTTTTTCAAAACTTTTCAAAAAAATTCGAAAAAAATCATGCACGTACCTGACCATGGCTCGCACCACCTTGTGAAATGTCGCTGCGAAATGTTATCGTATGCATCCTGGGCAAAAATGACAAATTTCCAGATCTGAGATTCAAATTTTTGGATCTCATTTCATGTTAGAAATTTGTCATTTTTTGTCCAGGGCGCATACGATGACATTTTGCAACGACATTTTACACGGTGGTGCATGCCATGGTCAGGTACGTGCATAATTTTTTTTTCGGAATTTTTCGATAAGTTTTCGATTTGTTCTGATTTTTCGAAAAAACCGGGAGCAAATGCTCCCGGGAGCCAAATCGCCGCTCCCAGAATGTTGCTCAAAAAATTTGTGTTCATATTTAAAAAAGATTAAAAACATAAAGAAAAAGAAGAAAACATAAAGAAAAATAAAAACCCGAAACCAAAGAACCAAGGAGAACCAGTAAAAATCGAAAGAATCAGACGAGAAGGTTCTAAAATCTTCACAAAACCGGAATGGAAGTATTATGGGCCGCGGCCCAGGCGGTCACCTCATGCGTGTGGAGCGTATTCCCGCACGCACGCGGGGGATAAATAGGTTTTGACGTGCCGACCGGGCCGGCATGGCATGTACGGGTGCCGCACGCCCCTCCGACACAACTGCCGTTAATTGGGCCCACGGCCCATCAGGTAAACTTTTTTTTCTTTTTTCTTTTTACAGTTCTGTTTTTAAAAACTTATGTTTTTCTGTTTCTTTTTTATGTTTTTAAATTTGTTCAAATAATTTGTACATAGATTTAAGAAATGTATGATTTTAATTATTTTTAAATTCGAAAATCGCTAAAAATTGTTCAAAACTCAAAATTGTTAAATAAACGGAAATCGTTCAAAATTCGAAATTAATTCAAATTTTGAAAATTCTGTTCAAAACTTAAAATTTGTTCAAATTTCAAATATGAACATGTCGATCCAGCTTTGAACATGTCGAGGTTGATCTCTGGATGGCTTCGTGATGCATAGAGGCTGCTCTTCGGCCATGAGGAAAAATGGTAGGACGACAACGGCCGTAGTAGGTAGTCACTTGGGTTGATCTCCAAACAAACTCCCGCATGTGGAACTTCACCTTCTTCCCACATAGCTCCAGATCCATGTGTAACTCATATATTAGCTCCTTCTGACTTCTCCTTCCACCACCACAATGGCGAGGAAGAAAGACAAGGTACTCTAGATAGCCCTGAACAAGTGTTATCCGACGGGCGAGCTTATTACAAAAGCTATAGTCAGATCTACCCATGGTCGCCATGACCTAACCTGGAGAGAAAACCTAGCAAAATCCCACCGCCGCTCGCACACACCATGGGAGAGCTTCGTAGCGGCTAGAAACCAAATGCCACATGAGAACAACAGAATCTTCTCCTCTCCGTCCGCCGGAGGAGGGTGGGACGGAAGAGGAAAATGGACGTGATTGGAAAGAATTCAACAGATTCAGAAACATAAGCGTAATTTGCAGATTAAATGTGATCATGGCCACCAATCGGAGAGAAGACCTAGAAAAATCTTGGCCGCAATTGCAGACGCCATGGAAGCTTCATAGCGGCAACAAGCCAAATGCCATAGGGGCAAAACACAACCTAGAACCAACCCGGCCACCCCGCCCCTCTCCCTTCCGGCCACCGGAGGAGAAGGGGGGAGGAAAAGCATCGTGACATGAAGGAATTCAGCAATTCGAAAACATTTCCACCATATCTTGACGGATTAAATGCACTCCAGCAGTATCACCTGACGCAGCAGTGAGTCATTGCCACCCATCCAGATTAATTTGTTGCCATTCCAGGCTCGATTTGAACGTTGCGATTCAAACTCGAACCGAAAGAGCGCACGTAACGTGCCAACAAAACCGACCATTACCACAGCCCACCAACCCATTCTCCAGAACAATCTCTCTCCCTTTCTTGACGCCACGGCAACCAACAAACAACGCACCCGACCCAGTCGCCACTCGCCACCGCTTTTAAATCCCCACCGCGGACGGACCGAACGGCCGGCCTGCAGCCTGCCTACCCACCTAGGGTTCCGACTCTCTCCGCCGCGCATGGGCCCCGACGAGCTCTCCTCCCCCGCCGCCGCCGCCGCCGCAGGCGCCGACGGCGAGCCCGCCCCGTTCTCCTTCAGCATCTGGCCGCCGACGCAGCGGACGCGGGATGCCGTGGTGCGGCGCCTGGTGGACACCCTCGCGGGGGACACGCTCCTCTGCAAGCGCTACGGGGCCGTCCCGCCCGCCGACGCCGACCCGGCCGCCCGCGCCATCGAGGCCGAGGCCTTCGACGCCGCCGCCGTCACCGGCGGCGCCGCCGCCTCCGTCGAGGAGGGCATCGAGGCGCTGCAGCTCTACTCCAAGGAGGTCAGCCGCCGCCTCCTCGACTTCGTCAAGTCCCGCTCCGCCGCCGCCAAGGACGCCGACCACCCGACCAAGGACGAGCCGGCCGAGGAGGCCGCCGCCTGAGTCCCCCGAGCATCCATTTCGTTTATCCTTAATTTGCACCTAGAATTCGTGTTATTGTTCTTTGAGGAGTAGCTGCTCTGCTGCTTCTCTCTATTTTTTTTTTTTAGTGTGTTTGCTCCCCTTTTGTATCTCTGAACAATGTTCACCTTGTTGTGCCAATGATTAAGATTTTACCTGCCTTCTGGATCAATACATATGCATATTACTATCGTCCAATTCTGTATTCAATTTCTGACGGTAACCAATTTAAATCCACCCTTTTCTTTCAGTGGGTTTGGAATCCTCATCATTCGTTATATATTGTACTACAGTATATGAACCTGCTTGGGAACACATTTTTATTACTAGAGGCCATGGCATCAGCAGCCAAAAACATTCTGGCTCTTGTCTTGGTATGCTCTGTCTTTGATTGCTACTTGTATCTTACCATCCACATAGTGCCGTGTCATAGCGATCAGGATTTGACAGAAATGTAAAACTTTCACATGAGACGTGGTATGATCCAACTCTCTAAACGTATGCAACCGACCACCGGTAAGATTTTGGACTGATGGTTACAGGAAATTACCAAATTAAGAGCCATCTGCTGCCGCCGCCCTTCTGTTTCACTGCTACTACGAACTCTCATCATTCCCAGTGCTAATATGCATGCACATAAACACTTCTAATTGCTCAAGATATCCAGTCCTCAATCGAAACATTGTGTCTCTGCATATGAATGAACATCTAAACTGTACTGAAGGTGTTCAGTAGCCGGTATAGTATCTTAAGTAGAGTTTGGATCTGTATCTGTCATTCACGATTATCTTGTAGCAGCATGGGATCATCATATCCTGCTATTCGTAGTGAATGCCTACTTCTCTTCTCTCTCGCTTTCAGCAAATCAGTGTAGTCCGTCATTTAAAAGATGTGACATTGGAGAACAACATTTTTGTAACAGATGTGATCGATATGGAAGGCCAACAGTTCATAACTGGAAAATTAAAGTACGCTTCTCTTTTCTTTTGCCTACTACCACCTGAGTGACAACACAGACATTCTACTCTTTCAGAGTTCTAAAATTCCTATTTCGTTATTCGGTTGGTGATGCTACAGCTTTCTACTACCAGTCCTTAGGGATCAGTTGCTCCAAAATAATCAAGTTCTTGTGGTTCTTGGATGGTGATGGTCTTGTGCACAACCAACCAGGCTGGCTGACTTGAGACGTTGTTTAGTTCTACATGGATTCATATGGTTTAATTAGTTCAAGATGAAGACACAACGTCTTCCATGATGGGGATGGTGCCCCCACACCCGCAACATGCTTCAGATCACAAGGGTGTCCCTTTGTGAAACAAAGTTGAAATTCTCTTTTGTTTTTAATATTTGATGAGATATCTTCAATGCTTATTTATTAGAAAATGGCATCATTGGGATAAACTACGTGGTCTCTTGGTTCGTCCACTTCAGTAAACTTTGCCCTGAATTTGATCAACATAAAGTGGTGTTTGTTGTACCATACCAAGCTTTCTGGTGGGCTATAGTTTGCATACCCTCTCAACTGAAATGCAGTACTATTAGTGGCCTCCATCGCCTGTGCTGTTGTGCACTTGTGCTATACAGCTCCACAACTTGCCAGCTACGTTTGCTGGAGCTGGCTATATTATCGCTTGCTTTCCGTTCAGAAGAAAGAAAAAAACAACACTTGCTCCGGTATTGTTGTGCTATTCGTGCTCAACTCAGCACACTTCTTGGTATCGCCACAAGGAGTCTATGTGTTAACTTATTCAGAAAGGTTTTGCTTCTGAATTTCATTCTTGGAAAGGCATGTTTGGACACAAGTTTAAGCATTGCGTCGCCAGAAAGTTGGATCTCCTTTTCTTAACGGGACTGATCCTCCATGGAGAGCGTCTGCCACCGATGGAGAGATCTTGATCTGACACAAGCACCGCAGAAGACTGAATCTACACTTTATGAATTATGAGGATATTGTGACAAATGAAACCGAGTATTTGCCGCCAAAGACGAGGTCTGATCCCTGCAAATTATAGGCTGCTGAATAATGCTGATGGGTGCAGAAGGCAGTTGTTTTATCAGCCCTACGAAATCCTGATTCTTGGGCTGGACAAAGAACAAGACTATTGCTTTTTTGCAGTCTCATTTCTCGCTGCAAGGCAGCAACTTTCAGCGAGCTGATTCTTACATGCGGAAGTGTTTTATATTCCATATGCAACAGAAAGCACGTGTTTAGACAATGTCTGTAATTTGCTCCTTTTCCGCCTAGTTTACAAGTTGGACAAACAAATGCGAAAACTCCCTAGTACGCCCGAGTTGATCTGGATATCCACACTACATCAGACCGTTGGAATCTTTACATGATGTCATAATCTGGTTGTATAAGATGCAGTAATTCCACGGGTCAATACACCCAGCTCGGGGAGCCAACCACCTCCACCGTAAGCAACATGCATATGTGAACCAAAAAGGGAACAGTTCTACGAGGTAGGCCGTGGCAGAATCGGCACTGGTCCTGTTCCTGAAGCCCCGGATGAACAGGAAATTCGTCCCAGCTACCCAAGGAACACCTGGTTGCCTCCAAGATCGGCGGCATCGGCCTAATTTGATAGTTGTAGGAGCAGCAATCAGGGGTCTTTTCCATGCAATCTCGGGGCCTGACCCGATATCTTTTCAGCACTAATATATACAGTGTTAACAGTAATATCTCGGAACAGTTTCTGTTGGAAGTTATATATTTGTGTACAAGATGAACCAGCAACCCGAAAGAATCCCAAAAATAACTTTGAATAAGTAACCGATGGAATTTCATTTAAATTTACATAAAATTAAATTAAACTTGAACTTTAAACTAGACTTAACCCTAATCTACTGACCGTCGGTTGGAACGCGCGACGGGCCTGCCTCGTCGTCGTTCTTCCCCTTTCTTGCCGCCTGCAACCGTACCCGCCTCTCCGCCCTTGCTTTGTGCATCTGGCGGTGGAGCATGGTCGTCGGCGACGCCTCAGCGTGGCCTGCCACTGGCGAGACTCCTTGTTCTGGGCGAGCCTCGTTTGCTCGCGGGCGGCCGCCTCGGCCTGACGCTGAGCGTTGAGCTCAAGCAGTTTCTGCCGCTCGGCCACCATGAGGAGACGTCCTGCCTCCTCCGTAGCCTCCCGCTGGCGCGAGATCTCGACGGTGTGCTCGAAGTTGGCATCATTGATATACTCGAGTTGTTCCTCCTTCAGCCTCCGGAAGCGCTGCGCGTTGAAGGAGGCCGGGATTGCCGCTTGCTCCGGATCACCGTGGAACTGCTGCTCCTCATCCCATTGTGCCAGCTCCTCCGCTGCCTCAACTTCTGCGTCTGTCGTTCCACTCGTCGAATGGAGCCACCGGAGTCGTCGGAGTTGAAGTCCCGTAGCTCGAACTCGGCGTCGAGCAGCGACGGGGTCACATGATCGGGTTGCGGCGGTTGTGGCTGCTGTGGTGGTTGTGGTGCCGATGGCGGCGTACGGTCGTTCCGGCCTAGCATCGAGTACGTGGTCGCCAGCAGCCGCGACATTGTTCTGGAGAGGAGAGCGTTGGTGGTGGAAAGGAGAGGATAGTGTGGCAGAGGGCGAATTAGCCCGGGAGGCACAGGCCATTGTGTTCACCCAGATCGTGGAGAAGATGATGGCCGAAAATCATGCCGCCATGACTGCTAGGGACGAGAAGAAGCGTCTGGAAAAAGAGGCCACGACTGCCATCTACCTTAACCTCACGAAAGAGGTCATTGAGGTCCAAAGGATGAACGTCGAGGCCAAAAAGGCAGACGTCGAGGCTAAATTGCGTCACGCCGAGGCCAGGAGGATGGACGCCGAGACCAAGACCCGTGCAGAGGACACAAGAATCATGCTAGCCGACTTGAGCGGCGTGGACGACGACACCAGGGATGGTTCATGAAGAGGCGCGCGGAAATCCGCGCGCGAGACGCCTGATCACCGATGCCATGCGCCCAGCACGATGGCTTCCTTTTGGACTTTTTATGTTGTTCAGATCTTGTTGTGCCCCTTTTGGACTCCACTTTACGCCGTACCATGTGCAAAGTGTGATGAACTTATTTTAGACCTCAATTTGACGTATAATTTCGTGCAAATTTGATCTAATTTGAGGCTACAACCTCTTTTCTGAATTTTTTGACCCGCACCGGAAATGCGTCGGCCCGCTGGAGCCACCCCGATACAAACGGACACACGATCATTTCCGCGTCCGCCAGGCGACGCAAACGGACGCCCACGAACAATTTGGGCGTCCGAAATGCGTCGCCCCATTGAAGATGCCCTAACAAAACATAACTAATTCAAACTTTTGTTATCACATGAGCTACTAAGTAATGTAAGTTGGATGCCATGATTTAGTGATGCATCTGTGCAACCAGAAACAAAAGTTTGCCATGTGTGTGTGGAATTCGTTCCATCTCTCCAGGCAAGGAGGGGGAACCTAAAAAAATAGAATTAATTCATGTAACTTGAGATTCATGAATGGATCCAACTTACAGTAATTACACAAATTGCACTCAACAATTTTTTCTCATGGATCCTCAGGTTCATGAATAATTTTTCTCTTCGCAGAGACTGCTTACACAGTCTTTTTCCCGTACGTGGTCAAATAGATGAATGAATTTTGTTGAGTGCAATTTTCTCTGCCAAACTGAACAAATTACATACTTAGTAGCGCGTACGGGAAAAAGACTGAACTACCATGGATCCTCATGACAGCCACATGTCGAACTAGGAGAAAAAAGCATACCGTTCATGAATAAAAATAAAAAAGTTATGTACTGACGAGGACGGGCAAAATACCTCCTCTAGTCCTCTTCCATCCAGAGGCGACGGCGCTGGCCCGCATCGCCGGCCTCAGCCTGCAATTCCTCGACAGCGTCCGCCGTGCAGTTCGCGCCCTACCGCCGTATTGCCGGATTCAGTAATGTTACTGTCACCAACGACCACCGTCGGAGCGTCGGCCGCATCGTCCTCTGGCAGAGAAGAACAGCCAACGACGGCTTCCACTTCACCCCGCCGGCTCCTCACTTGCGCCAGAACCAAAATAAAAAGAGGGTGAACAGTAAGCCATGGTCTTTTTCTTGATTTGTTGGAGCTCGATGTGGATTGACAGGGGGGGAAACCGGAACTCTTTCTCGCCTCGGCTCCAGATCTCTGAAGAAGACGGCAGCCATTCACGCCCCAAAATCCTCGCCGAGACCCTCTTCCGTCGCTCCAGAGCGGTGTGGAGGGCCGCCGCATGCAGTATCACCTGCAAGATGCAAGTTAATCCCCACCCCGTGGTGCCAAATTTTGTCAACGGCTTCGGCATCAGCCAGCACAGGGGTCGGTACATGATGTGCCCATCCATGCATCCTGTTCCTGTTCTACGCTCTGCCCTGGCACCAGGCAAACCTGTACGCCCTAGTTAATGGGGCACCTCCCCAACTGCCCCCATTTACTTCGTACGTTTCTGTTCACGCACCACCGTGCATGTATCCTACGGCGTATTCGTTAGACAACAAGTTCTGACATTTCTTCAATTAATGCCCGTGCATGGACGCATCGCCACCCAATGCGACTAGCGATATCCGGATCACTCAAGCCCGAGCGCTATTCGTCCGCTCTCAAACAAATGATCATAATCATGCTCTGTGACCTGGAATTGGATCAAGTCTGAATGACGCCTCTTGGAGAATGATATCCAAGATGCAACAGAAATATAGTTGAAATGTAACTAGAAACAAGGTGATTTTCTTTACAACATTAGTTGCTCGGTGTGATTGTTTTGGGTTAAACTGATACCCGGTTCAGGGTTACCTTGCGTATTTATATATTCTCGGTTAACAAACACCGTCTGGGATTACATCAGGTTGTTACAAACTCAGAAATTTAATTCGGTACATGGGAGCATATATATGCTCATGCCACCGGAAAAGGCATTTTGAAATGTCAAAAAAATTCGAACAGAAATTTCCACGCTTACGTATCGATATACTATGTGCACACATCAAGTTTTGCGAAAAAGTGTCATTTCTTGTGACTTGTGTGAAAAAGACAAAAAAAAAAGTCACATAGATAACTTTTTTTTACACCAAAATTTGTCTTTTTTACACATGACACTAAAAATACCATTTTTCCGTGGAAAGACTTTGTGAGCGTGTATAATTCCGAGATGTACCTATCAAATTTTGTATCCGGATTTTTCAATATTTTGAAAGTGTATTTAAAACAAAATTTAAAAACCGGGAGCATATGCTCCCGAGTGCCAAAATACCACCCCCAAACTCAGAAAAGCTAATATATCTAAATCATCCTTTATAAGATTATTAGGATCGGCTCTACAACTTGTACAACAGTCAAGTTTAGTTGACACTCTAGCAAGTCCCCTCAATCACAACTTATCTAAGTTGAGATTCAATCACAACTTATTTAAGTTGAGATTGGGCCTCCCCTTGGGGATGCGCAAGGTATCTGTTATCATCAGAATTTAACCAGATCAGAAGGTGGGCCGTGGTAAAGATGGGCTTGAAGAATATACGCGGAAGATATACATGAATCGGCCTTGTACACGAAGTTTGGGCCAGGTGGCCCGTGTATCTGTAATTTATAGTAGATTCCGTGTCAGTTAGGATTAAAACAGAGTTTAGCTCGTGTACGGTTGGGGTTATTCCCAAATTAGAAAGTCTACGGACTATAAAGATGTATCTAGGGTTATTGAGAAAGGAGGACGATCACGTTCACAACAAATCAATCCAGGCGCATCGCCACCCCTTGTTTCGAGGGTTTCTCCCGGGTAAGCATCATGCTGCCTAGATCGCATTGCGCGATCTAGGCGATATCATTTATTCGTTCTTGGTGTTGCTCGTGCTGAAGCCTTTTTGATGGCGAGCAACACCCTTATCTCAGGTGTTTTGGGATTGACGTCGATACTTTCACGATGTACTTGTTTAGCTACGCTATCCCTCAATATCCGGCTGCCCTTACACCTACGCGAGGTGTAAGGGCAGCATCTTGCTTGTTCATTAGCTAGTAGATCTAATCTGTTATAGTTGCTCCTTGTTCTTCGAGGATTGGTTTGATATCCGCATGGTTAGGCCTTATAAACGGGTTGAACGATCCGGTAGTGCGTAAGGTGTGGTTAATGAAGTCCTAAAGGGATTGTTCCGGGGATCGGCTTCATGCTGGTTTTTAGGCCTCTTTAGGGCTAGTTTTCCTATCATCTTACGTATACGCTAGGCTCAATTACGCATAGGATGTTCCGGTTATGCGGTGAAAACCCTAGACTATCGTAGATTAGTTTAGCTTGATTTTGATTAAGCAGGATCCCCATGTTAATGTAAAATCTATCGTGTTTCATGGGGCAATCGGCTCTTAGAGCCGATCCACAGAACAACCTAAGAGCCGATCGGGGCTCGTATTTAATGTTTACATGTTTGCCATGCAGGAAACTAAGTCGAAGCAATCCATCACCTTCCTGACCAGGTATAGGTCAGGTGGCACGCCCTTGCATCAGCATCGGACGTGCGTGCTAGGAGCATTGCGGGCCGTCGCCCGAGGGACAAGGGCCGGCCGCGAGTCTCGGGAGCCTCCCGGCTCTACGGTGTTGCTCGTCGCTGCTCGCCGGTGAGTTTCTGACGGCAACACATTCTGGCACGCCCGGTGGGACAGTCAGCAACAACGGCAGCGACATCTTCCTCTGAGATGGCGGACGAGCCGGTCAAGTACGAAGAGCTGCCGGAGGAGTTCAAGAAGAAGTATGATGAGATCAAATCCGTCTTCGAAGCCGATCTCATCGGCTCTTTCACAAAGACCCGTTCACATGGCATCAGGTGGAAAGGGTTCTCACCCGATGGTGCTCTTGATGGAGTAGATCTGTCTACCCCTTCAGAGGAGCGCACCGAGCTCGCGCCAAGAACTTAACTATATGACAGCTCATTCTCTTCATCGGCACTCTGAGAGCCTGGTGAACACTTTGGAGCGCGTCGCGGTCCGCGTAGTTCAGGAAATAATGAAGCACCAATACTCCCCGTCAGGCCCAGTCCTAGGAACTCACCAGGGAGAACTGCCGTTCCAGACCAGACCGCCGCTACCGTTCGCGCTTACAGCTCCAGAGCCGCGTGGTTCGCCGGCTTTCGTCGTCCACAAGATTGGAGGCGATCCTGCTGATTACCAGTTCATGCTGGAGCCACCTAAGGAGATCCCGCACGGATACACGTGCATATATGTGCCAGATTGTAACAATTTGGCGCTCACGAACCAGATTACAGCAGGAGGAATTGCTGGAGCCACAGGAGGAATTTCTGGAGTCACAGGAGGAATTGCTGGAGGAGACGCCGATAAACAGGCGTGGCTAGCCAAGTACGCCACTGCAGCAGATCAGCAAAGTTCGGCCCCCGCAGCTCCTACAGTGGACCAGATCAGTGCGATCTTGAGAGACCAATTCGGCATGGTGCCAAAGAGAAGGGCAATCGGCTATTCCAAGCCGTATCCTAATGAGTATGATCTAATACCACTGCCACCTAAATATCGGCTCCCAGAGTTCTCAAAGTTCAGTGGATCAGAAGGTTCTAGCTCAATTGAACACGTGAGCCGATATTTGGCACAGTTGGGCATGATCTCAGCATCGGACCAGCTACGCGTGAGATTTTTCGCGCAGTCTCTCATAGGATCGGCTTTTGGGTGGTACACCTCGCTGCCCCCAGACTCAATCCGGACATGGAAGCAGATGGAAGAACAGTTCCACGTACAATATCACTCAGATTCTTCCGAAGCTAGCATTGCCGATTTGGCACAGGTACGACAGAGGCGTGGGGAGACAGTGTCGGAGTACATTCAACGCTTCAGAACTATGAGGAACCGATGCTATTCGGCTCGTTTAAATGAGAAAGAGGCCGTTGATCTGGCAGTGGTAGGTCTTGCATCACCAATCAAGGACATGGCTTCTCAGGCAGAGTATACCTCCCTGGCGCACATGGTGCAGAAACTATCATTATATGAACAGCGCCATCCAGAGTTGTACCAGGACAAGTTCAAACGCCCAGTAAGCCTGATCGAGGTAGAAGAAGATGATGATTCGGCAGGAGATCAGGAAGTGGCTGTGGCTGAATGGGCTCGGGGGGCAAACCCCGTATCCTGCAAGTGGGTTAAACCACAAGGTCCTGCAAGAGGGTTCGACTTCGACGTGAGCAAAGCTGAGCAGATTTTCGATCTCTTGCTTAAAGAGAAGCAGCTGAAGTTACCCGACGGCCATAGAGTCCCTACGGCCCAAGAGATGAACGGAAGGCCATACTGCAAGTGGCATCATTCGTTCACACATACCACCAACGACTGCAAAGTGTTGCGTCAGCAGATCCAAATGGCGATAGAACAAGGCCGTCTTATTTTCAGCCAGTATGCCATGAAAGTGGACACGCACCCGTTCCCTGCTGTTAACATGGTGGAGTGTAGTCACCCTGCGAGGCGCCAGCCAGATTTCTCGTTCAGTATCAACATGGCAGGGCCTGCATACCACTCTGGCAGTGACAGAGAAGAGAGCAGTCGTTCTCGTGGCAAGGACAAGGAGGAGGCCGGTTCTCGCGATCGGCCCCGATACGATGACAAACGGTACGTGACCGAGGATCAAGTGAGAAGCGTGCGGTACCAGCGACCACTCTCAGAGCACCTTCTTAACAAATATGAGTATCAGCACGACCAACGCCGACGGCATGATACATCCGATGACGTAGCTCATCGGCTTAACGTAAATGATAGAAAGTATCGTCGGTATGATAGAGATGACGAGAGGTATGAGCACCGCACCAGGGGAAGGTCAAACGAGCAAGCGGACATGGACCGTCACTGGGACTGCCCGTTCTTTAAACATTGCTGGGACTCAGGAATGAGACGATTGCCGACAATCGAAAGCTGCCCAGAGTGTAGATCAAGGAAGAAGTACGCGGCAGATGTGTCAGTGTTCAAACGTCTAGGGCCTCTCCCGCGTCGGAACAAACAAGCTGAGTCCTCTCGAGAAGAAGATTCTGAGGAGTTAGACGATGAAGAAGAAGAAGACAGGTACCACCGACCAAGGTGGTGCCCTGACGGACTCAGTCATTCTCAGAAACGCAGGGTACATCGGCTACGCAGCTTAGAGGAGGCCGAGAAGTTATACCTGCACACATTGAGGAAGGCACGGTCCGATCTGGCCGCAAAAATTCAGCAAACTTTGGAAGAAGAGAGCCGCCCACGGAAGCAAGAGTGGCGTCCCAAACCAAAGAAAGCCGATGATAAGACGTCGGCTGGCGCCAACATGGTGTTCATACTTCCGTCAGAGTTTTGCGCTCCAAGATCAGAGGAGGCATCTGTGGCACAACTAGACTGCGGCCCACGACCAGTTGTCTTCGAGAAGCCACGAGAAAGAAGCTACAGGAATCTGAAGGCCTTGTACGTGAAAGGATATATCAACGGGCAGCCTGTCAACAAGATGCTGGTCGACACGGGAGCGGCAGTCAACATAATGCCGTACTCCATGCTACATCGCCTGGGATGCTCTAGCGCAGATCTGATCAAAACTAACGTCACATTGAGCGACTTTAATGGCCAAGCATCAGAAGCGCAAGGTGTTCTAAGCGTGGATCTTACAGTAGGCCGAAAAACCATCCCTACGTCGTTCTTCATCGTCGATAGCAAGAGCACCTACGCCATCCTACTAGGGAGAGATTGGATTCACGCCAATTGCTGCATTCCATCCACAATGCACCAATGCTTGATACAGTGGGATGGCGATGAAGTCGAGGTCGTCCAGGCAGATGACACAGCCGAAATTTCAACGGCTGGCATGAACATTTGGGACGCGGTGGATCAGGAGCCGCTCTCAGGGGTCAGTCTGGACGGGTGTGAGCGCATTGAGGTTACAAAAAACGGGGTGAGGCTGGTCTTATCCATCGGCACGACGAGCAGTAACCGCATCAAAGTTACTAGATATGTGTAGCAAGGCCGATCCATGCGATCGGCCCCAAAAAATAAAAATAAATTGTAAATCCGCATCAAGCAGTGCAATGACAAAGGAGGCCGATTCAGGCAATCGGCCCATATTACCCTTATCATATATTACGCCAGTGTTCAGCATTGAGCTAGCAGGTTATGGAAAGCTAGGGTATGGGATACTACAGAGCCGATATCTGCAGTTACCTGGCAGATTCGGCTCGGGGGGCACCTTAACGGATAAACTTGTGCGATTCACGGACAGTGAAATATGGGGGGCCGATATGACACAAAAAATCGGCCAGTAAAAAAAATACACAAGTACGTACCGATGCGCAAACATCGACTCTAGACCAAGCCCAGTTATCATTACATGGAAAGAGTTTTAATGAAGAAATGCTTCAAGCGCATGGAGGGCGTCGGCACGGACACGATCCACCTCGGCGATCTCGGCCTCGTCATCTTCGTCCTTGCCCGTCACCAGCTGTCCGTTCAGAGCACGTATCTCGGCCAGATCAGTCTTCATTTCAACCTTGAGGCCTTCTGCTTCCTCGTGAGAGTGGGCAATGAAAGCTTCCTTATCTTGGATCAGCTGTTTGGTTACTCTGACCCTCTCTTCAAGATCCTCCAGCTCCTTGCGAAGGGTCTCAAGTTCGGTGCTGCTAACAGAGGTGTCGGTTTTGGCGTCCAAGGCAGCCTTCTTCTCATTGAGCCGTTGGCATTTGTCTGCAATATCGGCTCTCAACGGAAGCTGGGCGTGGCGTAGATCGATTCTCTGACGAGCCAACTTTACCCTCGGCTTGAAGACTGATAGGGTCACGACTGGCCAGAGTTTCACCTGCAAGGTTACCGGGAGATGAGGCTGAATGTCCTCAAGAATGCCCTTCACTTCTTCAGGGTTTTCAACCAATGTCTCGATGGTGGAGGAGAGCAAAGCCTTGAGGCGCTGGAGTTGGCCATTGGTAGTGCTCGGTCCTGGCTCTTCGTTTACTCTGGAAGTGGCTGGGTCAATCGATTCAGGGTCGAATGTTAGCAAGCTTGAGAGGTCACAACCCTTGCAAACGAACGAGAACAGCGTCAGTATGCAGTGAAGGAGAAAGTTGAAGCTAAGAGAAAGGAGTATACCTCTCCCAAGACCAGAGGGACAGCCGATGATGAGATAATCGGCTCTCGCGCTTCCACCGTGGGCTTGGTCAAATTGGTAGCCTTGTCAGCTGCACTTCTGGAAGTCGCTAGATCTAGAGTGGTGGTTGGCATTACTACCTCCTCGACTTCTTCACTAGACGTATCGACAGTCTGCAAAGAAAATGGTTAGCCGATGCGAGGAGCGATGGGTTAGTATGAAATATAAACCAGGGGAAGTATTTACATTTGAAACCTCCTGGCTTGGCGAAGAAGCTCGCGGTTCCTTGCGAGCTCTCTTGACGCATCGGCTCTTTGTGCGTAGCCCTGTTTTGATGGAAGCTTGGGGGGAAGCAGGTTCGGGGGTTGCCCTTTTTCTGGAAGCCGACGGTGGCAGGTCTGGCTGGCTCTGCGTGGTGGTGTTCCCGGAATTGCCCGAGCTGGAGTGCTCTCGACTGAATTCTGTCCCCTCGCTAGAGTTTTCTTCAGTAGAGGTCTGTGAAGGAAATACAAACACGTTGAAGGCCCTGGAGAGAGAGATGAAATTAATCAAGGCATGGATCAACTTACATGCAAACTTTCTTGAGAAGGAATAGGGCTTTGGCGCTTCAAGGTTTTCCTGGCAGATACTTTCCTTACTGCTTTCCTCGTCCTGGTCGAAGCTCGGGGGGCAGCTGGCCCAGAAGAGGCTGCGCGTTTAGGAGCCGATTTTGGCGAAATCGGCTGACTCTGCATTACGACTTTCTTCAGGGATGGTGAGCCCTTGCAGAAGAGAACCACGGGAGCCGGAGGAAGGAACTGGAATGAGGAGCCGTCTTCATGTACAGGTTCTGGACCATCTTGTTGCTACAAGGAAACAAAGTCAGGTGACAAGCAATCATTACAAACCGCTGCAAAGTATTTGTGAGTAGTGGTACCTGTTCTGCAGGGATATCATATTCAGCGTCAAGTTGCTTCAGCAATGGTCCTAGAGCTCTCCTGAAGGCATGGGTCTTCCACATTGACCACCAGGTTTCGAAGCCGTCGGTTGACGAGATGAAACGGAGGTTGTGAGGGATTGGAAGGGATAGAGAATCAAAGAAGGAGTAACACCTTTGGCTGGTGATGACATCGGGCAGCTCGGCTCTACTTTCTGTCAAGTGGTGAAGGGAGAAGTGTGGAGACACCTGCCCGAGACCAAACTGCCGGGCCACCACAACTGGCTGGTAAGACTCGTACCCAGGTTTGATGATCCTATTGGAGGTGCTCATGCCAACGGGAAGGAAGCAGGGACGGATCATAATGGAATATAAGTGCCGGGTGCTAGGATCATCGGCAAAGTTGTCTAACCTGAAGGAGACTGGATTTTCAAAATCTCCAGATGCGGTATAAGGAAAGAACAGGGGATTGTCCAGGCCCTGGAAGAAAATCCTGAACCACTCTAATGCCTCCTTAGGGATCAGTTTGCTGCCCGGAAGGCTATAGAGAGCTTGGCCGTAGCTAGTGCATCGGATATGCTTCCCATTAGCATCTGGGAAGGTGCAAGTAGTCAAAGATGGAGAGTTTGGGATCTGATTTTGGAAGTATAGCTGAGCCCATAACTGAATAAACCACCAGGGGCCTCCTGTTTTAACTGTCCTTTGGGAGAACAGTTTGACAGACATCAATTGGAGAGATCGATAGACTTCTCCAAGGAATAGTTTGCCGATGCCAAGATGAGTGCCTTTGGCAAGCTCATAGGCTAGAGAGAGGTAATTCTTGGTTGGGGCAAGTGAGGGGCCACAGAATATGAAGTGCTCCAACCAGAAATTCAGGAAGGCTGTATGTTCTCTCTCTGTCACAGGGCCTTTGGTTTTCATGTAACATTTGAGGTAGGCACCCCAGCTTGTACACTCTGTTTTGGAGGACAGGGTGAAAGGAACCTTTGGCAGCTTAAAAGTAGAAGGGCTTGGGGATGCAATGTCTAGGCCTGTGATCATGGCCACATCTAGCAGGGTTGGTGTCATGGGGCCATGGCCAAACATGAAGCAATTCATTGCATCAGACCAAAAGTAGCCGATGGTTTTCAAAAGGTTCTCGTTTTTCTCGAGGGGAGACAATGATAATAACAAAGCATCGGCTATCCCTATAGTTTCCCAGGTGGCATAGTGGATTTTGGATACTCTACGATACCATGCCACCCAACCCTCGGGAGGATTAGGCCAGGCTCGCAGGCAGTCGGCCCAAGAAGTCGAATCTAAAGTTCGGCTCACGAAAGGAATTCTATTGGCCTCGCATGAAATCAAATGAGCGAGGACTCTCGGAGGAACGAGGACCAAGACAAAGAGAATGCGGGAGAGAAGGATGCGGCGGCGAATGTACTCGAAACCTAAATTAATAGTGAAATAGAGCATTGATTCAGGCGCTTGATGTTAATTCTAGTACTCATTCAGATGGCGAGGAGCAGTTAAGGATTACCTTCAGACCAGCAACCGTAGCGTTGGTGTGGGATGCTTCCACCATTGGATCCGCTGTGGAGATGATTTAGGCACGGATGTGAACTGAGATTCGGGCGACCGTGAGTTGGATCTGTTCGGGCGGCGATTTGGGGATCTGAAGTTATCCTCTCAGACGAAGGGTGCAGGTTACCGTTTGAATAGGCAACTGATGTGGTCTCACTTGCGTTTTATGCTGAAGACCGATGCGATGCCATCGGCTCTGTGAGAGTTGACTTTGACTATCGGCAGGATTAGTTGGAAACACTTCTTCATTAATAATAAGGATTTTTTACAACGAAGAGCCGATTGCTCAAGGAAGGAAGAACAAAAGAAGAGCCGATTGCTCAGGAGCTACTACTAGTCCTACAGTAGTACTTCCTACTCTAAGGACCGTCGCTGTCCTCGTCGTCGCCGTTGTAGCCGCCGCCAGTGCTGCTGCTGGCGAGCTCCTCGTCACTACTACCGTAGCCCTCAATAGGGGCTTCTTCCTCCTCATCATCATCGTCTTCGTCGTCATCCGACCAGGCCCAGCCGCGGAAGCGCTTCGCCGGCGGCTCGTCGGAGGAGGTGTCGTCTTCTTCCTCCTCCTCGTTGGAGGAGGCGTCGTCCTCCTCGTCTTCTTCTTCTTCCTCTTCGTTAGAAGGGTTGAAGTTACCCCAGGAGAGGAGGTCGTCTTCACTCTCCGCTGCCAGTTCCCCGTCAATGAGGAACCGGAGGTCGTCCTCCCCATCGGTCAGGGGCAAATCGCCATCTGACCCGACGAGGGCCTCAGGTGGGCCATCTGGCACGTAGTCGAAGTCCCACTCTGGCTCACTCGAGGAAGAAGATTGGAAGGAGAGAGCTGACGAAGCAGAGGAGGAAGAAGAGTCCATGGTGGAGGAGGGTTTTTTGGTGCCGATGGTCAGAAACAGAGCAAGAGGATGAAGAGGCGAACTGTTCGGCGCGGTTAAATAAAGGGGATATAGTGGGGATTCAATGCCACAGCAGTTTCCGAGGAAGTGGTGCCCACGCGGAGAAGTTGAGGAGGCAAGGCATCATGATGAAAGATACTGCGACAGTTCTGCTCTGCCACGACATGACCCGACGAAGAAAACCAGAGTGGTTTTGGAATTACCATTGCCAAAACCAGGGGGGCATGTGTTATCACCAGAATTTAACCAGATCAGAAGGTGGGCCGTGGTAAAGATGGGCTTGAAGAATATACGCGGAAGATATACATGAATCGGCCTTGTACACGAAGTTTGGGCCAGGTGGCCCGTGTATCTGTAATTTATAGTAGATTCCGTGTCGGTTAGGATTAAAACAGAGTTTAGCTCGTGTACGGTTGGGGTTATTCCCAAATTAGAAAGTCTACGGACTATAAAGATGTATCTAGGGTTATTGAGAAAGGAGGATGATCACGTTCACAACAAATCAATCCAGGCGCATCGCCACCCCTTGTTTCGAGGGTTTCTCCCGGGTAAGCATCATGCTGCCTCGCGCGATCTAGGCAGTATCGGTTTATTCGTTCTTGGTGTTGCTCGTGCTGAAGCCTTTTTGATGGCGAGCAACACCCTTATCTCGGGTGTTTTGGGATTGACGTCGATACTTTCACGATGTACTTGTTTAGCTACGCTATCCCTCAATATCCGGCTGCCCTTACACCTACGCGAGGTGTAAGGGCAGCATCTTGCTTGTTCATTAGCTAGTAGATCTAATCTGTTATAGTTGCTCCTTGTTCTTCGAGGATTGGTTTGATATCCGCATGGTTAGGCCTTATAAACGGGTTGAACGATCCGGTAGTGCGTAAGGTGTGGTTAATGAAGTCCTAAAGGGATTGTTCCGGGGATCGGCTTCATGCTGGTTTTTAGGCCTCTTTAGGGCTAGTTTTCCTATCATCTTACGTATCTGCTAGGCTCAATTACGCATAGGATGTTCCGGTTATGCGGTGAAAACCCTAGACTATCGTAGATTAGTTTAGCTTGATTTTGATTAAGCAGGATCCCCATGTTAATGTAAAATCTATCGTGTTTCATGGGGCAATCGGCTCTTAGAGCCGATCCACAGAACAACCTAAGAGCCGATCGGGGCTCGTATTTAATGTTTACATGTTTGCCATGCAGGAAACTAAGTCGAAGCAATCCATCACCTTCCCGACCGGGTATAGGTCGGGTGGCACGCCCTTGCATCAGCATCGGACGTGCGTGCTAGGAGCATTGCGGGCCGTCGCCCGAGGGACCAGGGCCAGCCACAGTCCTGGGAGCCTCCCGGCTCTACGGTGTTGCTCGTCGCTGCTCGCCGGTGAGTTTCTGACGGCAACAGTATCTACGGCCTAGCTTCAGCCAGTGGTGGAGAGTGCAGCTAGCAGGCTGCCTCTGTGGAGTGCCCGGTTACTTAACTGTAGGGAGTGGACGATCCTGGTCTAGACTACGCTCAGCACCATCCCGATTCACACAATGATGTCTTTGGATATCCCCGCTAAGTCGTTGCAGACCCTCAAGAAGATCTATCGGGTTTTCATGTGGAAGGGGAGGGCGGACGTCAGTGGTGGCCACTGCTTGGTGGCATGGGACAAGGTGACCTCCCCTAAATCTCGTGGCGGGCTGGGTCTCCCAAACCTCCAGCTGCTCAACCTTGCTCTAAGCTGCCGCTGGGCATGGTTGCAGAGAGTTGACACGACCAAGGCCTGGGAGGAGTTTGACCTCCAGATCCCCGCCCTGGCCCGGGCCCTTTTTGAGTCTGCTACAACGGTCGTGGTGGGTAACGGCGAGTGACCCTTGTTCTGGAAGGACCGCTGGCTACAGGGCGCCAGGGTGGTGGACCACGCGCCCAACTTGGTGGCCATGATCCCAGCCCGGAAGGCCAAGGTCCTCTCGGTCAAGGATGGCCTAGCCGGTGAGTGGCTGCGGGATTGCGGACCAAACCCAAGTCTCGCTGCAGTGGCAGAGTTCTGTCACTTGTGGGGCGTCCTTGCCGGTTACACGCCGGTACATGAGCAAGATGACGCCTTTGTGTGGCGCTGGTCGGCGGACCGGTTATTCTCCATGAAGTCGGCATACTCTGCTTTCTTTGCTGGGACCGTGGTGGCGCCGATTGCTTCGGAGATTTGGCGTTCAAGGGCGTCGTATAGCTGCAAGTTTTTCGCGTGGTTGGTGTCCCGCAACAGGTATTGGACGGTGGACAGTCTACAACGGCGCGGCTTGCCGAGGCCGGCTGCTTGCCCCCTTTGCGACCAGGAGCAGGAGACGCTCCAACACCTCATGCTTGGTTGCGTGGTCGCTTGTGAGGTATGGGCTTGGGTGCTAGCACGTTGGGGCAAGCTGGAGTGGATGCCCGGCGTGGACACGGAGGTTGTGCCCTGGTGGACCTCTCTCAGTTGCACTAGTTCTGTGAGGAGGGATATGTGGACGGCTATCATTTTGGTTTTCTGGTGTATTTGGAGGCATTGGAACGAGGTGGTGTTCAATGGCGCCACGCCGGCAGCGGTGGCCATTAGGCATAGGATTAGGGAGGAGTACCAGAGATGGCGTGTAGCTAGGCTATTCCGCTCGGAGTCCTTTGGATTTCCTGAGCCTTTTCCTTTCTCGTGGAGGGATGGAGATTAGGCTTTCGTTCAAAGGGGAGCTGCAACCCCTTATTGGCAGTGATACACGTGGCTCGGGCTTTCTTGTCTTTTCTTCTATATGATTAGTACACCTTCTAGGGTGTATTCTCGAAAAAAAAGATTGTTCCTAAATCCTTGATCAACTCTTTCTCGTGCAAATTATAATCAATTTTAATATGTTTGATAGTAGCATGGAAAATATGATTACCTGAAAGATATGTGCCACCAATGTTATCACACTATAGTTGATTGATCCACTGATGGTGATTGTACACTCAACTCCTTCGGAAGAATTTGAACCCATACTCTCAGCTTTTTACGGAGGTGTCTACACGGTTGGAGGATATGACGAAGGATTTTATTATCCAACATGGTTCGCAACATAATCATCCTTAGCTGTCCAGGTTGTGTCCTATTTATCTCTTTGTGTCGTGTAACACCCCAAATTTCAAAATAAAGAGAAAATAAATTTCCTTTTTCCAAAAATGAGAGCCAACAAAAACTTTTCTTATATAAGGTATTATGCTTAGTGCTCCTACCTATTACTTGTGCTTTTGCCCTGATGAGTGTTAGTATGCTTGTGATAAACCCTAAAACCCTAAAGTGATCCAGTAAAGATCACAAACCAAATTGAATTAAAAGAGAAAGAAATCAAATAAGAAAAACCCTAAACCCTAACCTTTTCAAAAATCATTTGGATCTATTTTGAGAAACCCAAAATAGAAGAAAGCCATATGTGGGCCTATAGCCTTCATAAGTAAATCTTGAACCCTACCTTTTCTTATTTTGCTAAATGGTGGTGAACCATTGCAAAACTTATTAAACCCTAAACCACATCCTTCTTGTTATCAATCTTTGAGAAATAAAATAAAAAGGAAAAATCTTATTTAAAAAGAGGCATATATGCCTATGGCTATTTTGTAAAACTTTACCTTGGGCCTTTCTACCTTACTTAGAGAATTGGAAAATCTTCTTAAACCTTATCTAGTACTTTTCCTACACAATCCAAAGTGGAACAAAAGATTGTAAAAAGAAAGTAATAATGCCATAGAGGCATATGAGAGCAAAATATCAAATTTGTGAAACTGAGGATCTTGACCCTAAGACTTGAAATTGAATGGTTGGATCACTCCTATATACCATTTCAACTCTCAACAACATCAATTGGGTCAAGCCTAGCCAAATTAAAAATCAAATGCCACATATGCATAGAGGCATATGTGACCCATAGCCATTTTCACCAATTCTTGCCCTATGCACTCCTACCCTAACCAAATGGTGTGAGACCATCTCTGAACCCCATCTAACCCTAAATTGACCCTCAACCTTGCTCAAGTAAAGCAAGGGGAACACCTTCCAAGAATAAGAAAAATTGACCTGTCCTCTCTCATGTGTTTTTGCCAATTTTACAAATCTTTGAGCTAGACCTTGTGGAATGGTTTCAATGGTTTGAAAATGTTTCTAAACTAATAAGAATGACATTAGAGTCAAGACAAGTCCAATCAAATGGAGAGAAATCCAATAGTGGGATAATTCCAATTTTCCCTCACATACACTTAGGGCCAATTTATCAAACCTTGACCTAGGCACCAACCTTGCCTCAAAATGGTTGGAACCTTTCACCTAACTCAATCTAACACCAAATAAATCTCACTCTTGTCAAATTGAAGCAAAGAGGAATAAAAGAATAAAAGTGAGAAAATCACAAAACCCTCACATATGGCTTATGCCATTTTTTATAAATTTTGACCCTAGACCAATTTGGCCTTCACCATTAGTTGTATAATGTTACTAAACATTTATCACAACTATTGGAATCCAAGAAACACAATTCAAATGTTTTTCAAAACTCAATTGGGGATCACATGGGATAATGGTCAAATCTGCCATTTATATTCTGGTCCCTACTTTGAGCCTCTCTATTTCAAGTTTTTCAAACTAAACTTTCCCAACTCTTTGAATGTCATCCAAGAGCACATCAAGGAGAGCAACTTTGGTAAAGACCCCCTGGCCAAAATCATTCTTGATCATTTGCTATGCTCATCCAAAGTTGGCACTTTTAATTAAGTGGAACAATCTCCCACTTATCAAATTTTGCCATTCTTTGAAATTCTAATTTCCACCACCACACATAGTTGTCTCTGGTCAATTGCAACTCAACCAATCCGACCTTTTTCAATTTTTGAATCCATTAGAGATCAACCAAATTTTACAAAATTTGGAATTGGGCAAATATGGAATAATCTCAAACACTATTTGTATAGTGTTTGGCCTAACTCCACCTGCCCCATTTCACTCTCTCTCGGTTCCCTTGACCCCTCTCACACTAGCACACCCACAGGAACCCTAGGAGGAGCTAGCCATGCTAGCATGGCATGGCCATGCCGGCCATGTCCCTCTCCTTCTCCTTCCCTTCACCCCCGGCCCTGGCCACCATGCCCACGAGTGCCACCTCGACTCCCTACTGCATCCTAGACCAACCCCTGCCGGAGATCGACACGCCCCCGCCGGGAACGCGCCGTGCCTGACGTGCCCAGAACGCGCCGGACGTGCGCCAGCCACGCCCTGGGCGCGACAGAGCATCGCGGTGCGCCGTCGACCCAGGCCCCCTCTCGCCATCTCCCTTCGCCAGCAAGCTCTCCTGGACGACCAAAGCCCGCCAGACATGCGCCGTGCCCCGTGCGAGCGCCGTCGCCGACGACCAGGTCCCCGTCTTCCCGCAACCCTGCCGCCAGAACGTCGCCGTCGCGCGCCCACATCAGACCGTCCCCCACCTCGCCGTCTAGCCTCCTAGCACCGCCTCGACCTCCCCTACATAGCGCCGCCCTCGCCTACCCCCAGTGCTCGCCGGAAACGCCGCGACCTCGTCGACCTTTCTCGCACCCTCGGCCTCTCCTCGCTACTATATAAGGAGCACCCCTCCCTTCAAATGGAGCACGCCTCTCGAATCCCCTCTCCTCCCTGAGTAGTCTAGCCACCTCGCCTCGCCGCATTGCCCAACAGAGCCGCCCAATTGCTACCTCACCGCCGCTCTCCGTCGCCGAAGCTCGCCGGAGAAGGAGGCCGCCCCAGGAAACGCCACCGGTACCGGCGCACTCGCCGTCGTCTACAACGTCGACCTGCATCACCGCCGCCGCTCGCCGGAGTCCCAGCTCGCCGCCGACCCCCTACATCCACCACTCCCGCAAGCTCCTCGCGTCGTCGACAACGACGACCACCCGCCGTTGGATCTTGATCTAATCGCACGGCCACCACTCGCGCGTACCGTTTCGGTAAGCCTCCCCCACTGACTAGTGGGGCCTGTTGTCAGCTGGCCCGCAGCGTTAGCTGGGCTGGCCCAACTCCTCTGTGCTGCGTTTCAAACTAAATCGGCCCACTTCGTTTCCCGCCTGAGTTTAAATCTGAAATTCGTTTAATTCTTTTTAGATAAATGGCAAACTGATGCAGTGTTTGAAATTGAATAGTTTCAAATCTACCCAACCATTTTTGATGAACTTTATATTGTTGGAAAGCTTAGGAAAAGATCTATCCAATGCCACTGGTCCCATCTCAAAATTATTTGTAGAATTAATATAGCAAAATAAACAAGACAGGGACTTTTCTGCCTTAGAATAATTCTTAAAAATCAACCAAAATAGTTATTGAGTCAAATCCAACTCCAATAGCTCACATTTGACTTACACTAACTGTTTATGCAATAAAATGGTGTGGTCACTTTACATGATCATGCCCTAGTTTAAGTAGTGTACAATATGGCTAGTTAACTAGTGGATATTGTCCAAAACTATTAAGTAATTCATATGAAGTCTTATACTTCATTTAAATCTTGTCTCAAATGAATTCATGTGATGTTTGGACCCCTGGCCAAACTCACTTATATGAATTACTTAGAGATTTAAATCATATGTAGTGTTATTAAAAGGGTATGAGGTACTCTACCTCATTTAAATCTATTTCTCAAATGATGATGATGAATGGTTGACTTGAGTCAACATGATTTCATGTATGATTGTTTGAGAAATTAAATCTTAAGAAGATTTCAATGAGAGAAAAGTATTTCTCAAACACTAGATGGAAACTATCTTTTACACATGTAAGGGGAGGAGACTATTTTCCTCAAGCAACACAACCAATGCACCCTAATGGTAGTATTTGTGTGAATAGAATAATTGGTGTACATACAAGTAAGGTTAGAATAGCCAATGAATTGTTGAGGAGGTGAAACCACCTCAATAGTAGTTGTTAACCTAATTACAACTATGTGTTAAATCATATGAGAGGTTTCCCTCTCATTTAAATCTTGGTCTCAAGTATTTCAACATGAGGTGGTGACCATGGTCTATACAATCTCATGTTGAGTATTTGGTGACATTAAATCACTACCTTGTTAGTATCAAAGTGTATGAGGTATGGAACCTCATTTAAATCATTTTCCTAAATGATGAGTATGAAGAGGTTGACTTTTGTCAACCTAGGTCATATTCTGTTCATGAGAGGAAATTATTTTTCTTAAATAAGAGGAACACATCCACCCACTTAATAGTAGTTTGTGATGCTAGTTAAGTTGTGTGAAGCTTGTGTGTGCTTAGTTTAATATGTAAATTTGGTATGATGATTGTATACTCCGTATTCATATTTTAGACGCTAGTACCAAGGAGTATCCAGAAGAGGAGGACTTCTACAAAGAGAAAGGAGAAGAGAACTTGGACCCTCACTTCAACCAAGGCAAGCCAAAATACTATGCAAGCTAGACTATTGCAAGTTATAATGTTGCAAGCTAACACTGATAGAAACTATCCTTTTGCAAGCTAATATTCTTGCAAAGTGCAAAGCCCCTTTGGGGTAAGGCACCATGAATCTTACCTTTTCTTACATAAGCCGATCCCAATTTTATACATTACAAGTTTTTACTTGTTTTCGAAATGAGTTGCTTTTATAGTTAACTTTGGTCAAAGTACAAGTTGGTTACTAGAGTAGTAAAGTTAGTCTCCCCCAAACATAGCAAGATAATACTCTTGCAAGGTGCAAAGCTCACTAGGAGCAAGGCATTACCTTATTTACTCTATGCTTATGATCCTATCTCCCAGTTTTACCCTACCAGTTTTACTTTGTTTATCAAAGTACTTGTTGATTCATGATTCACTTGGTTAGTATTGGATGAGTACAAGAGTATCAAACTTAGCCTAGAAGCAAACCAAATACTTAGCACCCCTCATACCTAGATGCTAGTGCTACTTTTGGAAGGGACTACTCCCTTTGGGAACTTGGGAATTGAAATGACTTTGAAAACTTTGGAATGATGAGTCATTCTATTGAGAGATTTTGAAGGTGAATATGACTGGTGAAGGACTTGGTGAATTTTACAAAAACACTGATGGTTGGGTTCGGATGCGATACCATTCCAATTTTACATGTACCCCCACAATACCCGAATCTGGGTAGGGCTTAACTGGAAGTTTGTGTGTCTTAGTATGGGTTCCCTCTAAACAAGCGTCATCGGGGTTATGCCGAAAGCTGCCTCTACCACAATAGAAAAGATACGATATGATGCGAAAAGAGGTGAATGTCCGGCCCAAGCCCTGTGCAGTTCCCAGGCTGACTGTCTGTCTTCACTGGGAGGCCAAGCTCATAGGGAGAGGTGCCTATACTAGGGTATGTAAATGAAAGGTTATGATTGGTAGTTCGCGTCATCGCGTACGATAAATCAGGGCCGCTTACCCCGACGAGCTATTGCAATTGTTGTGGCACAAGTGTACAACCTCCGCGAGTTAAACCTATTCAAATAGCCGCGTCCTCGGTTATGGACGGTTGGAAAGGCCATACTGTTCCGTCATCAGATTTTTTTTGAAAACCATGAATGGTGAAGGTTGACTTATGAGTTTGAACTTGAGATCTTGACTTGGAATCACAACAGAGTTGTGGGAATGACACTAATGTTCCCACTTGAGTTAGTTAGCACATGAAGGGTTGTTTACAAAAAGGTTTGTGAAATAAAATTAGCTTTACGCAAAATAGACTAGAGCTTAGCATCCCTTACTAGAATTGTTAGCCCTTACATTAGTATTAGTTTGCGAGTACTTTAAAGTACTCACGGCTGTGTCCCTGGCTATTCAAATGGCTAGATTATGAAGCAGAACAGCAGTATGAAGAGGACGACCAGCAGGACGCCCACGACAACTAGGGAGCCTTCTGACGTCAGACGTTGGCCTGTGGACTAACGAGTCCCTTCTACGCTACGCTTCCGCTATGAACTATGAACTGTGTGTGTGTTGATCAATAGATCAACTCTTTGTGTAATATTGGATCATGTGATCTCTACTTGTAAGACGACTATGGTATGTAATGAATGATGACTTATGATATTCAACTGTTATGTCTCGCAACAACAATATTCCTGGGATTGCGATGTATGACATGACAGGCATCTGGACTTAAAAATCCGGGTGTTGACAAGTTGGTATCAGAGCCATTGTTTGACCTTAGGAGACCCTAGTTAGAATGGACGTCTGAAAAACTTAGTTTCAAAAACCAATGAAGTGAATATTTGTGAAAACTTGTTCTTACTCTTATCCTTGAGATCTTTTGCAAAAATGAGAAATCTATACTCTGCTTTCTTTGCAAGCCTACATAAAATTTTGCACACCTGACTACTTCTCTAATTTACTCCGCCTCTCTGTTCACAGATGACGTACCAATGGGAGTCCTATCAGCTTGGTTCCGGAGGCGACCAAGGGTTCGAAAAGGAGTTGAAGCAACTCGTGGACTATCTAGGACATCCGTATCCCGTATTCTTCGGAATACCACTCAAAGCTCAGTCAGGAGAACCACCTCAGTGGGACGTTTCTACTGATCTACGAAGGAAGCTTGATGCCCCGGTATGGGAAACCATATGGTTGTCTGTCAAGGGAAGCACTTGGAAGGAGGGACTAGACAAAGCTATGCAGGAAGCAATTTCCCGCCTGTGTGGACAAAATGAGGACAAGATCAAGAACACTCGTTTCATCTACTACCCAAGACATGACTCCATGGGAAGACCGATGACCATGCCCCCACCACAACCAAAGATGAACCCCTATGAAGCACCTCAGGACTTCAAGCAGTACAAAACCCGCAGGGATTTGGACAACGCCCTCGCCTCTCGCCAAGCACCTCACCCGTGAAGAAGAAGGATCCACCTAGAAGAGTAGTATCACTCCAGCACTTAAGTAGGTGTGAGTTGTATCAGGATCCCCTTGTATCGTAGAGCGAATGAATGGTTCTTCAAACCAACGGTGTGTTAGATTTGTAATGTGTGATGTTTGGTATGAATGAAAAAGTGTTGCCTGGTTTTTCCCCCTCAACACTACTCAAGTTTTCAAGTTTTGAACTTTTGAACTTTAACTCAAACAAACCATAGAAATTTCCCTCTTATCTTATAATCTACCCCATTGTTCAGATGGCCCCTCCTACCCGCAACAACTCCCGTGCCCAGGCCAACCAGATGCACATTGAGCACGCCAAGATGACTGACGCCATCAACATCCTTGCAATGGAGCGCAAGGCACTTCGCCATCAGCACGCCAAGAAGGACTACCTCATTGCTCGCCTCCGCGTGAAGATAGCATCACTGGAGCAGCTCATCCCAATATCCCACCATGCTCCCAGAGGCAAGTCCAATGTGACTTGCTATGAGTGTGGTGTTACTGGTCATTACTCTAGCACGTGCCCGATGAAAGCCGCCAACAATGCCCCAAGGACTGGAAGCAATGCTGTACCCATTGCACAAACAGACAAGTCAACGGTAACCTGCTATGAATGTCGAACTGTGGGTCATTACTCCAATGAATGCCCCAAGAAGCTTGCCAAGATTGCCGCCAACACCGCTGCACCTGCACGGCAGCAGCGCCGTATCGCAACTAGAAGAAAGTTTGCTCCAAACTACCCGAACAACCGCAACGGTCGCTACTACAACATAACGGCCACCGAAGCACAAGAAGCACCTCAGAACATGCCAAGTATGTTTCCTGCTAAATCTTATCACCCAATCTCTCTTAGGAACCTAACTCTTCTTAAAATCTCGGGACGAGATTTGTTTAAGGGGGAAGGGTTTGTAACACCCCAAATTTCAAAATAAAGAGAAAATAAATTTCCTTTTTCCAAAAATGAGAGCCAACAAAAACTTTTCTTATATAAGGTATTATGCTTAGTGCTCCTACCTATTACTTGTGCTTTTGCCCCGATGAGTGTTAGTATGCTTGTGATAAACCCTAAAACCCTAAAGTGATCCAAGTAAAGATCACAAACCAAATTGAATTAAAAGAGAAAGAAATCAAATAAGAAAAACCCTAAACCCTAACCTTTTCAAAAATCATTTGGATCTATTTTGAGAAACCCAAAATAGAAGAAAGCCATATGTGGGCCTATAGCCTTCATAAGTAAATCTTGAACCCTACCTTTTCTTATTTTGCTAAATGGTGGTGAACCATTGCAAAACTTATTAAACCCTAAACCACATCCTTCTTGTTATCAATCTTTGAGAAATAAAATAAAAAGGAAAAATCTTATTTAAAAAAGAGGCATATATGCCTATGGCTATTTTGTAAAACTTTACCTTGGGCCTTTCTACCTTACTTAGAGAATTGGAAAATCTTCTTAAACCTTATCTAGTACTTTTCCTACACAATCCAAAGTGGAACAAAAGATTGTAAAAAGAAAGTAATAATGCCATAGAGGCATATGAGAGCAAAATATCAAATTTGTGAAACCGAGGATCTTGACCCTAAGACTTGAAATTGAATGGTTGGATCACTCCTATATACCATTTCAACTCTCAACAACATCAATTGGGTCAAGCCTAGCCAAATTAAAAATCAAATGCCACATATGCATAGAGGCATATGTGACCCATAGCCATTTTCACCAATTCTTGCCCTATGCACTCCTACCCTAACCAAATGGTGTGAGACCATCTCTGAACCCCATCTAACCCTAAATTGACCCTCAACCTTGCTCAAGTAAAGCAAGGGGAACACCTTCCAAGAATAAGAAAAATTGACTCGTCCTCTCTCATGTGTTTTTGCCAATTTTACAAATCTTTGAGCTAGACCTTGTGGAATGGTTTCAATGGTTTGAAAATGTTTCTAAACTAATAAGAATGACATTAGAGTCAAGACAAGTCCAATCAAATGGAGAGAAATCCAATAGTGGGATAATTCCAATTTTCCCTCACATACACTTAGGGCCAATTTATCAAACCTTGACCTAGGCACCAACCTTGCCTCAAAATGGTTGGAACCTTTCACCTAACTCAATCTAACACCAAATAAATCTCACTCTTGTCAAATTGAAGCAAAGAGGAATAAAAGAATAAAAGTGAGAAAATCACAAAACCCTCACATATGGCTTATGCCATTTTTTATAAATTTTGACCCTAGACCAATTTGGCCTTCACCATTAGTTGTATAATGTTACTAAACATTTATCACAACTATTGGAATCCAAGAAACACAATTCAAATGTTTTTCAAAACTCAATTGGGGATCACATGGGATAATGGTCAAATCTGCCATTTATATTCTGGTCCCTACTTTGAGCCTCTCTATTTCAAGTTTTTCAAACTAAACTTTCCCAACTCTTTGAATGTCATCCAAGAGCACATCAAGGAGAGCAACTTTGGTAAAGACCCCCTGGCCAAAATCATTCTTGATCATTTGCTATGCTCATCCAAAGTTGGCACTTTTAATTAAGTGGAACAATCTCCCACTTATCAAATTTTGCCATTCTTTGAAATTCTAATTTCCACCACCACACATAGTTGTCTCTGGTCAATTGCAACTCAACCAATCCGACCTTTTTCAATTTTTGAATCCATTAGAGATCAACCAAATTTTACAAAATTTGGAATTGGGCAAATATGGAATAATCTCAAACACTATTTGTATAGTGTTTGGCCTAACTCCACCTGCCCCATTTCACTCTCTCTGGTTCCCTTGACCCCTCTCACACTAGCACACCCACAGGAACCCTAGGAGGAGCTAGCCATGCTAGCATGGCATGGCCATGCCGGCCATGTCCCTCTCCTTCTCCTTCCCTTCACCCCCGGCCCTGGCCACCATGCCCACGAGTGCCACCTCGACTCCCTACTGCATCCTAGACCAACCCCTGCCGGAGATCGACACGCCCCCGCCAGGAACGCGCCATGCCTGACGTGCCCAGAACGCGCCGGACGTGCGCCAGCCACGCCCTGGGCGCGACAGAGCATCGCGGTGCGCCGTCGACCCAGGCCCCCTCTCGCCATCTCCCTTCGCCAGCAAGCTCTCCTGGATGACCAAAGCCCGCTAGACACGCGCCGTGCCCCGCGCGAGCGCCGTCGCCGACGACCAGGTCCCCGTCTTCCCGCAACCCTGCCGCCAGAACGTCGCCGTCGCGCGCCCACATCAGACCATCCCCCACCTCGCCGTCTAGCCTCCTAGCACCGCCTCGACCTCCCCTACATAGCGCCGCCCTCGCCTACCCCCAGTGCTCGCCGGAAACGCCGCGACCTCGTCGACCTTTCTCGCACCCTCGGCCTCTCCTCGCTACTATATAAGGAGCACCCCTCCCTTCAAATGGAGCACGCCTCTCGAATCCCCTCTCCTCCCTGAGTAGTCTAGCCACCTCGCCTCGCCGCATTGCCCACCAGAGCTGCCCAATTGCTACCTCACCGCCGCTCTCTGTCGCCGAAGCTCGCCGGAGAAGGAGGCCGCCCCAGGAAACGCCACCAGTACCGGCGCACTCGCCGTCGTCTACAACGTCGACCTGCATCACCGCCGCCGCTCGCCGGAGTCCCAGCTCGCCGCCGACCCCCTACATCCGCCGCTCCCGCAAGCTCCTCGCGTCGACGACGACGACGACCACCCGCCGTTGGATCTTGATCTGATCGCACGGCCAACACTCGCGCGTACCGCTTCGGTAAGCCTCACCCGCTGACGAGTGGGGCCTGCTGTCAGCTGGCCCGCAGCGTTAGCTGGGCCGGCCCAACTCCTCTGTGCTGCGTTTCAAACTAAATCGGCCCACTTCGTTTCCCGCCCAGTTTAAATCTGAAATTCGTTTAATTCTTTTTAGATAAATGGCAAACTGATGCAGTGTTTGAAATTGAATAGTTTCAAATCTACCCAACCATTTTTGATGAACTTTATATTGTTGGAAAGCTTAGGAAAAGATCTATCCAATGCCACTGGTCCCATCTCAAAATTATTTGTAGAATTAATATAGCAAAATAAACAATACAGGGACTTTTCTGCCTTAGAATAATTCTTAAAAATCAACCAAAATAGTTATTGAGTCAAATCCAACTCCAATAGCTCACATTTGACTTACACTAATTGTTTATGCAATAAAATGGTGTGGTCACTTTACATGATCATGCCCTAGTTTAAGTAGTGTACAATATGGCTAGTTTAACTAGTGGATATTGTCCAAAACTATTAAGTAATTCATATGAAGTCTTATACTTCATTTAAATCTTGTCTCAAATGAATTCATGTGATGTTTGGACCCCTGGCCAAACTCACTTATATGAATTACTTAGAGATTTAAATCATATGTAGTGTTATTAAAAGGGTATGAGGTACTCTACCTCATTTAAATCTATTTCTCAAATGATGATGATGAATGGTTGACTTGAGTCAACATGATTTCATGTATGATTGTTTGAGAAATTAAATCTTAAGAAGATTTCAATGAGAGAAAAGTATTTCTCAAACACTAGATGGAAACTATCTTTTACACATGTAAGGGGAGGAGACTATTTTCCTCAAGCAACACAACCAATGCACCCTAATGGTAGTATTTGTGTGAATAGAATAATTGGTGTACATACAAGTAAGGTTAGAATAGCCAATGAATTGTTGAGGAGGTGAAACCACCTCAATAGTAGTTGTTAACCTAATTACAACTATGTGTTAAATCATATGAGAGGTTTCCCTCTCATTTAAATCTTGGTCTCAAGTATTTCAACATGAGGTGGTGACCATGGTCTATACAATCTCATGTTGAGTATTTGGTGACATTAAATCACTACCTTGTTAGTATCAAAGTGTATGAGGTATGGAACCTCATTTAAATCATTTTCCTAAATGATGAGTATGAAGAGGTTGACTTTTGTCAACCTAGGTCATATTCTGTTCATGAGAGGAAATTATTTTTCTTAAATAAGAGGAACACATCCACCCACTTAATAGTAGTTTGTGATGCTAGTTAAGTTGTGTGAAGCTTGTGTGTGCTTAGTTTAATATGTAAATTTGGTATGATGATTGTATACTCCGTATTCATATTTTAGACGCTAGTACCAAGGAGTATCAGAAGAGGAGGACTTCTACAAAGAGAAAGGAGAAGGGAACTTGGACCCTCACTTCAACCAAGGCAAGCCAAAATACTATGCAAGCTAGACTATTGCAAGTTATAATGTTGCAAGCTAACACTGATAGAAACTATCCTTTTGCAAGCTAATATTCTTGCAAAGTGCAAAGCCCCTTTGGGGTAAGGCACCATGAATCTTACCTTTTCTTACATAAGCCGATCCCAATTTTATACATTACAAGTTTTTACTTGTTTTCGAAATGAGTTGCTTTTATAGTTAACTTTGGTCAAAGTACAAGTTGGTTACTAGAGTAGTAAAGTTAGTCTCCCCCAAACATAGCAAGATAATACTCTTGCAAGGTGCAAAGCTCACTAGGAGCAAGGCATTACCTTATTTACTCTATGCTTATGATCCTATCTCCCAGTTTTACCCTACCAGTTTTACTTACTTTGTTTATCAAAGTACTTGTTGATTCATGATTCACTTGGTTAGTATTGGATGAGTACAAGAGTATCAAACTTAGCCTAGAAGCAAACCAAATACTTAGCACCCCTCATACCTAGATGCTAGTGCTACTTTTGGAAGGGACTACTCCCTTTGGGAACTTGGGAATTGAAATGACTTTGAAAACTTTGGAATGATGAGTCATTCTATTGAGAGATTTTGAAGGTGAATATGACTGGTGAAGGACTTGGTGAATTTTACAAAAACACTGATGGTTGGGTTCGGATGCGATACCATTCCAATTTTACATGTACCCCCACAATACCTGAATCTGGGTAGGGCTTAACTGGAAGTTTGTGTGTCTTAGTATGGGTTCCCTCTAAACAAGCGTCATCGGGGTTATGCCGAAAGCTGCCTCTACCACAATAGAAAAGATACGATATGATGCGAAAAGAGGTGAATGTCCGGCCCAAGCCCTGTGCAGTTCCCAGGCTGACTGTCTGTCTTCACTGGGAGGCCAAGCTCATGGGGAGAGGTGCCTATACTAGGGTATGTAAATGAAAGGTTATGATTGGTAGTTCGCGTACTGCGTACGATAAATCAGGGCCAGTTACCCCTGACGAGCTATTGCAATTGTTGTGGCACAAGTGTACAACCTCTGCAGAGTTAAACCTATTCGAATAGCCGCGTCCTCGGTTATGGACAGTTGGAAAGGCCATACTGTTCCGTCATCAGATTTTTTTTGAAAACCATGAATGGTGAAGGTTGACTTATGAGTTTGAACTTGAGATCTTGACTTGGAATCACAACAGAGTTGTGGGAATGACACTAATGTTCCCACTTGAGATAGTTAGTACATGAAGAGTGGTTTACAGAAATGTTTGTGAAATAAAATTTGCTTTACGCAAAATAGACTAGAGCTTAGTACCCCTTACTAGAATTGTTAGCACTTACATTAGTATTAGTTTGCGAGTACTTTAAAGTACTCACGGCTGTGTCCCTGGCTATTCAAATGGCCAGATTATGAAGCAGAACAGCAGTATGAAGAGGACGACCAGCAGGACGCCCACGACAACTAGGGAGCCTTCTGACGTCAGACGTTGGCCTGTGGACTAACGAGTCCCTTCTACGCTGTCAACACCCGGATTTTTAAGTCCGAATGCCTATTATGTCATACATCGCAATCCCAGGAATATTGTTGTTGCGAGGCATAATAGTTAAGTATCACAGTCATCATTCATTACAAACCATAAGTCTTACAAATTGGAATCACATGATCCATATTACACGAATAGTTGATCTATTGATCAACGAACAAACACAAATTCATAGTTCAACATAGCGGAAGCGTAAGATACAAGGACTCTTGAGTCCACAGGCCAACGCTTGACGTCGGAAGGCGCTTAGTTGTCGTAGGCGTCCTGCTGGTCATCTCCTTGTTCATCTTCATACTCTGGCCATTTGAATAGCCAGGGACAAAGCCGTGAGTACGTTGACTACTCGCAAACTCAAACTAATGTAAGTGCTAGACAATCTAGTAGGGTTTGCTAAGCTCTAGTTTATTTGCATAAAGCTAGTTTTAGTTTACAAAGTTTTGAGAAAAGCTTACTCAAGTGCTAACTAACTCGGTGGGAACATTAGTGTCATCCCCACCATTCAAGAGGTGATTTCAATTCAATCCACCACAAATCATTTCACCATCACCTTTCAACATCATTTTCAAAGATATGACATCGGAAACCGTATGGCCTTTCCAACCGTCCGTAACCGTGGACGCGGCTATTCGAATAGGTTTACACTCGCGGAGGTTGCACACTTGTGCCACAACATTTGATTTCATCCGTCGGGATTTCCCCGAATAATCGTAACACGGTACGCGGATCATCAACCATAACCTTTCACTTACGAACCCTAGTATGAGCACCTCTCCCCATGAGCTTGGCCTCCCGGTGAAGACCAACTCGTCAACCCGGGAACCGCACGGGGCTTGGGCCGGACGTTCACCTCATTTCGCATCATATCGTATCGTTTCTTTTGTGGTAGAGGCAGCTTTCGGCATAACCCCGATGACGCTTGTTTAGAGGGAACCCATACTAAGACGCATAAACTTCCAGTTACGCCCTACCCATAATCAGGTATTGTGGGGGTACTTGAGAATTGGAAAGGTATCGCATTCAAACCAACATCATGTTTTATCAAAAATCACCATCTTCTCTTGGTCATATTCACCTTTAAAAATCATTCAATGGAATGCATCTTCATTCCAAGGTTTCAAAATCCTTTCAAAATCACAAGGCTCCCATCTAGAGTAGTCAAATTTAGTTTATTAGCACTAGCTCTAATTCATGAGGGGTGCTACCTTGCTTTGCTTGGAAGAGACTAACTCACTACTCTAGTATCCAACTTGTACTTTGACCAAAGTTAACTATAAAAGTAAATCATTTAGAAAACAAGTAAAAACTTGGGATGGGTTCACATAAGAAAAGATAAGCAACATGGTGCCTTGCCCCAAGGGGCTTTGCACTTTGCAAGAGTAAAAGCTTGCATAGTAATGTAGCTTGCCTTGGTAGTTCTCAAAGCTGTTCCTCCTCCTCCTCCCGGTAGCAACCTTCTTCTTCGGCGTACTCTCCGGTGCTACCGTCTAAATTTGAATACGAGTATAATTACTCACTAATTCAATGGCTATTCCACACATCACAAATAAACACACAAACTACTCTATGCACACACATAAATAAACTAGGGTGCATGGGTGGTGGGATTTAAATAGAATTTGTATTCTATATGTACAAGATAGTTTCCATAGGGTTCTCGAGAAATAATTTCCTCTCATTGAAATCTTCTTAAAATTTAATTTCTCCAACAATCATGGATGAACTCATCTTGACCTAAGTCAAATGTTCATCATCATCATCATTTGGGAGAATGATTTAAATGAGGTGGATCACCTCATACTATTTAAATAACACTACATTTGATTTAAATCTCAAGTAATCCATATAAGAGAGTTTGGGACCAGGGGTCCAAACATCCCATGAATTCATGTGAGACAAGTTTAAATGAAGTGTAATACTTCACACAATTTAATCCTAATAGTTTTGGATAATATCAACTAGTTAAACTAGTCAAAATCTCCATTCACAAAACCATGGCATGATCATGCAAAGTGACCACACCATTTTATTGCATAAACAATTAGTGTAAGTCAAATGTGAGCTATTAGAGTTGGAATTAACTTAATATATATTTTGGTTGATTTTTAAGAATTATTTGAATAGGGAAAAGTCCCTGGCTTGTTATTTTTGTCACATTAATTCTACAAAGAAATTGACCAAGAGGCCAGTGGCATTTTGTAGAGAATTTCAGTGGCTTTCCAACAATATCAAATTCACTAAATTTGGTTTAGCCAATTTGAAACTATTTAATTTCAAAGTTTGTGCAGTATTGGATTGTTTGGAAAATGTTTAAAACGAATTTGAATTAAACAGGCCGGCGGGAAACCAACGTGGGCCGAAACGGTTTAAATAGAGAAAAACGGCCCAGCAGCGCATCCAGTGCGCGCGGGCCTGCTGACAGGGTGGGGGCCACCCGTCAGTGGGCGTTTAAACCCGAAACGGTACGGGGTGACGTGGAGCGTAGGATTAGAAGGAGATCCAACGGCGCACGGTCGTCGTCTTCTCCGGCGAGATGCCGAGGTTCTGGCGGCGAGCCTAGGGGGTGGGAGAGCTAACCAGGGCTCCCGCGGTGGCTGGCAGTGTGCGTGATGTAGATGTGGACGACGGCGAAGCTCCTGGCACCGGCGGCGTCTCCTGGATCGGCTTCAATCGACGGCGATCTTCCGCGGCGTCCGGCGGCAGTGAGGTGGCGATTGGGTGGCTGCGGTGGGGAATGTCGACGGTGGAGTGGCTCAGGCGGTCAAGTGAGAAGAGGGGAAGGCGATGGTGTGCTCAGATCGACGAGCGGAGCTCTCCTTTTATAGGCGAGCGAGCGACCGTGGGGGCTGCGGCGAAGTCGACATGCTCGCGGCGATTCCGGCGAGGTGTTGGGCTAGGCAAGGGTGCTGTCGGGTTCTCCTCCGCCGGGCGATGCGCTTGGCGGCGACGGCGCGGTCGGGGGAGGCTGGGTTAGGTCGCATTGCTTCCGTGTCCGTCGCGTCCGCGGCGGACCAGGGTTCTCTTCTCCGGCGACGGCGGTTGCGGGTCTTGGTCGAGGGCGTGTCTGGGAGCGTTGCGGTGTCACGGTGATGCTCAACGTGCTCGCAGGGGTCCAGGGGGTGCTCGAGGTCGTGGCGCGGCGCGTGGCCGGTGTGTGTCCGCGTCGGGCACACGCGCGACGTGAGCGGCGTCCGTGGCGTCGTGGACGCGTGCTGGTCCGGGCGTTGTCGAGCTCCTCCTCGACCGGGGCTGGGCTAGGGTGGCGTAGGAGAGGCGGTGGCATGCTGTGGCGCGGGGGCCAGGGTTGGGGAAGCAAGGGGAGAGGGGGTGGTGCGGCATGGCCGGCATGTGGCCGGCATGGCCATGCCATGCTTGCTCTCTCTCCCTCCTTAGCTCCACTATGTTTCATTTAGGGTTTAAGGGGACCAGGGAACATTGTAGGATAGCTTTGGTTTAAAATTTGGTGAGGTAGATCACTATTTGCAATAGTTGCAAATAGTGCCCAATTTTGGAAAATGCAAAATTATCCAAATTGGAAAAAGTTCAAAAGGTGAAAGTTTGTGATATGTGAAGGTTGAGATAAGTTGTAATTGACCAGAGATGAATTGAGGTGGTGGTGGAAAAATTAGATTTCAAAATTTGGCCAAAATGGCTAAGTGGAGATTGTTGATCTTAATATAAAGTTGCAACTTTGGATGAGCATAGCTAGTGATCAAAGATGAATTTGGCAGGGTGGTCTTCATCAAAGTTGTTCACCTTGATGTTGACTTTGAAATGGTGCAAAGAGTTAGCAAAGATTGGTTTGGGAAAATTGAATTGCAGGGGCTCAAAGTGGTGATCAGACTAAAATTGGCAGATTTGGTCATCATCACATGTGAGTGGGAAAAGTGTTGGAAATTCATTTGAATTGTGAACCCTTGATTCCAAAAGTTGTAATAAGTGTTTAACAACATTATTCAACTAATGGTGAAGACCAAATAGGTCTAGGGTCAAAATTTATAAAAATGCCATAGGGCATATGTGAGGGTTTTTAGGGTTTTGTATTTTATGGATTTTCTTCCTCTTTGATTTATTTGGTTGGTGATCTTCACATGATCACTCTAGGGTTTTAGAGCATATCAAGAACAAGTAATAACAATCATCATGGCATATCACTCAAATGCACAAGTCCTATGCATGGTACTATATGCAAAAGAAAAGTTTTTGTTGGTTTGAAATTTTGTATTTCTGGAATCTTCTAACTTTCTTTTTATTGAAATTTGGGGTGTTACAAACCCTTCCCCCTTACAAAAGATCTCGTCCCGAGATCGAAAAGAAAGTTAGGTACTAAAGAGATCTGGGTACTCCTTCTTCATGAAGTCTTCGCGTTCCCAGGTGGCTTCATCCTCGGTATGATTGCTCCATTGGATCTTTAGAAACTTGATGCTTCGGGTGCGGGTGGTTCTGTAAGCTTCTTCTAGGATGCGAATTGGCACTTCGCGGTAAGTCAGATCTTTGTTGATATCCACCGATCGGTGATCGATGTTCTTGAACACTTCGGTCTTCTCAGGGACTTCAAGACATTTCCGGAGAAGTGAGATGTGAAAAACATCGTGCACGACCGACATTTCTTCGAGCAACTCCAGTTGATAAGATACTTCACCTCGGCGGCTGAGGACTTGGAAAGGTCCCACATAGCGAGGTGCAAGCTTTCCTTTCAGCTGAAACCTTTGCATCCCTTTCAAGGGGGATACTTTGAGATAGACGAAATCTCCGATCTCAAAGGTCATCTCCCGACGTCTTTTGTCGGCGTAGCTCTTCTGTCTGGATTGCGCAGTCTTGAGATACTCGCGGATCTTGTGAACCTTCTCTTCGGCTTCACGAAGAACATCTGGGCCGAAAACTTGACTCTCTCCGACTTCTGACCAGTTCAGGGGGGTACGGCACTTCCTTCCGTACAAGGCTTCAAAGGGAGCCATCTGTAGGCTGGCTTGATAACTATTGTTGTAAGAGAATTCTGCGTAAGGCAGGCAGTCTTCCCACTTGGATCCGTATTCCGGTACGCATGCTCTAAGCATGTCTTCCGATATCCGGTTTACTCTCTCGTCTGTCCGTCGGTCTGAGGGTGATAGGCGGTGCTGAAATTTAGGCGAGTGCCTAGTCCTTCATGCACCTTCTGCCAGAACCTTGAGGTGAACTGTGATCCTCTATCTGACACTATCGATTTGGGGGTTCCGTGCAAGGCGACTATTCTGGAGATGTAGAGTTCAGCTAACTTGGGGCCTTGATAGGTGGTTTTGACGGCGATGAAATGGGCGACTTTGGTCAATCTATCAACCACTACCCATATGGAATCATTGCCTTTGCTAGATTTGGGCAGTCCGGTGATAAAGTCCATTCCTACGGAGTCCCATTTCCATTCCGGAATCTGAAGGGGTTGCAACAGTCCAGCGGGTCTTTGGTGTTCTGCCTTGACTCTCTGGCAGATGTCACATTTAGCGATATAGCTACCGATCTCTCTCTTAATTCCGTGCCACCAAAATTGTTCTTTGAGGTCCTGGTACATCTTGGTACCTCCGGGGTGGATGGAGTAAAGGGTGTCATGGGCTTCTTGCAGGATGACTTGCTTCAAGTCAGAGTCCGATGGTACGCAGAGACGTTCTTTGTACCAAAGCACTCCGGCTTCGTCAATGGTGAATCCGGGGGCTTTTCCTGCGGCTATCTGTTTCTTGATTCCGTCAATGCTAGCGTTGTCTTTCTGGGCTTCCTTGATCTGACCAACCAAGGTGGGTTGCAATTCTATGCTGGCTAGGAATCCTTCACTAACGAGTTCAAGTCTGAACTGTTCAAACTCTTGGTGCAAGCTGGGCTGTTCGGTTGCGAGCATGGAGTTCAACTGGCACGGCAGTCGACTCAAAGCATCCGCTACCACATTGGCCTTGCCGGGGTGGTAGTGAATCTCCATGTCGTAATCCTTGATCAATTTGATCCATCGGCGTTGTCTCATGTTCAACTCCTTCTGGGTGAAAATATATTTGAGGCTTTTGTGGTCGGAGTAGATCTCGCATCGATTACCCATGAGGTAATGACGCCAAACTTTCAAGGCTAAGACCACGGCTGCAAGCTCGAGGTCGTGGGTTGGGTAGTTCTGCTCATGTTGCTTGAGTTGCCTAGAAAGGTAGGATACAACCTTTCCTTCTTGCATAAGCACGCATCCAAGTCCAGTCTTGGAGGCGTCGCAATATACGTCAAAGGGCTTTGCGATATCTGGCATGATCAGGATTGGGGCTGTTGTCAGTCTACTCTTGAGCTGTTGAAAGCTCTCTTCACACTTGTCGGTCCACTCAAACTTTCTGTCCTTTTTCAGCAGTTGGGTCATTGGTCGAGCGATGCTCGAGAAACCTTCGACAAATCTGCGGTAATATCCGGCTAATCCAAGAAAAGCGCGGACCTCGGTTTGTGTGGTTGGGGCTTTCCATTCCATAACAGTTTTGATCTTGGCGGGATCTACGGCAATTCCTCCTGCAGACAAGATGTGTCCGAGGAATCCAACTTCTTCCAGCCAAAACTCACACTTGCTAAACTTGGCGTACAACTGGTGCTGTCTCAGGGTTTCTAGGACAATCTCCAAATGCTGTTCATGTTCCTCTTCGGACTTGGAGTAGACCAGAATGTCGTCGATGAAAACAACAACAAATTTGTCCAAGAAGTTCATGAAGATCTTATTCATGAGATTCATGAAATAAGCGGGGGCATTGGTCAATCCAAATGACATGACGTTGTACTCATACAACCCATATCTGGTGGTAAAGGCAGTTTTTGGAATGTCGGTGGCTCGGATCTTCAGTTGGTGGTATCCAGTTCTAAGATCAATCTTCGAGAAAACTCGGGATCCGGTGAGTTGGTCAAACAAGTCTTCGATCTTGGGTAAGGGGTATTTGTTTTTGATGGTGACATCGTTAAGCTTACGATAGTCTGTGCATAAATGATTTGCACCATCCTTCTTGTCAACAAACAAGACGGGGGATCTCCAGGGGGATGCACTTGGTCTAATCAAACCTTTGGCTAACATGTCATCTATTTGCTTCTTCAGCTCCACAAGCTCAGTTGCGTTCATGCTGTAGGCTCTCTGGGCGATGGGCCAAGTTCCGGGGATTAACTCGATGATAAACTCGATATCCCGGTCCGGGGGCATACCGGGTAGATCATCCGGAAACACATCAGGGTAGCGACAAACGACCCTGATTTGATCCAGAGTTGGCTTGGATACACTCGTTGGAGTAGTGCCCCACTATACCACACTCATAACAAGTGATAGTGCTCTTGTCCTGCTTGTTCGCAACGGGAATGGCATTGCTCCCGGTTCTGGGGTTGGTGTTGGTGTTGGTGTTGGTGTTGTTGGTGTTCGGGGCTCGGGGTGGAGCGCGGTTGTAGTTGTTGTTGTTGTAGTTGTTGTTGTAGCCTCCTGGCTTGGAGTTTCCTCCACTCCGGTTCTGGTAAGGGGGGCGAGAGTTCTGCATCGGGGGTTTGTTGTGTCTCGGATTGAAACCTCCGCTTGAGCTAGGGTGAAACTTTTGGGGGTGGCTGGATCCACTCTGACTTGCCATGCGGCGCTTGCGGTTCTCATTGGCTTGGTTTAACTTGCCCTCCATCTGGATGGCGGAGTCAACAAGGGCTTCGAGGTCGGCGAAGGGGATGTTGACGAGGACGATTCTGCATCTCATCATGCAGCCCGTTCAGGAATCTCTCCTTCCTCTTCTCAACGGTGTCAGTCTCATCAGGGGCATACCTTGACAAAGTGAGAAACTTGTCGCGGTATTCAACCACCGTCATGCGACCTTGTTTCAGTTCACGGAACTCATCCCTCATCTTCTTGATAAGACCCGGGGGTACATGGTACTTGCTGAACTTGAGTTTGAAATCCTCCCAAGTCATGAATTGACCTCCGTTCATGGCACGGGTACTTGTCCACCAAGCGCGAGCTGGTCCAGCGAGATAGTGAGTGGCGAACAACACCTTCTCGTTGGCTTCCACTCCGGCCTACTTCCGGATTGTTCTCCATAGTCTGGAGCCAATCGTCGGCGTCGAGGGGCTCCTCGGTCTTGCTAAACACCGGAGGGTTGGTGTTCTGGAAGTTCTTGAGCTTGGATCCGGGGTGGTCATGATTTCCATGGCCTTGGTTGGCGATGTTCTGCAGGGCGATGATGTTGGCTTGGCGCTCGGCTCTCTCGGTTTCCCGGTCTGCAAGCAAGGTTTGCAGAAGTTGCATCATCGCGTCGTTGGTGCGATTCGGAGGGGCCATCTGAAGATATAGAAGATCATGAGATAAGAGGGAACAATCTATGGTTCATTTTGGTTAAGTTTGAAAAACATTTGAAAACTGGTAATCTTTTCATGACAAACATAACATTCATTCATTCATGCAACACATAGTACAAACTACACACATACTCCAATGGTTTTAAGAACCATTCTCATGCTACGATACAAAGGACGGGATACAACTCACACCTACTATAAGTGAAACTAGTGCAACTACTCCTCATCATCTATATCGATCGGGACGTAGTCATCCTGTCCGGCCTCCAGGAACTCGTAGTCCTCCTCCTCGGTGCTCTCGTCCTCCTCAAAGTCATCGTCATCGCTCAGAAAGGCGTCTCCTCCTCGGATGTCGATGCCTCCATTGTCCTCCTCCAGCTGAAGAATCTGATCCTCCTGGGCCTTGACAGTGGCCTCAAGTGACGCGATCCGGTCGCGAAGGCGGCGAATCGTAGCGTCCTTCTTGGCACGCTGCTGGCGAAGGTTCCTGCGGTCGTTGTTGAGTAGCTTGATCGCCTCACCCTGCTCGATGATGTGAGCATGGGTCTGGTTCGCGTAAGCGCGAGAGGCGTCGAGGTCCCTCTGAGTCTGGTAGAGCATGAAGTCCAAGTGATCCACATGGTGCCTCAACTGGGGGTGGAGTGGCACATCCATGGGTCTTCCGTCAGAGTTACGCCGTGCGAGATGCGCAAAGCGTTCCTCACGAAGGGCTTCGGTATTCTGTCCGCACAGACGAGCAAGTGCTTCCGAAGAGCACGTGCAAGCCCGTCGAGCCGCTTGCTTTCCCCGAAAGAGAAAAGGATCCTCTCCGAGGTGGGAGGCTCCGACTTGCCCCTCAAGTCGGCAAAGTGATAATCCACCGCAGTTCCCCTCCCGGCTGGTCGTCCACCCGAATCCCGTGAAACTCGGGGTGTGGGCGGCCAAGGTGATCCGACGTGGAGTCGAGGTCATGCTCGAAGATCAAGCTTCCTCCGTTTCCAAGCTGATAAAACTTGGTGTTGAGGGGTTCATTCGGCTCCATCTGAAAGAGAATTGGATGAGTGAGTTAGAGAGTGCAAAGTGTGGCAAGTTTTAAGTTGATTCACATAAGATAGAACATGATTCATCAAATTTTGGCAAAGTCTCAAAGGCAAGAATGTAGTAAATTTTCACAAATAATTTCTTCCATTTGATTTCAAAGTTAAATTTTTCAGAACGCCCATTCTAACTAAGGTCTTCTAAGGTCAAACAATGGCTCTGATACCAACTTGTCAACACCCGGATTTTTAAGTCCGAATGCCTATTATGTCATACATCGCAATCCCAGGAATATTGTTGTTGCGAGGCATAATAGTTAAGTATCACAGTCATCATTCATTACAAACCATAAGTCTTACAAATTGGAATAACATGATCCATATTACACGAATAGTTGATCTATTGATCAACGAACAAACACAAATTCATAGTTCAACATAGTGGAAGCGTAAGATACAAGGACTCTTGAGTCCACAGGCCAACGCTTGACGTCGGAAGGCGCTTAGTTGTCGTAGGCGTCCTGCTGGTCATCTCCTTGTTCATCTTCATACTCTGGCCATTTGAATAGCCAGGGACAAAGCCGTGAGTACGTTGAGTACTCGCAAACTCAAACTAATGTAAGTGCTAGACAATCTAGTAGGGTTTGCTAAGCTCTAGTTTATTTGCATAAAGCTAGTTTTAGTTTACAAAGTTTTGAGAAAAGCTTACTCAAGTGCTAACTAACTCAGGTGGGAACATTAGTGTCATCCCCACCATTCAAGAGGTGATTTCAATTCAATCCACCACAAATCATTTCACCATCACCTTTCAACATCATTTTCAAAGATATGACATCGGAAACTGTATGGCCTTTCCAACCGTCCGTAACCGTGGACGCGGCTATTCGAATAGGTTTACACTCTGCAGAGGTTGCACACTTGTGCCACAACATTTGATTTCATCCGTCGGATTTCCCCGAATAATCGTAACACAGTACGCGGATCATCAACCATAACCTTTCACTTACGAACCCTAGTATGAGCACCTCTCCCCATGAGCTTGGCCTCCCAGTGAAGACCAACTGTCAACCTGGGAACTGCACAGGGCTTGGGCCGGACGTTCACCTCATTTCGCATCATATCGTATCGTTTCTTTTGTGGTAGAGGCAGCTTTCGGCATAACCCCGATGACGCTTGTTTAGAGGGAACCCATACTAAGACGCATAAACTTCCAGTTACGCCCTACCCATAATCAGGTATTGTGGGGGTACTTGAGAATTGGAAAGGTATCGCATTCAAACCAACATCATGTTTTATCAAAAATCACCATCTTCTCTTGGTCATATTCACCTTCAAAAATCATTCAATGGAATGCATCTTCATTCCAAGGTTTCAAAATCCTTTCAAAATCACAAGGCTCCCATCTAGAGTAGTCAAATTTAGTTTATTAGCACTAGCTCTAATTCATGAGGGGTGCTACCTTGCTTTGCTTGGAAGAGACTAACTCACTACTCTAGTATCCAACTTGTACTTTGACCAAAGTTAACTATAAAAGTAAATCATTTAGAAAACAAGTAAAAACTTGGGATGGGTTCACATAAGAAAAGATAAGCAACATGGTGCCTTGCCCCAAGGGGCTTTGCACTTTGCAAGAGTAAAAGCTTGCATAGTAATGTAGCTTGCCTTGGTAGTTCTCAAACTGTTCCTCCTCCTCCTCCTGGTAGCAACCTTCTTCTTCGGCGTACTCTCCGGTGCTACCGTCTAAATTTGAATACGAGTATAATTACTCACTAATTCAATGGCTATTCCACACATCACAAATAAACACACAAACTACTCTATGCACACACATAAATAAACTAGGGTGCATGGGTGGTGGGATTTAAATAGAATTTGTATTCTATATGTACAAGATAGTTTCCATAGGGTTCTTGAGAAATAATTTCCTCTCATTGAAATCTTCTTAAAATTTAATTTCTCCAACAATCATGGATGAACTCATCTTGACCTAAGTCAAATGTTCATCATCATCATCATTTGGGAGAATGATTTAAATGAGGTGGATCACCTCATACTATTTAAATAACACTACATTTGATTTAAATCTCAAGTAATCCATATAAGAGAGTTTGGGACCAGGGGTCCAAACATCCCATGAATTCATGTGAGACAAGTTTAAATGAAGTGTAATACTTCACACAATTTAATCCTAATAGTTTTGGATAATATCAACTAGTTAAACTAGTCAAAATCTCCATTCACAAAACCATGGCATGACCATGCAAAGTGACCACACCATTTTATTGCATAAACAATTAGTGTAAGTCAAATGTGAGCTATTAGAGTTGGAATTAACTTAATATATATTTTGGTTGATTTTTAAGAATTATTTGAATAGGGAAAAGTCCCTGGCTTGTTATTTTTGTCACATTAATTCTACAAAGAAATTGACCAAGAGGCCAGTGGCATTTTGTAGAGAATTTCAGTGGCTTTCCAACAATATCAAATTCACTAAATTTGGTTTAGCCAATTTGAAACTATTTAATTTCAAAGTTTGTGCAGTATTGGATTGTTTGGAAAATGTTTAAAACGAATTTGAATTAAACAGGCCGGCGGGAAACCAACGTGGGCCGAAACGGTTTAAACAGAGAAAAACGGCCCAGCAGCGCATCCAGTGCGCGCGGGCCTGCTGACAGGGTGGGGGCCACCCGTCAGTGGGCGTTTAAACCCGAAACGGTACGGGGTGACGTGGAGCGTAGGATTAGAAGGAGATCCAACGGCGCACGGTCGTCGTCTTCTCCGGCGAGATGCCGAGGTTCTGGCGGCGAGCCTAGGGGGGGGAGAGCTAACCAGGGCTCCCGCGGTGGCCGGCAGTGTGCGTGATGTAGATGTGGACGACGGCGAGCTCCCGGCACCGGCGGCGTCTCCGGATCGGCTTCAATCGACGGCGATCTTCCGCGGCGTCCGGCGGCAGTGAGGTGGCGATTGGGTGGCTGCGGTGGGGAATGTCGACGGTGGAGTGGCTCAGGCGGTCAAGTGAGAAGAGGGGAAGGCGATGGTGTGCTCAGATCGACGAGCGGAGCTCTCCTTTTATAGGCGAGCGAGCGACCGTGGGGGCTGCGGCGAAGTCGACATGCTCGCGGTGATTCCGGCGAGCGGTTGGGCTCGGCGAGGGTGTCGTCGGGTTCTCCTCTCGCTGTGCGATGCGTTTGGCGGCGACGACGCGGTCGGGGAGGCTGGGTTAGGTCGCATTGCTTCCGTGTCCGCCGCGTCCGCGGCGGACCGTGGTTCTCTTCTCCGGCGACGGCGGTTGCGGGTCTTGGTCGAGGGCATGTCCGGGAGCGTTGCGGTGTCACGGCGATGCTCAACGTGCTCGCAGGGGGTCCAGGGGTGCTCGAGGTCGTGGCGCGGCGCGTGGCCGCGGTGTGTGTCCGCGTCGGGCACACGCGCGACGTGAGCGCGGCGCCCGTGGCGTCGTGGACGCGTGCTGGTCCGGGCGTTGTCGAGCTCCTCCCGACCGTGGCTGGGCTAGGGTGGCGTAGGAGAGGCGGTGGCATGCTCGTGGCGCAGGGCCGTGGTTGGGGAAGCAAGGGGAGAGGGGGTGGTGCGGCATGGCCGGCATGTGGCCCGCATGGCCATGCCATGCTTGCTCTCTCTCCCTCCTTAGCTCCACTATGTTTCATTTAGGGTTTAAGGGGACCAGGGAACATTGTAGGATAGCTTTGGTTTAAAATTTGGTGAGGTAGATCACTATTTGCAATAGTTGCAAATAGTGCCCAATTTTGGAAAATGCAAAATTATCCAAATTGGAAAAAGTTCAAAAGGTGAAAGTTTGTGATATGTGAAGGTTGAGATAAGTTGTAATTGACCAGAGATGAATTGAGGTGGTGGTGGAAAAATTAGATTTCAAAATTTGGCCAAAATGGCTAAGTGGAGATTGTTGATCTTAATATAAAGTTGCAACTTTGGATGAGCATAGCTAGTGATCAAAGATGAATTTGGCAGGGTGGTCTTCATCAAAGTTGTTCAACTTGATGTTGACTTTGAAATGGTGCAAAGAGTTAGCAAAGATTGGTTTGGGAAAATTGAATTGCAGGGGCTCAAAGTGGTGATCAGACTAAAATTGGCAGATTTGGTCATCATCACATGTGAGTGGGAAAAGTGTTGGAAATTCATTTGAATTGTGAACCCTTGATTCCAAAAGTTGTAATAAGTGTTTAACAACATTATTCAACTAATGGTGAAGACCAAATAGGTCTAGGGTCAAAATTTATAAAAATGCCATAGGGCATATGTGAGGGTTTTTAGGGTTTTGTATTTTATGGATTTTCTTCCTCTTTGATTTATTTGGTTGGTGATCTTCACATGATCACTCTAGGGTTTTAGAGCATATCAAGAACAAGTAATAACAATCATCATGGCATATCACTCAAATGCACAAGTCCTATGCATGGTACTATATGCAAAAGAAAAGTTTTTGTTGGTTTGAAATTTTGTATTTCTGGAATCTTCTAACTTTCTTTTTATTGAAATTTGGGGTGTTACATACGCTACGCTTCCGCTATGAACTATGAACTGTGTGTGTGTTGATCAATAGATCAACTCTTTGTGTAATATTGGATCATGTGATCTCTACTTGTAAGACGACTATGGTATGTAATGGATGATGACTTATGATATTCAACTGTTATGTCTCGCAACAACAATATTCCTGGGATTGCGATGTATGACATGACAGGCACCTGGACTTAAAAATCCGGGTGTTGACATGTCGACTTTATACTTGTTCGTTGTTCTCAGTTGGATTGCGATTGTCTGAATTCTAGCTATGGAGAGACCGGATGTAATAGTTAAACCTTTTAAGTAATGAAAGCGCCTTTTATCGAAGTGTAATTGGTGAGTGTAGAAATTAACACCCCTTATTCACAGAAAAGGAAATATCTCGACGATTAAGAGTTAGATATTGTAATGCACCAACGGTACTTTTGTACCTTGTAGCATCTTCAGTTCCCAAGGCATCACCTTCATGTACTGAAAGCTTCTCACTTGTTGCTATGGGTGGTGTATTTCTCTTGCGTCAACAATATCCCATCATCTACTCTTTTAACTTCAATGCCTCCTTGCATCCTCACAAAAACTAGCAACAATGATGAGACAAAAGTATTTCCCAACAATGATATCATCAACGCAGATGAGTAAAAAATGGTTGTTTTTCCTTTTGCATAGAAGAATAGTGATGTATCAACATTGAATGATGAGAAACCAAGACTAGTTTCTGACTAAAATGAGAGTACCATGCTCGTTGAGCTTGTTTAAGCCCATATAATGACTTGCAAGTTTGCAGATATGATATGGCTTTGCTTTAGCTTCAAAAACTGGTGGTTGCCCCATATATACATCCTCCACCAGGACACCACGAAGAAAAGCATTCTTCACATCTAGTTGTCGAAGGCTCCACCCTCTAGAACTGCAATGGAAAGCACAAGGCGAATAGTATCTGCCTTTACCACATGACTAAAGGTATGTCATAGTCAATACCGTATCTTTGCTTCATGCGCTTTGCAACTAATCTAGCAGTGTATCTATCTATGCTTTCATCTGCCTTGCATTTAGTTTTGTACACCCATTTATAATCTGTAATATTTTTCCCTGGTGTATAGAAAGAAAGTGCTCCTAGATGGTACAGTTATAATGTCCCTAATTCGTCTCCTGATGTATAGAAAGAAAGCAACAAAAAAGTGCACACAATTACACGCCGCATACAAAAAGTAAACTCAATAATCCAAAAAGTATTACGTACCAAACACTGATTTCAGCAAGTCGCTTATTTTCCTGAGGAATTCAACAACTCGCTTCATCAGAAACATTACTAGAGACAAATTAATATTACATGCACTCTAGTGATGATTTCCCGGACACTTGACACAAGAGATCTCTAGAGGAGGCGAATGCCAAGATGAAGGGTGGACAGGTCCGTGATGTTGTAGTCCGCCAGCGTACGGCCACCCTCGAGCTGCTTCCCATCAAAAATGATGCGCTGGTTTTGTATGGGAAGGCCCTGTGCCTGTTCAATCTTCTCCTTGACACTGTGTACGGTATCTGAGCTCTCAAGCTTAAGCGCATAGGTATTTCCTGTAAAAGTTCTGATGTAGATTTCCATCAATCCAGATCGGAGACGGAGGACAAGGTCCAGATCGGATCCATTCCGAATGTCATAATAAGCCAAAGTGCGGCCACCCTCGAGCTCCTTCTTGTTAAAGATGAGGCGCTGCTGGACCACCTGAATGCAATACTCATCTTTAATCTTTGCTTTGACACTGTCGATGGTATCTGAGCTCTTAACATAGAAAGACCTTTCAAGCGGCTTGATGCATATTTGCATCCATTTTGGGTTGTGCCGATGAAGGTTAAGAGTTGAACCATATTGGATGCCGTAATCAGCCAAAGTATAGTTGTCTTCAAGTTTCTTCCCGTCAAAGGTAAGGCGGTGTTCATCCTGAATCTTTGCCTTGACTTCCTGGATGGTATCTGATGGATCCACCTGGAGGGTGATCATATTGCCGTTGAGGGTCTCCACGGAAACCTCCATACCGCCGTTGAGATGAAGGGTAGACTCCTTTTGAATGTTGTAGTCGGCCAAGGTGCGTCCATCCTCCAGCTGCGTGCCATCAAACATGAGGCGTTGCTTGTGTATGGCTATTTCCTCCTTGTCCTGGATCATAGTCTTGACATTTTCTATAGTATCTGAACTCTCAACATCGAGAGTGACAATCTTGCCCGTGAGAAGCTCAACGAAAATCTGCATCTGAAACAGTCACCGAACATCAAAGTTTTGTAGAGAAAAGGATGTTGCACGTACGAGTACGACAAATAAAAATAATGTAACAGCGAACATCCAAATACTTCATCCATATCAGTTTATAAGCTATTAGGTGTGCTTCGGAAAAAACTTTAACATTATCGTGTTACTTAGAAATATCTTTCCCATGTACCACTTCTTTTTCTTACCCTGTTTCATAGACAAAACTATGTCTTTCTCGTATCTATGTACTAATTAAAATATAATAACTTGAATCTCTCATGCAAATTTCGAAAAAAAGAGTAAAATACTCCCTCCATCGATAGAAGGATGTCGGAGATTTGTCAAAATTCTTGCGACATCCTTTTATGAACATAGACTTCATAGATACCATGACAAAGATATTATACCCGAACAATCCTGTCGACAAATTATGTTTCTCCTTTCAGATGGGAAAGCAACATGCACGATTTTGATATTCTCCAGCATGCCAATCGTAAGATCTGACAAATCCTATGAGACTGCGGGCATGCTCAGGGGTAGGATTGCGACGATGGTATTATAAAAGACGGTGAAACTACAGATCGGCAATCATCGATCAGTCATCACAGGGGGAGGTAATTAGCTAGTAGTAGTACAGACAGAGGGAAAGGGGAGCACGTAGAAAATGTGGAGTTACTCACGGGGCGAGTCCTTGCGCGCCGGCCCTTGCAGACGCTCTGCCACGCGGCCACGCTCTGCTCGGCGGGGAGACGATCCATGGATGTGTGCGTGCAAGCAAGGGTGTGGAGTTTGCCTGGCGGCGCGGTGCCTGTGCATAATCGATCTGATCTGTACTATAAAGGCGCCGGTGCCTTCCATTCTTGTTCAAGGAGACCCTTCCAATTTTTCTCTGTTTTTGGAATATTTCCAGTTCTTTCCTTTCTCGTCCAAACCAGCTAACGACCATCGGGAGGAGAGGGCTTCCGCGGCGGTGCATCGAGGGAGGTGATGACGCGCCGGTTGAGGACGCCGGGCGGCACGGCGGCTTGGCTGGGGCCTGATGCACTTCGCCGGTAGCCATGGAGGAGTGGATGGAGCGGTGGCGGCCTTCGTTCCCGACGGCGGTTCGGCGGTGGTACACATGATCTGCGCCGCCTTCTTCTTCCCTATTGATCCGGCAGGAGTGACTGGCGGCGTGGGGGCTGCTGGTCTTGCTTTGTTTTGGTGGCGGTCCTCGGGTTTCTCGCAAGCGAAGATGAAGATATACCGGAGGTCAATTTGCCTTGATCTGGCTGGAGAGATGAGTTCCAGAAAGCTCCACCGTCGAATGGAACAGTACAATCTTTTGCCTGAAGTTTGCTGGATCGGGTAGTATTCGATCGCGCGCGCCCATGTTTTTATTTCGACCGTTTGGTTCTGGAGGGAGCGAGGCAAAGCTCTATTCTATGTTGACATCAAGTGACTTTTTGTCCATGGTGAAGTCAGAAGAAGGAATATCATGAAGGCCGGATTGGTGGACTAGCTAAAGGAGGTTCAAGTCTCCGCGATGTTGAGGGACTTGCTTGGCGTTTCGGGCTCCGCGGTAGTGGTATGTGTTAAACGTGTAACAATCGATCTCCTTCCATAGTCGGTATCGTATGTGTATAGGACTAGGATACCGACTGTCCCCTGTTGTATGTCTATGGATGCAATATAAAGTCACACCGTCGACCCTTGTTAGGGTATCGACAAACCCTACGATTGTGTTTTGTTATGGTATCAGAGCTTCGCTTCTTCAGAAATCGCATGTAGCTCATCGGATCGCATCTCGATCGTGATGAACTTTGGAGCTTCGTCGTCTACCTCCATGGCGCCCTCTGGCAGCTCGCTCGGCGAGTCTCTCTCGGAAAAGTTGACGGGAGAAAACTTTATGATCTGGAAAACTCAGGTTATGCCGGCGATTAGAGGAGCGCAGTTGGCTGGCTATCTTGATGGGTCGATCAAGGCGCCAGAGGTGGAGCTCACCACCAAAGATGACAGCGGGAAGGAGATCAATATCCCAAATCCTGCCTATGCACGCTGGATTGCGGAAGATCAGACGGTTATCGGTTATCTCCTCAAGAACATGACAAGGGAGGTCTTGGTGCAGGTCGCTGGCTTGGAAAGCACAGCGGAAGTTTGGGCCTCGGTGACAGAGATGTTTTCTGCCGTATCGCAAAGCCGGA